>NC_133132.1:52836466-53172716 GCF_048418815.1 Hemitrygon akajei | reverse complement strand
CTTGCCCTGGATCCCATGATTCTAACCCTTTGGATCACTGTTCCTTGCGGAACCATGTCAAAATCTTTGCTGAAATATATGTGCAATTGACTACACATCCCTCACAGATGCTCGTTGTGACTTTTTTTTTGTTGAAGTTCATCGTCAAACAAACATTTCCATAAGTTGTTTTTCAGACATTGTACGTATATATCATATAATCATATATATCACAAATCTCCACAAAGTATTTATCTGAGGTTATTTTAAAATAAATATTCAAAGAACTGAAGCAATCTCCCTCTAACAATCTTTGACTCTCTTTGGTTAATGCCTGATTTTCCAAGTGTAGATTAATCTTCTTTCCCCCTTGGTGTGCAGGGGACCAAGGAAGGGGTGAGGTCCTGATTGAGGTTTATGAAGTGCACAGATAGGGAGATGTCTAAAGCTACTAGAGATCATAAATATAGGGTAAGGGGTTTAGAGAGGATCTGAAGAAGAGTTTTTTTTTCATTCGGAGAATGTTGGAATCAGGAACCCAGGACTTGAATGTGAAGTGGAGGCAAAGATTCCTGTTAAATGCATCTAGCTAGTTGAGCACTTGAATTACTGAGCCATAGAAGGCTACAGACAAAAGGCTTGTAATGAGATAATATTGATGAGTATTTAGTTGTCAATGAGGGCACAATGGACCAAAGAGCCTTTTTCTGTGCTATAAGACACATGCATCAATGAATTTCTATATTCCTGTAGGAGCTCAGCTACTTTCTCCTAATCCGTCATAAACTCCCTTTTACTTCTTTATCCAGCCCTTGAATCTTGTTGAATCTTGACATCCAGGGCTTTTGAAACTTGTGGATCCCACCCTTCACCATATGAGACCACATTGGCCCTGAGTTCTGGCTATTTCATTCCTGCAGCTTTCCCACTGGTCACCTATAGACTTGCCTGCAGGAACCTCCATCCACACTTGTCAATCCTTGTCTTACCCTATTGAAATCACCCTTCCCTCTATCAGGACTTCATTCTGGTCCATCCTTAACAATCTTACAGAGCTATACTAGGCACCACCTCCAAAATGCCATGGAAATGCCACCTCCATGGAAACTCCCCCTACTTGCCCAGCTACATTCCTTATTCAGAAGGCTCCAGCCTTATTAGTCCTTCCAAAGTGCATGATCGTATTTGGACTACCAAAGTGCTGATCATATTAGTCCTTCCAAAGTGCATGATCGTATTTGGATTACCAATATAGTAGTCCAAAAACTCTCCTGGATGCACTTTAAAAATCTCACCCCCTCTTATCATTTTACACTAAAGTTAATGTTGGGCAGTTGAAATCTTACTCAATTATCCCACTGTTGTTTTTACGTTTCTCTGTGATTTGCTTAGACCTTTGCTCTTCTACTTCTTGTTGTCTGATTGGAGGTCTGCAGTACACTTCCATAAAGTTATCATTCCAATCTTTGTTTTTAAGCTTCACTAATATGGCTTCATACAGTTATAAATTCACAGATTTATACAACACAGAGAAAGGCCCTTTGGCCCAATTTGTCCATGCCAACTGTGATGTCTATCTGAACTAGTTCCACCTGTCCCATGTCCTTCTAAACCTTTCCTATCCCATATCCCCATTTAAATGTCTTTGAAATAATGTAATTGTACCCACCTCTATAACTTCCTCTGGCAGCTTGTTCCATATACCCACCGCCACCTAAGCAAAAGTATTGTCTATGTGGTCTCGTCTAAATCTTTCCACTCTCACCTTACATATTTGCCCTCTAGTTTTAGATTCCCCACACACTGAATAAAAGGACCATTCACCATATGAATACTCCTTATTTAATTAGCCCCTCACCCTTCAACCTCCTATCCTCTTCTTCTTCTTGGGCCCTTAGGTCCTGGTGGAGCATAGGCCACTGATGACCTCTCATCTCCATTATCCAAAGTCAATGGTATGGTTGGAGTTCATCAATGTTTCTGTAATCCATTGTATCCACTGTACAGGGGATTGACCTATTCAGCTTCACCCGTGCCCATGGCTGGTCTTACCCATTTCCACCTCTCATGAGTGAGTGTAGGGTTGGACTTTGAGAGGGTTCAAAATCCAATGCTCCAGGGAAGAAGTCCCAGTCTCTCCTCTTAACTTAAGACTTCCGGTCTTGATAACATCTTAGAATAGAATAGAACACTACAGCACGGTACAGGCCCTTCAGCCCTCCATGTTGTGCCAACCCATATAATCCTTAAAAAAAAGTACTAAACCCACACTACCCCATAACCCTCCATTTTTCTTTCATCCATGTGCCTGTCCAAGAGGCTGTTAAATACCCCTAATAAAAACACAAAATGCTGGCAGAACTCAGCAGGCCAGACGTTGTCACTACCTCCTCCCATAGATGCGGTCTGGCCTGCTGAGTTCTGCCAGCGTTTTGTGTTTTTATTTATTTCCAGCATCTGCAGATTCACTCGTGTTGCTGTTAAATACCCCTAATGTTTTAGCCTCCACCACCATCCCTGGCAAGTCATTCCAGGCACTCACAACCCTCTGTGTAAACACACCGGGAAACAAGTACTGACTATCCACCCTATCTATGCCTCTCATAATCTTGTAGACCTCTATCAAGTGCCCTCTCATTCCTCCGCGCTCATGAACTTCATGAACCTTTTCCTGCTCTCTTTCCAGCTTAATGACGTTCTTCCTGTAAAATGGGTAACCACTCTCTCACAATACTCACTATCAATCTGTACAGTTGTTGCAAAGATGGTTGACGGCAAGTGTGTCAAATGCCTTCTCCACCACTCTATGCCCTGTACCCTTAGGTCGCTCTGTTCCACCACACTCCCCAGGGCCCGACTATTTTTAAAATCCTGCCCTACTTTAACTAACCCAGACTACACTAAATGAGTTAAATTCAGAACCTTCCCCCACCCCGAATGCAGCAGTCTCCCGGAACTGCCAGATCCTCTGTTTTCCCGAGCCTGCAGTTTTACTTTTTGAATGAGGAAAGGCAAGGTCGGCATCGAGTTCCTTTCCAAGGTTTTGTTACAGAATCCTATACGTGAGTTTACTCGCTCTGCATTGCAACAGGAAACGGTGCTAATCGCCAATCGCACGGAATTTGTTTGAATTACATTTCGGATGGTTACCTAACACCGACCTTTTTTTGTTTGAAAGGTGTGAATGACAGGCGTTTCGTCATGGGAACGTTGCAACTCTTAGATCCGCTGACATTTATTCTTTTTTTTAAAGTCGGGGTTGGTCTGTCGAGGTAATTCAAAGGAACCCGGGCGGGGAGTGAAATGTGTTGCTTCTCACCAAACCCATCAGAGCCCAAAGCGAAGGTATTCGCACGCCATCCCTGAGTACATCGACCTGCGGGTGCAAGGCTATCAGGAAGAAGCTTAATACGAGCGTGACTCACGACTCAACCTCGGGCGGTGCGGTTTCAGTCACATTCGAGTTCAAGACAAACTCTCGTTCTCAGGCACCCTGCACTCATTTGCTCGCACACCACATACAGACGGGCATTGAAACACATCTTCACGGGGGCACATAAACGCATAGGCGGGCAGGCACTCAAACGCGCAGGTACGCATCTCCCAGCGGCAAACACAACTACGGAGTAGTACACACACGGTTGTGCACTGGCACTAATATTCAAACATGCGCACCCTCACGCACCGTAGCAGACAGACAGGTGCTCAGCTAAATATATGCACCGACGTGAGCGTATACACACACTCCGACACCTCTGCAGGCAGCTGCTCAACCAAATATATGCGCAACTTACTTAAACCCATCACCTGTACTGGGGTGAGAGCAGCTCGACAGAGTCCTCTCCGCTGGGTCATTCTTTCAAGTTGTCCCCCAGGTGTTGCCCATCTTCTTGGTGTATCCTTCCTCTCTCTGGGACGAGGTCTTTGGGACTTCTGTTGGCGTTTCTGCAGCTCTGGGTTTTTACGGGACGGGGTTGCTAGCCCCATGCCCGACCCTCCCGGGTCCGTCCATGGCGCACGAATACACACCCTAACACAGAGACACACCCAGACACAGACACACACACACACACCATACGTACATACAGGTACACGCACACACACGTCCAAGCGTTGTCATACTGGGCCTGTTGCAGTCACAGAGACAGAAACACAGCAAACAAGGGAACGCATCCATCAGCAAGTGGTATCAAAACACCAGGGATTCTGACCAACACACTGGGCTCAAGGATTGTTTCACCAGATTGTGAAGAGAAGGTTGTGTCCCAGAGACCATCCCCAACAGATAAATCATAGAGGATTCTACGTGGGGATTAAATTGGTAAATTAGTTTATTATTGTCACTTATAAGGGGTTCCCAACCTGGGGTCCATGGACCCCTCAGTTAATGGTAAGGGTCCATGGCATAAAAAGGGTTGGGAACCCCTGGTCCATGGGAATATGTACTTGGGATTTACATTTACATTTATTGGTTGTGTTTTGGGATAATCGCCATGGCAGTGTCCAAGATTATTCCCATGTGCTGGCGGTACGCGTCATGTCACACTGGGTATATTCATCCCAGTGAACTTTTTTCTGCATCTTCTCCAAAGCCCCCACTACCTTCCTGTAAGGTGGCGATCAGGAATGCACATGGTACTGTGTAATGAGCTGTTTGGGCCTGCGCAAGGAGCCAGAGAGCATTGGGCTCCCAGGTTTCTAGAGCATGTTAATTGGTTAATTGTTGTTTATGAGAGTTGTTGGTTGTTTAACCTTGTTATGCTTATTTTGAGCGGCTCAGATGCTGCCTGGCCTGTTGCGTGCTTCCATCGCTTTTCCCTGTTTCTGTTTCAGTTAGAGAGTCGCTGCCATCGATCTTTCGAAAGAACACAACATGTTGAGTAGCATCAGTGGGAAGAAAGGAATTGTCAATGTTTTAGGTGGACAATTTCCCCCACAAATTCTGCTCCACCTGCTGGTTTCCTCCAGCAGTTTATTGCTCCGAATTCTAGCATTCTCAGTCTCTTGTGTCTCCATATTCCAGCTGCTGTCTTTTTGATTTCCATGTACGGTTCCTGCGAAATTCTCCTCATCCACTGTTTGGACATATAAACCAGTGACACCATCCTCTCTCAGACCAACATCATCAGCACCGAGGGCTAGCCCACCACCAGTCAGGAGCGGATCAAGGTTTCGACCCAAAATGTTGACGATTCTTTCCTCCCACGGATGCTGCTTGGCAGGCTGAGTTCCTCCAGCAGATTGCTTGTTGCTTTCAATTCCAAGGGATTACCTAAGGAGAAGTATATTACATCAGTGGGTTATAGTTTTACCAGGTAAATACAGGCTGGAAGCAATCCCTTTGGCTCAACTTATTCAACCTACCATCACTGTGAGTCCCACTGTCTGTGTTTTGCCCATATCCCTCTAAGCCAGGGATTCCCAATCCTTTTTTTATGCCATGGACCCCTACCATTAACCAAGGGATCGGCTCTAAACCATTCCTTTGGGGAGAAGGCAGGAGATTGAGGCTGAGAGGGAAATTGATCGGCCATGATGAAATGGCAGAGCAGACTCAATGGGCCAAATGGCCAAATTCTGCTCCTATATTTTATGGTCTTATGGACAATACTCACAGAATGCTGAAGGAACTCAGCACGTCAGGCAGCATCTATGGAGGAGAATAAACAGTTGATGTTTTGGGCCAAGCTCTTCCATCAGGACTTTGTGCCTTTAAGAACAATGAACCACTGGCGGATTCAGCTCTCCTTTTGGCCTCTTTCCCTCATCATAACTCCCCTCCTTCCTTTCTTTCTTATTTTCATGCATCTTTCTTCCTTCAACACAGTTTTATTTCACCCTTTATCACTTTACTTCCACTGACTGAAATCAGAGGGATTTGTTAAGACAACAAACCATAAATCGCGTGCAGAGCTAAGCCTTTGATTTTATTGATCTGTGCTTGGTATTGTGCAATGGCAGTAATCTACAGCTAACTTTGAACAGCTAACAACCATACCTCTGGACCTTAGATAGTAACTTATAAACCGGATAAAAATAAAGTTCACGAAGTTCGAAGTGAATTTATTATTAAAGTACACGCATGTTACCACATACAACCCGGAGGTTAATTTTCTTGCAGGCATATTCAATAAATCCAATAACCATTATAGAATTAATGAAATCCCAACAGGGCAGACAACCAGTGTGTAAAACACAACCAACTGTGTAAATTCAAAAAGAAAGAAAGATAAATGATTAATAATAAATAAATAAGCAATAAATATCGAGAACATGAGACGAACAGTCCTTGAAGCTGAGCCTATACGTGAGTCCACAGTGATAGGGGAAATAAAGTTGAGTGAAATTATGCATTCCTACAATAAAATAATACTGAAACCCAGAGTCTAAATCTCTTTTCTAACTTATAAGTATGAATCTGTCCTAGTATATCATCAGTTAAATCAGAAAATGTTTTAATTTCAAATTTTTTGGCATTTGCAGAACTTTGCTTTTTGATGTATGTCATGTTCACTGCAGTAATCAAAGTTTGAACTTTGACCATCTCTTCTGACAGACAGCCAACAGCATGAAGGAACAGGCTGAATTTACTCTGCTGCATTTCTGCCTCCAGGTCAGAAGGCTTCCTGAGACTGAGCACAATGTGTAAAGCCGAAGTCCACTACCAGGGTCAAGCAGTACATTCAGAAGTATTGATTTTTGCACAAGGTCTTAAACCCCGTCTGCCCATGAGATTGTGGTGGGATCAGATGTGTTGTGAACACTCTACCTCAAACCTCATCAGAACACCGGTGGGTTAATTGAAACTCTCAAAGCTGAGCTCAATAATATTTTGTGGAGTGAAGATGTCAGTGGATGTTGATAAGAGGTGCTTGATTAGAATTGAAGTTCATATACACTCAGTGGCCATTTTATTAGGTACACCTGTACACCTGCTCATTAACACAAATATCCAATCAGCCAATCATGTGGCAGCAACTCAATGCATAAAAGCATGCAGACATGGTCAAGACTGAATATCAGAGTGGGGAAGAATTGTGATCTAAGTGACTCTGATGGTGAATGGTTGTTGGTGCCAGACAGGCTGGTTTAAGCGCCTCACAAACTACTGATCTCCTGGGATTTACACACACAACCTGATACTGAACAGTCTTTAAAGTTTACAGAGAATGGTATGAAAGACAGAAAAGAACATTCAATCAGCGGCACTTCTCTGGGCAAAACCATCTTGAGGGCAGAGGAGAATGACCAGACTGGTTGATAGTGACAAAATCAGGATCAGAATCAGGTTTATTATCACCGGCATGTGATGTGAAATTTGTTAACTTAGCAGCAGCAGTTCAATGCAATGCATAATATAGCAGAGAGAGAGAGAAAAAATAAATATAATAAAACATAATAATAAATACACAAGTAAATCAATTACGTATATTGAATAGATTTTTTTAAATGTGCAAAAACAGAAATATTGTATATTTTTTTAAAAAGTGAGGTGTCCAAAGCTTCAATGTCCATTTAGGAATCGGATGGCAGAGGGGAAGAAGCTGTTCCTGAATCGCTGAGTGTGTGCCTTCAGGCTTCTGTACCTCCTACCTGATGGTAACAGTGAGAAAAGGGCATACCCTGGGTGCTGGAGGTCCTTAATAATGGATGCTGCCTTTCTGAGACACCGCTCCCTAAAGATGTCCTGGGTACCTTGTAGGCTAGTGCCCAAGATGGAGCTGACTAGTTTTACAACCTTCTGCAGCTTCTTTCGGTCCTGTGCAGTAGCCCCTCCATACCAGACAGTGATGCAGCCTGTCAGAATGCTCTCCATGGTACAACTATAGAAGTTTTTGAGTGTAGTTGTTGACATGCCAAATCACTTCAAGCTCCTAATAAAATATAGCCACTGCCTTGCCTTCTTTATGACTACATCGATATGTTGGGACCAGGTTAGATCCTCAGGAACTGAAGTAACCAGGCATTGCAACAGAGGTGTGCAGAAAAGCATCTTTGAGCACACAGCACATCAAACCATGAAGCGGAGGACCATAAACATACCCTCAGTGGCCACTCTATTAGATACAGGAGGTACAATAAGATGGCAAATGAGTGCAAACACATGCATCATATGTAAATCTATGATCCAGCTCTACATTCCTGTCTGTCCACCAGTGACCTCTCACCATTTGCTTAACAGAAATCTATCTGCTTCTGCCCTAAAAGTTTAACATTTCCACTGCCCTTTCTGGAAGAAAGTTCCAAAGACTGATGACCTCCTGGAAGAGAACATTTTATCTCATTGTCTTTTAAGAAGATTAGCCCTAATCTCTTAGGAGGATAAAGTTGGCTCTGCTGCCAAGCTGATAAAGTCCATCATTTGCCAACTGCAGCCCAGGTATTGGTGATTTCTTATTTGAGTTTGGAGATGGGGAAGCAGGATTTCAGAAACAATAAAATCAGATAAAGAAAACATCATTGAACATTTCCTCTTGTATGGTTAAAACAATTCTGGATATATTTTATAATATGTTTTAATGCATGAAGCAGAGACTGGAAGCTAAAGGCTTCTTCAACACCTTTGGATACTGCAGCTTTGTTTTGAGATCCTCTGATGAGGTGAGGGATGGGGTAGAAGGATCATAGTAAGAGGTTTTTAACAATAATATTGCATTAGCTTCCATTGCCATAATATTTTTATAATAAACAACTATAACCCAAGAAGCCACGTTAGGTGTGCACCCTGTTGGTAATGTAAGGGTATTGGTATTGGTCTATTATTGTCACAAGTATAGTGAAAATCCTTTGTTTTGTATATCTAGACAGATCATTCTTTACCATGCAAAAGTCTTAGGCATGCATGCACACATATATAGCTAGGGCACCTGAGGCTTTTGTACAATACCATAGTAATTTTGACCTCACAATCTGCAATAGCAGAGTATTCGGTGGGCTGAGTGGCTTAACTTTGCTCCTACAGTATGTATTATGGTCTCATGGTCTTATCATACATCAAAGCAGTAAAGACCAGTGAAATAAATGAGCTTTTTTATATCTTGTCTTTTTCGCTGCTTCTTCCCACTCCTGCTTATCTCAATATTTGTTCAGCTCAGCCTTCCCTGTGTTCTGCCCACAGCTTTGACAGAGTTATTTTCGTGTTTTTGACAGAGTCAACTGTAGTCTGGTCTCTGTCTCTCACTCTCACTCTCTCTCTCTCTCTCTCTCTCTCTCACACACACACACACACACACACACACACACACACACACACACACACACACACACACACACACACACACACACACACACACACACACACACACACACACACACACACACACACACACACACCCCCCCCCCCCCCCCCCCCGAGCCAGTAGCTCATGGATTCGGGCCCACTACAGATTCATGAGCACATTATCTGCATCAAAGTTCCAGCTAAATCCTCGGCTGGAGCCTTGCCAGTGCTCAAAGGGCTGTGTTTCAGAAAGGATGCAAAATCAAGGTTCTGTTTGCCAAGTGGATTACAAGAAACTTTAATACTCTAGAGCACATACGATGAAGAACTTTTTCTTGCAGACTTGGCCGTTTCAACTGGAGTTCATCATTTTAGATCATTTTACCCTGAACCTGGTATGGAAGAATGGGCCAAATTACAGTGGCACTTCACTGTCACATGGACAATCTCAATGCATTAGAATGACAAACCTACAAGGGGCATCGTTCTTATTTGTACAAGCTAGCCCTAATCTGAAATTGGGCACACGACTGTGAAGGCACTTTAGTGTTTTTTTACTGTTTTAAGCATCTTTTCAAATGAAAGGGCACTTTAAACAGCATCTGCACTAGTTGTACTTCTGAGTCTGTGGTGGATTTGCAGCCTGACGGTGGCAGAGACCCAGTTCAATCCTGACCTCTGGTGGAGTTTGCAGATTCACCCTGTGAACGTGTTGGATTTCCCTGGCTGCTTCGATTTCTTCCCACATTCCAAAGATATGAACCATTGAGTGGAATGGCAGGGGAACAGGCCATTCATCCATTCTGACCACTGGGCACCCTTCCATATGAATTCCATCCCTATCCCTCCCTGCTGAAGCAGTTCAAGTGCTCGCCTAGACACTTAGTAAGTGCTGTGAAAAAATGCTTCCACCAATCCCTCCAACAGTGCACTCCAGGGGTTTTCACTCTGTGGTCCCCATCATATCCCCCATAAATCTCTCCCCCTCCTCCTTACCAGAAAGCTGTCATGCCTCTATCTCTACCCACCTCTGATATGGGGAAATTTTCCTGCAGTTGACACAATCTTATACTCCTCATGATTTTATCCACCTCAGTCACATCCCCTCAAAGCCTCCTCTGCTCTAAGTGAAGAGATCTGGTTTCTCGAGTCCCTCCTCATAACCGACTTGCTTCAGCCCAAGCAACTTGCTGGTGAATCTCCTCTGCACCCTCTCCAGCCTTACATCCTTACTGTAGGTGCCCCAACTAATAAAGCACAATATCCTGTATGCCCTTCTAACCACGGCCTCTACCTGTGTTTCCATCTTCAAGGATAAATAGATGTATTTCAAATCCTTCTGTTACTCAATAATCCCTAGTACCCTACTGTCCGTGGTGCATACCCTGGCCTCATTAGTGCTCCTAAAGTGTCGTGCTTCATATTTGTCCAGCATACATTCGTCCAACATTTTTAGCCCCTTTCATCAATGCATCAAAATCATTCTGCAGCCTAAGATTATTTTACAACATCTCCAGTCTCCATGTGATCCACAAACTTTCTGATCCTGTCTCCCATATCCGCATCATGAATGTTTCAAACATTTAGGGTCACCTACAAAAACATATTTGTTGAGTTTTTTTTATGATTTCAGGGAAAGCTAAGCATCAGTTAATAACCAGTTGGTCATTAAAAGACACTGGAACCTGAGACAAAAGATTCAGTGGATTTAATCAAATCAAGATTAAAATAAAACGCTTTGGTAAGCACTTGAAGCAATAAATATCTGTGTTCTCAAGTGTCATGTCATTTATATATAAACCAGAGTTCAGGCCAGTTCTGTTTAGTTTGGAGACCCAGATCGGGTGATGCTTTGACGTGCTAATCTTGCTGTTCAGTGTCACTCTGCAGTATCTCACCAGCCTGGATGCCAAGGGTTGTTTCATTATCAGAGATTATCCCCTAACACTCTACTTAATAGCTACTTGCAAATTCAAAACAATTTTAACAATCTCCCGTGTGAAAGTTGAGCTGCACTGTCAGAATTAAAGGAGTAGATGATACAAGGAAACAGAACACGATGGTATGGGTGGTGGGACGTGAAGATGACTTGAAACTGATTATGATACCCGCCCTTTACATGCATCACCCGGTATTCAGCTCTACTGTTGAATCTCAACAGTGACTTTCTGTTTTGTGGCTCCTACCAATGACCCATATTTGCCCAATATTTTTAAAGTGCCCAGAGTGGGGTCTGAGTTTGGGCAGTGGTGGGTGCAGACTGCAATTTGCGGCTCCCTTCACCGTGTTAATGATGCTTCCGTGTAAAATTTTAATTGCTTCCTTATACGTCCACGACTCGTTTTGATGACTGAGAATGAATTTATGTTTGAGCCATATGTAGCTCATAACATATATTTTCATGCATATTTCTGATAGGAACAACCAATGTTTCATAAAATCAATTTGAGCTCAGCAAGATAAAGGTGCCAAAACCCAGGGATCTGCTTTCTTGACCAGACAGTTGGGTAAGAAGTTAGCCAAGTACCTCTGGCCAGCTCAATGCAGTAAAGTCATCCGTGTAATAGAACAATACAGCACAGTACAGGCCATTCGGCCCACAATGTTGTGCTGACCCTTAAACCCTGCCTCCCATATAACCCTCCACCTTAAATTCCTCCATACACCTGTCTAGTAGTCTCTTAAACTTCACCGGTGTATCTGCTTCAGGCAGGGCATTCCACGCACCAACCACTCTCTGAGTAAAAAACCTTCCTCTAATATCCCCCTTGAACTTTCCACCCCTTACCTTAAAAGCCATGTCCTCTTGTGTTGAGCAGTGGTGGCCTGGGGAAGAGGCGCTGGCTGTCCACTCTATCTATTCCTCTTAATAATGTGACATCTCACATTGGATGGTTCTTAACCCCTGCCTGAAGCAGGCATCATCAGGGGTCATGACCTGAGACAGTTCAAACTGAGCAGAGGTGGGCAATCACTCAGACTACAAACTTCAATGCTTTTTTTTAATTCCTCCATGACGAATGTCACTTGAAGCATCAGAAAAGCACAGATGATCAAGAATTTATGAAAACCTTTACTCCATCAGAATGTCATTCCAGTGAATAAGGTTCTTGCATGGTACTTCCCAGCTCAAGCCTGCATAGTGTACATTCATTTCTGTCTGACAGCTGCTTTGATAATGGCAGACGCCAGCCTTCCCCTACAGGAACTAGGCTCACACAGTAAGTGGCGATGCTCGCACGCATATTCCAATAACCTTGGCAGCTTTGTTGTGATTATCCCACACTCTGTGGCATTAGGAGGTGATCAATTCAACAGACTGGGTAGAGGTGGCGACCTCTTCACCCTGAGAGATAAAGGAAACCAGTTGGACTTCAATATGCTTTAATGTTGGGCTTAAGTTTGGCTGTTATGTAGACAGCTGCTTCAGGGATGCCTGTTTTAATGTTTGATGAGAGAGGGAAGGAAGCTGGTCAGAATATTGGCCAGACAACTTGCTCTCATTATAATAAGCAAGCAATCAAAGTATCTGGCAACGTGTCCTTCAGAAGGTCAAAGGCCATGCGCGTAAGTGCATGCGTTAAATGCTGCACTGAAAATGAAAATTTTCCTTGCAGCTACCTCACAGGCATGTTAGAACCAGATACACAACTAAAAAGAACTAAATTAAAACATTAATTATATTCAGTTTGCACAAGAAAGAAAACATGAGAACGAAAACAAAGTCCCTTGTAGTGCAAGGAGGTCAACTTGGTCAGAGTGTTGCGATAGTGATTAGGGTTGTGCAGGTTGGTTCAAGAACCGGATGTTGAAGGGAAGTAGCAGTTCTTGACCTTGGTGGTATTGGACTTCAGACTTCTGTTCCTGCTGCAAGGTGGTAGCTGTGAGAAGGTAACATGGTCCAGATGGTGGATTGTGCCTTCTTGAGGCACCTCTGGCAATGCAGCATTTCCTCAGTGCCGTGCTATAAACCATCTGCTCAAATCCAAACTAATGTGGAATATAATATGGAAAAATGTGAGGTTATCCACTTTGGTGCATGATACAGAAAAGCAGAGTTCTTGTTAGCTAGTGAGAGATTGGGTGGAGTTGACATTCTGTGTGCTCATATCATAGAGTCACACAGCTATACGGCATGGACATCAGTCCATGTTGTCCAAACTGCCTGAGTTAGTTCCTTTTGCCTGCATTTGGCCCATATCCCTTCAAATATCTTCCTTCCACCTACCTGTCAAACTGTCTTCTAAATGTCATAATTGTACCCACCTCTACTACTTCCTCTGGCAGCTCATTCCAAAATGCCACCACTCTCTATGTGACAAATTTGTTCCCTGGATCCCTTTTAAATAATTCCCTTCTCACTTCAAACCGAAGCCTCCCAGTTTCAGACTCCCCTACCCTGAGGAAAAGATGGTAGTCATTCCCCTTAATCTATACCTCTTATGATTTTGTAAACATCCATTAGGTCACACCTCAGCATCCTGCACTCCAGGGGTAAAAGTCCTAGCCACTTCAGCCTCTCCTTATAACTCAAATCCTCCAGTCCCGGTAACATCCTCATAAATCTGTTTTGCACCCTTTCCAGTCAATGGAACCAAAGTAGAGGTAAAGCAAAGGGTTAATTGGGAAAACTTAAGCCTTTGTTACATGAGAATTTGAATACATGGGTAAACAGTCGATTGCAATTGTTCGGTGAGACCACACCAGAGGTACTGTGTAAAGTTCTGGTCTCCTTAGCTAAGGAGAGGTGGAGTTTTCATGGAATGAGTGTGCTGAGTCCAGGGATGGTGGGGTCCTTGTATGAGAAGTGATAGGTTTTCTTCCCAAGCTGCTGGGTAACAGAGAACTATGATCGTTGGGGTTGTTCCCATGGTCACACACCAGGACAGACATCAAGTGTTGCTGGAAGATTATCTAGTCTGTGATATCCACAAGAATTGGTGATCTTCCAGCACAGCAGGATGTCCAGAAGGGAATGCTTCTGACCGGCACATTCCAGGGTGCAGGAGTACGTGCTGAGGGATACATTGAACCTTGGTGCATTCAACACAAAAGCTCCGCAGGGAAGGGCTCCACACTAGGCTCCATCTGCTATTGCAGAATGGAAGGAATTGGAGTTGGTTTATTACTGTCACACGTACACAGATACAGTGACAAACTTGTCTTGCGCACTATTCGTAGCGATCAAATCATTGCACAGTGATTTGAGGTAGAAAAAGATAAAACAATAGCAGGATTCAGAATAAAGTGTAACAGCTACAGAGAAAGTGTATGCAGGTAAGCATTACGGTACAAGATCATGACGACGTAGATTGTGAGGTCAAGAGTCCATCTTATCATACTAGGGAACTGTTCAATGTCTTACAACAGTGGGATAGAAGCTGTCCTTGAGCCTGGCAGAAAGTGCTTTCAAGCTGTTTTTATCTTCTGCCTCATGGGACGGGGAGAAGAGACAATGTCCAAGTGGGTGGGGTCCTTGATCATGCTGCCCACTTCACAGAGTCCATGGGGGGAGAGGCCTGATGCCATGAAGTCCAGAGAGCCTACTCCAATTTCCTATGTTCCGAGAGAGCTCTGAACACAGCCCGGCCCATCAAGAAAAGCAGCCTCCCTCCCGCTGACGCCTACTACACTTCCTGCTGCCTTGCGAAAGCAGCCAGCATAATCAGCATCCCTTCCCCCCTCCCCACCCCACCCATGTCATTCTCTTTTCTTCCCCCCCCCCCCCCCCACACCTTTCCATTGGGAAGAAAATACAACAGCTTGAAATCACAAACCACTGGTTCAAGGACATCTCCTACCCTGCTAATACTTGGCTTTTGGATGATGATAAACGTAATATCTTGATCTCCCGGTCTACCTTGTCGTGACCCTTTCACCTTATTTGTCTATCTGCATTGCACTCTTTCTGTAACTGTAACACTCTATTCTGCATTCTATTATTGCTTTTCATAGAACAAAATAGGGTACAGGCCCTTCAGCCCATAGGGCTGTGCTGACCTATGTAAACCTGCTCCATTGTCAATCTAAACTTCCCTCCTACACAGTTCATAACCCTCCATTTTCTTACATCCACGTGCCTATTGAAGAGTCTTTTGAATGTCCCTATTACGTCAGTCTCTACCACCACCGCCAACAGTGAATTTCAGACATGTGCCCCTCCTTGTGTAAAAACTGCACCTCCTCCCTCCACTCACCTTAACCAGATAGGCCACTGCCACCCTGGAAAAAAGACACTGGCTGTCCACTCATTTTATTCCTCTCATATTCTTAAGCCCCTCCAAGAAGTCAGCTCTCATCTGTTGTTGCTCCAAAAAGCCCTAGCTCGCACAACCTTTCCTCATTACACATTCTATAATCCCAGCAGCATCCTGGTAAATCTCCTCTGCACTCTCCCAAAAGCTTCCACATCCTTCCTATAATGAGGTGTCTAGAACTGAACACAATGTTCCAAGTGTGATCTACCCAGATTTTGATGGATCTGCAGCATTATCTCGTGGCTCTTGATCCCCCAGCTAATGAACACACCATATACCTTCTTAGTCATGCTATCAACTTGCTCAGCAACTCTGAAGGAACTATGGACCTGGACCCCAAGTTCTCCACTACCGAGCATCCAGCCTTGACTTCGTACTTGGTTGTCAAGTTTAATCTTCCAAATTGTATCACTTCACCCAACACTGCATACTGTCTATATCCCTTTGTAACTTATGGCAAACTTCCACAATGTCTGCAACACTTCCAACCATCTATAAACTTACATTTCCATCCTCCACTTTCCCATCTGAGTCATTTATAAAACTCCCAGAACCAATTCCTGTGGTATCCACTAGATACTGACCTCCAGGCAGAATATGCTCCATATACTATCACCACGTGCCTTCCGAAAGCAAGCTCATTCCAAATCCACATTTCCAAGTGTTCATGGGTCCCATGCCTCATGAATTTCTACACAAATCAACCATGGTGAACCTTGTCAGACACCTTACTAAAATCCATATACACCACATCCACCGCTCTACTTTCATCATTTTGTATTGTCACCTCCTCAAAGCCTTGTCTGGCATGATATGCCCCTCACAAAGCCAAGCTGACTATAAGTTTGTTTCTCCAAATACTCGTAAATCCTGTCCCTACGAATCCTCTTCAGTAGTTTGACCTCCACTGAGAAATGCTCAGTGATCTATAATTCCCAGAATGAGCCCAATTACCTTTCTTGAACAAAGGAACAACATTTGCCTCCCTCCAAACCTCTAGTATCACCAACAATGCCTCATGAATCTTTTCCTTGGTTTCCCATGGTAACCTAGGGTATATCCCGTCTGGCCTGGAGACTTATCTATCCTTACATTTTTCAGAATCTTCAAGACTACCTCTTTCTTAATCACAAGATGCTCCAGCACATTAGCCTGTTCTATGTTGATTCCATATTCATCAAAGTCCCTCTCCGTTGTGAATAAGCGAAGTATTCATTAAGGAACCCTCCTACACACTTCCCTCTAAACTACGCTGGTGCGTGGCTGTGCAGCAACTGTAATGTTCCCGCGCGTATAGCCTTTGTTGCAACACGGCAGAAATATTATTTTATATAATGTCAATGTTGAAGTAAGACATTTTGCTGTTACTGCTTTAATGAGGAATTGAAAAGTTTTAATCCAGTATTGCAAAGAGCAAGTTAATGAATGCAACAGTCCAATCAGCAACTGCTGCCTGAAGATTTTTTTCCAATCCACAATATTGAGTAGCATTAACTGTTCTTAACAATGTTTTAGAAGATCTGGTAAATCTTTGTAAATTCCTTCAAAAAATACGATTGAAGCACTGCAGTATGCAAAAGCAAAAATTAACAAGTCGCGGCTGCAGTATCTTGGCGATACCCAACTTCTGTCATCAACTCTGCACCTATTATTCAATTCATTCAACGAGTGTGTAATCACCTGGATAATAGGTTTCCTGACAATGAGTTAAGAGGATGACAACCTTTTGACCCAGCTGCTGTTGCAAACATGACCAATTTTGAATTTGAAAAGAGAGTGCTGTACCACTGACAAAAAATACTCAGCTGTTATTACGGACTACAACAAACACGTTTCCTCAACAATGTTGTAGCAATACTGTGATTTCAAATTTATCATTTCTGAGAAAGTTAAGACCGGTTCAATTAAGATTTTCAGTTATGTTGAACTATGTGTTTAGAAATGAAGAATTTGAAGAACTGTCAATTCCTGTTGGATTCGTTGGGACATTTCAAGCTTCTAGTGCTGATTGTAAATGTAGATTTAGTCCTATGAAATCAATCAAATGTAAATCCAGAAACAAACTAGAAGTGCAACATTTGAATGATCTAATGTGGATCGAAAAGCTGCAGAACCTGGGCCTCTGTACCTCCCTCTGTAATTGGATCCTCGACTTCCTAACCAGAAGACCACAATCTGTGCAGATTGGAAGTAACATCTCCACCTCACTGACAATCAAATTGAGGCACCTCAGGGATGTGTGTTTAGCTCTTGGCTCTACTCTCCCTACACCCATGACTGGGTGGCTAGGCGTAGCTCAAATACCATCTATAAACTTGCTGATGATACATCCATTGTTGGCAGAATATCAGAGGGTGACAAAAGGGTGCACTGGAGCAAGATATACCAGTTAGTAGAGTGATTTTTTTTAAATTAATCAAAATATAATTTATTCAAAAATAAAATTATATACAATAAACCATTCAATGACTCTCAGTCCTTTACAAATGTGTCCACTACAGACTTTACATTCCCACACTGTTAGCCCCCCCACGTGGCACTCTGTTATTTCATATTTACATACACTTGTTCAGGGGTATACACCCCACCCCCCCTACCCCTCAACTCCCACGGGAGAAGAACCCTAGACTGTGGTCCTTCCCCACCGGGCCCTTGCGGTGGCTGCACCAAGTTTGAGTGCGTCCCTCAGCACGTACTCCTGCAGCCGAGAATGTGCCAGTCGGCAGCATTCCCCCACGGACATCTCCGTGTGCTGGTAGGCCATCAAGTTTCAGGCCGACCAAAGAGTGCCTTCGACCGAGTTGACGATCTGCCAGCAGCCCCGGATGTTGGTCTCCGTGTGCATCCCCGGGAACAGCCCGTAGATCAGAGAGTCCTCTGTTACGCAGCTGCTGGGGATGAACCTCGACACTGTCCCTTCCATCCTCCTCCACGAACCCACAGTGTGCAAAGAGGTGGGTCACTGACTCCTCCTCACTGCAGTCCTCCCATGGACAGAGGGATGTGGAGACGACGTTCCGGGCATACAGGAGGGATCGGACTGGGAGGGCCTCTCTCACCGCCAGCCAGGCGAGGTCTTGGTGCCTGTTGGTGAGGTCTGGCGATGAGGCATTTTGCCAGATGAACTGGACAGTCTGCTCAGGGAACCACCCCACTGTGTCCATCACGTCCTTCTCCTGCAGTGCCCGCAGGACCTTATGTGCTGACCACTGCCTGATGGCCCTGTGGTCAAAGGCGTTGACCTGAAAGAACTTCTCTACGAAGGACAGGTATGACGGCAACGACCAGCTGACAGGGTGTTGCGTGGGAGTGGGGCCAGACCCATCCTTTGTAGCCAGGGCGACAGGTAGAACCTGGGCACGTAGTGGTACTTGGTGCCCACGTATCTGGGATCCACACACAACCTGATGCAGCCACACACGAAGCTGGTCATCAGGGTGAGGGCGACATTGGGAACATTTTTGCTCCCATTGTCCAGGGACTTGTGCATGGTGGTCCGTCTGACCCGCTCCATCTTGGATCTCCAGACGAATCTGAAGACGGCTCAGGTGATTTCCGAGCTGAAGGAGCGGGGGACTGGCCACACCTGCACCAAGTACAGCAGCCCTGAGAGCACCTCACACCTGATGACCAGGTTCTTGCCCGCTATCGATAGGGAGCACCCTCCCCACAGTCCCAGGTTATTCTTGGCTGTCCGCTACTGCCAGTTCCTGTTGCACGCCTCGGCCCCTCCGAACCAGATCCCCAAAACCTTCACGTGATCAGACCTGATGGTGAAGGGGAAGCTGGATCGGTCCGGCCAGTTGCCGAAGAGAATGTAACCCTCCTAAGCCCCTTCCTGGTTACATTATGATTCTCAAGAGTCTTGCTCGATTATTGTTTCCTAAACCTTAATTATGCTTTCTTTTTCCTCTTGACTAGATGTTTCACCTCTCTTGTCCACCATGATATCTTCACCCAACCATCCTTTCCCTGTCTTGGTGGGATAAATGGGCACCTCATGCAAGTACTCAGTAAGCAACCTTCACATTTCTGCCGTGCATTTCCCTGAGAACACCTGTTCCCACTTTACACTCCCAGGTTCCTGCTTAATATCATCTTAATTGGACCACCCCTAAATAAGTACTTTTCCATACCATCTGTCCTTATACCTCTCACACTGCAATACCTCAATGTAGAAACGTTTTGAAATAATTGTGATAGATGGCATGCAAAACAAAGGTTTTCATTCTACATTGGTACATGTGACAATAGCAAGCCAGTCACTGATTCATACCAGCGCCTGATCTTACAGTACTGTGCAGGCGCAGTATACTGTAAGCATGCAGTTCTTAGGCGCATACAGTACATATAGTTCAGATGCCTAGCATCTTTGCACAGTATCCTATTTGTCAATGTGGAGTGGAGAGCGAGTTTGTAAATCTGGCAGGAGCAAAAGATGTTGGGAATGGCGATGGTGGAGTGCGATGGGGGGGGGTTGGGTTGTGTGGAACAGGTGGCAGAGAAGGAATGCCAGGGAGGAGGGTTGGCACCGGTGCAGACACACCCAGCCCTAAGACACCAGGTAAGGTCATTGGTTTATTGATCATTACAGAATGTCCCTCTGGTGCTTCCCACTCCCTCCCCTCTCCCTTCCCCTTTTGCCAACTGTATTTCCCCTCTCCCTGCCCCCTTCCCACTCAGTCTGCAATAGAGACCCACATCAGAATCGGGTTTATCATCACTCACATGTCATGAAATTTGTTTTTTTTTTCTGTTTGCAGCAGCAGACCAGTGCAATGCATAAAATCACTACGGTACTGAGCAAAAGTCTTAGGCACCCTCACTATAAATACACACATGCCTGAGACTTTTGCACATTACTGTACATGGTCATCCATAACCAGCAAAGAACAAAGCAAAGACCACTTGTAGTTGCAATAATCTCAGCTTGACATTCACCTTGTAATTAGTCTGAATAGAACCAGCCAGGTTGGGCCTTCTATCCAGCATATGGATAAAGCAATTGGGTTTTTACATTTTTTGCCCACCCGTTGGTTAAGCAGTTAGATTTATTGGATTTAGTACATGGTGGAATTTAATCTCATAGAACGTCGAACAGTACAACTCAGAAACAGGCCCTTTGTCCCATGATGATGTGCCAAACTGATTAAATAGTAATTAAGCACCTAACTAAACTAATACCTTCTGCCTACACAGGGTCCATATTCCCCTCACTCTTTGCACATTCAGGTGTCTATACAAGAGCCTTTAGACATGTATATCATATTTGCCTTCACTGGCACCCCTGGCAGCCATTCAAGGTACTCACTACTCATTGTAAAAAAACTTTCCCAGCACATCTCCGTTGATCTCACCCCCTCTCATATTAATGCTTGCGCTCAAGTAATAGATACTTCGGTACTGGCAAAAGATTATCTACCCTATCTATGTCTCTAATAATCTTATAATCTTCAATCAGGTCTCCCTCAGCCTCCAATGCTCCTAAGGAAACAGCCCCAGTTTGTCCAACATCTCCTTATAGGACATGCCATCTAATCCGGGCAGCATTCCGGTAAACCTCACCAAAGCCTCCATCCACATCCTTCCTATAATGGAGCAACAAAACTTGCATTCAATTCTTCTGATGTGGCCTGAACAGAATTTTATAAAGCGACAACATAACTTACCGATGCTTGAACTAATAAAAGACTACCAACTTGTGCAGCCATTTTCACAGAGCTATAAACTTCGACACCAAGATCCCTCTGTACATCAACCTGGCAGCCCCACCAACATGCATGGAGCCTTTTCTCCACAAGTTAATTGTTCAGCACCTCCCTTTAGGATCCCATCACTGGTTAAAAGGCTCAATTTAATATCAGAGAATATATACAGTTTAGAGCCTTAAGTCCTTACTCGTCACAGACATCCACAAAACAGAGAAAAAAACATGCATGGCGATTTACAGTATCAGGGAACCGGGTTCAATTCTTGCTGCTGTTTGTTCATAACTGTAACACAAATCTGTGTGGGTTTCCTCCAGGTGCTCCGATTCAATCCAAAGACGTACCGGTTGGACATTGTAAATTCTCCTGTGATTAGGCTGGGATTAAATCGGGGGATTGCTGGGTGAAGTGGCTTGAAGGGCCACATGGGCCTAGTCCACACTGTATCTCAGTAAAATGCATAAATAAAAGATGACTTAACATGTCTTAAGATGCCCATGCAACCAAAAAAAAAATATTTTTTTGGTTTTAAATAATGTGTACTGTGTGAAAAAAAGGGTTGATAGCTATTAAAAATAAACAAGCTTTGTTAGACAATAAAACATTCCCATGGTGCACTGGGCTATGGCACTGCTGGGCCTTGAAAACTGCAGCCTTGGAATGTGACTGGTCAGGTTGAAAAATGCAGTTTGCAATGATAGGCTCCTGGAATTTAATTCGTTTATCTCTGGAATTTTTTCTTCAATTCAATCAGATTATTCAATAAATAAACCGGAGAGCTTCCTGTTCGAACTGGCTGAATGAAACCAGATGGAAGAGGATTTAAAGTATCTCTATCCTCGCGAGAAGAAATGTGGCCAAAATAAATTAATAAAGGAGTGATTGGCCAATGAAGAGGCCTGGTATTGAAACTCCAATGCCCAGACACAAAAAAGGCCACAGGAAGTGATAGATACAGCCCAGTCCCTTCCTACCACTGAGTACATTTACATGCAGCACTGCCACAGGAAAGCAGCATCCATCTTCGAGGACCCTCTCCATCCAGGCCATGGATTCTTCTGCTACTACCATCGAGTAGGAGGTACAGAAGCCTTAGATAGATAGACAGACACTTTATTGATTACAAAGGAAATTGCAGTGTCACAGTAGTATTACAAGTTCACAGGTATGAATATTAGACGAGAAGTAAGAATAAATAAAAAACAAGTTACCACGAACAGTCTAACAGGAGGGGGGTCGTCACTTCCTCGGCTAGAGGTTGACTCATTATAGAGCCCAATGGACGGGGGGTGAGAATAACCTCATATAGCGCTCTTTGGAGCAGCACAGTTTCCTCAGTCTATTACTAAAGGTGCTCCTCTGTTCAGCCAAGGTGGCATGCAGAGGATGAGAAACATTGTGCAGAATTGCCAGGGTTTTCATAGGGTCCTTTGTTTCACCACAGCCTCCAGTGCGTCCAGTTTGACTCCTGAAGGTGGTGTCTGAAAAGAGGATGCTGTCCAAGTTGCATGCCATCTTGGACAATGACTCCCATCCACTCCATAATGTACTGGTTAGGCACAGGAGTGCATTCAGCCAGAGACTCATTCCACCGAGATGTAACACTGAGCGACATAGGAAGTCATTCCTGCCTGTGGCCATCAAACTTTACAACTCCTCCCTCGGAGTGTCAGACACCCTGAGCCAATAGGCTGGTCCTGGACTAATTTCCACTTGGCATTATTTACTTATTATTATTTGATTATTTGTGGTTTTATATTGCTATATTTCTACACTATTCTTGGTTGGTGCGGCTGTAACGAAACCCAATTTCCCTCGGGATCAATAAAGTATGTCTGTCTGTCTGTCTGAGTACGTAGATCCCAGGTTGGCAACGCCTACCCACTATCAACTTCACAAAATAAAAGCCAACTGGAGGCAGATACAATATCGTTTCTCAGGGTTACTTTCCCCGAGGGATCAGACAGTGCCTTTTTTTTTGCTATGAATAAACTCCTGTTGATGGTGATACCCTGAGAAGGGCCCTGAGGTCGGGACATGACCTCATCACATTACCCTTGTCAACAAGGAGATCTGAAGATCCACATTCAATGATTTAGAAGCAGCTTCTATCCCACCATCACCCCACACCCCCACAACCATCCCAGCAGTCCATGAACCCATAAATACTACCTCATTATTTGCTTTTCCCGTACGCTGTTTTGTAATTTATTGCAATTTTATGTCACTGTATTGCTGCCTCAGAACAACAATTTGACATCACATGAGCCAGTGTTAAAAAATCTAGTTCTGATTCCAATTCTGACTACACTGACTGGAAGGAAGTTGCAAGCACATTAGTAATTTTTTTTTCCCAGTGGGAATTGGAGAATTAATGGACAGTAATTTCAAAACACTGGGGAAAAGAGCTAGGGTTAATTGGAATGGGCTTTGAAAGAATCAGTACAGGAATTATGGCTAAATGGCCTCATTCAATCCTTAATTTCTCCACCTAGGCAAGCAATGCCAACTTCACAAAGTAATAGCCAGTTGGAGGCAGATGAAACATCCGCAGATACCTCTCAGGGTTACATTTTCTCTGTGGTATAGGTAGCAGAATTTTCTTGTGAATAATTCACAGTTACTTGTGTTGCTCATAATCCTTTTAAGCTGAAAGAGAAGTCCAGCGAATAGATGTAGTGATATCACCTGTCATGCAGGTGATACGATTACTCTTGCTGAGAGACAATTTATCGATCAGTCTTGCTGGTCTTGGGTCTGGACAGTGCAGTTAACAAGTAGGAGAAATACTTAAACTTGTGAAAAAATCATTAAATGCTTTGGGGAATAAGTTCAGTCTAGGCAGGGATTGGCAATGGGTTGATGTATTGAGCTGAGACTTCATTCGAAGGTTCAAGATTCAAGGTACATTTATTACCAAAGTATGTATGCAGTATACAACCCTGAGATTCATCTTCCCACACACAGCCATGAAACAAAGAAAACCATCGAACCTGTTCACAGAACAACATCAAGACCAACCCCCCCATGCAAAAAAGAAGCAAATCACACAAATGGCAACAAAAAGGGCGAGCGAAAAACACTGAACATAAAACACAAAATCAGAAGAGTCCAGGTCGTCCCGATCAACATTGTCTAAAGTAGCAGCAAAAAAAGTAGAGACCGGAAACACATCAGAACATGAACTGCAGAGTCCAGTCCACAAGCACTTTGTTCTTCGTCTCCTCATTAGGATGTATTGTCTGCCCAAGGATTATATTAACGAGGCAGCTACAGATCAGAATCAGGATCAGGTTTATTATCACCGACATGTGTCGGGAGATTTGTTAACTTAGCAACAGCAATGCAATTCATAATATCGGGGAGAAAAATAAATAAATAAAATAGAAATAACAATAATAAGAAATAAACAAGTAAATCAATTACAGTATATGTATATTGAATAGATTTAAAAAACATGCAAAAACAGAAAAAACTGTATATTAAAAAAAAGTGAGGTAGAGTCCAAAGATTCAATGTCTATTTAGGAATCGGATGGCAGAGGGGAAAAAGCTGTTCCTGAATCGCTGAGTGTGTGCCTTCAGGCTTCTGTACCTCCTACCTGATGGTAACAGTGAGAAAAGGGCATGCCCTGGGTGCTGGAGGTCCTTAATAATGGACACTGCCTTTCTGAGACACCGCTCCCTGAAGATGTCCTGGGTACTTTGTAGGCTAGTGCCCAAGATGGAGCTGACTAGATTTACAACCTTCTGCAGCTTCTTTCCGTCCTGTGCAATAGCCCCTCCATACCAGACAGTGATGCAGCCTGTCAGAATGCTCTCCACAATACAACTACAGAAGTTTTTGAGTGTATTTGTTGACATGCCAAATCTCTTCAAACTCCTAATGAAGTACAGTCGCTGTCTTGCCTTCTTTATAACTGCATCGATATGTTGGGACCGGGTTAGATCCTCAGAGATCTTGACACCCAGGAACTTGAAACTGCTCACTCTCTCCATTTTTGATCCCTCTATGAGGATTGATATGTGTTCCGTCGTCTTACCCTTCCTGAAGTCCACAATCAGCTCCTTCGCCTTACTGACGTTGAGTGCCAGGTTGTTGCTGTGGCACCATTCCACTAGTTGGCATATCTCACTCCTGTACGCCCTCTCTTCACCTCCTGAGATTCTACCAACAATGGTTACATCATCAGCAAATTTATAGATGGTATTTGAGCTATGCCTAGCCACACAGTCATGTGTACAGAGAGAGTAGAGCAGTGGGCTAAGGTGAGGTGCACCAGTGTTGATCGCCAGCGAGGAGGAGATGTTATCACCAATCCAAACAGATTGTGGTCTTCCAGTTAGGAAGTCAAGGATCCAGTTGCAGAAGGAGGTACAGAGGCCCAGGTTCTGCAACTTCTCAGTCAGGATTGTGGATACGATATAAGGAGACAGTATGAGCCATCTGAAGATGGCCCCTCGCATCTGCGATGTCTCTTTGCTAGACTAATCTAAAATGTATTCCACGCTCACTGAATACTCCTAAATCCTCCTCTGCTTCACGTATTTACTCACATCTTCTTTAAATCATATCTTGGCACCTGCGCAGTTGAAGGCCAGCAGACCCTGCGGATGGATGTTGGCTCGCAGGAGTCATGGATGAATACCTGCGAGGATCAGGGCTGGGGAGCCCCAGGCTGGCGAGTCAGCGAGTCCACAGTTCGAGGCCTGGAGTTCAGGAACCCATCACCAGCAGGTCCTGGGGTTGATACCGAAGACTGAAGCCCGAAAGTCAAAGACCAAAGCCGGCGAGCCCGGATGTTGCGGCCCAGTGGCTGGAGCCCTGGGTCTGTGGGTACGCAAACCCACTGGGGAGGTCAGAGGCCCAATGACTGCAAGTCTGCATGCCCACCAGAGGTGGCCTGTCCTGAGGTGGACACCCGTGTTCGTGAGTGGATGGGTGGGGGAGGGGAAGGGAAAGAAAGATGTACAGAATTGAGCAGGGAGCTTAGACTAGCTGGGTCTTAGTCTTGATTTAGACCTGAGTGAGACAGGCTTACTTTACAGGGCATGGATTTAATCATTAACCTCAAGTAACCTTCCACACACCACAATCCTGGGAATATAAATGTTAAGGGAAAAGTTTTGCTTGTCCTGTGGTTCATGCAGTCAGTTGTAACAAAGAGATAAAAGGGAAAGGAGGAAGAGAAATCCTTGATCTGGAGCAAGAAGTGGACTGCTGAACAAACTGACCCCTTTACATGACATCCCTCCCCTCGCCACGGCCAAACTATTATACCCACAAAGAGGGCCTCTCACTGAGTTAGCCAAGTGACCTTGAAAACAAGAAACCTCATTTGCCTTTAAACTGTCACCACCTCGAAAAGGAATGTAATATAATTTATGATATTTAATCAGAGAATGGATTCTCATATTTAGCATTGCAAAGTATAATGCGTGACACAAAGAATGAATACAACCTGCTTTTATATTAACCCCTAGAAGATGTATTTATACAGCAGAGCAGAAAAGCAAATACATCAGTGAGATCATAAACTCGAGATCCCGCAGATGCTGGAAATCCAAATCAACACATACAAAATGCTGAGGGCATTATGCAGGTCAGGCAGCATCTATGGAAATGAATAAACATTTTGGGCCAAAACCCTTTTTCAGGGCTGGAAAGGAAGGGGGAAGATGCTGGAATAAAACAGGGGAGGCAAAGAAGGACAGCGAGAAAGTGACGGGTGAAGCTAGGTGGGTAGGAAAGTAAAGGGCTGGAGAGGAAGGAATCTGATAGGAGAGACGAGTGGACCAGAGGGGAAAGGGAAGGAGGAGGGAACCCAGGGGGAGGTTTTAGGCAGGTGAGAAGAAGTAAAATGCCAGAGTGGGGAATAGAAGAAGAGGGGAGGAGGAGAGAATTTTTTTACAGAAGGAGAAATTGATATTTGTGCCATCATGTTGGAGACTACCCAGATGGAATATAAGGTGTTGCTCCTCCACCCTGACACGGCTATTGTGTCATCTGTCGATCGGTTGTGTCGGTAGCGAATTGTAGGGGGTCCAGTGTGGGTGGTAGCAAGCTGCAGATGTAATCCTTGACCAGCCTCTCAAAGCATTTGCTTATTATTGAGGTGAGTGCGACAAGACGTCAGTCGCTCAGGCATGTTACCTGGGTCTTTCTGGTACAGGGACAATGGTGGAAAATTTGAAGCAGGAGGGCACTATACACTGGGATAGGAGAGATTAAAAACATCAGTAAACACACCTGCCAGTTGTGCTGCACACATCCTGAGTACTCGCCCTGGGATGCCGTCCGGTCCCGCAGCTTTGCGACTGTCCACTCGTTGGAAACATCTGCGTGCCTCAGCCTCAGAGATGACCAGGTTGCAGGTTGTAGCGGTGGCTTTCCTCAGAGGCTCAGAGTTAGCGACATTGAACCGAGCGTAAAAGCCATTGAGCTCATCTGGGAGTGAGGCCGTGATGTTGGTGGCACCACAACGTTTGGCTTTGAAGTCTGCGTCGAAGCAGTCCTGCGGCATGGAGACCGACTGTGGACGGCTTTAACTATGGCCGCCTCTTGTTTCTGTTTCTGCTTGTATGTCGGCAGAAGCAGGATTGAAGAGTGATCTGATTTTCCAAAAGCCGGGCAAAGGAGAGCTTTGTAAACATTGCGGACGGGTGCGTAGCAGTGGTCAAGCTCACCTGGATGTGCTGACAAAACTTCAGAGAGACTTTCGTCAGCGACGCTCAATTAAAGTCATTGAAGAGGAGGCCATTGACCAACATGTTGGAACTGCAAAACCTGAAGTCTTAACTAATTCACTCATCTTATATAAAATGCAAAACAAAATCAAAAATAACAAATTGCTGGCAGGGATAGAAAAACAGTGTTAACATTTCAGATTGAAACCCTTCCGCAGAGATGTAAAAACAGGGAAAGACAATCACAAACAAGAGAAAATCTGCAGGTACTGGAAATCCAAGCAACACGCACAAAGTGCAGGAGGAGTTCCTCCAGCATTTTGTGGGCTACGGGAAAGACAAGTTAGTTTTAAGTTACAGAGAAGGTTGGGAGGTGTGGTTTGGAGGATTAAATCAGACAGAGCTTGTTCATGAAAAGGGTGACGCTAGGGCTGCAGTAGGGTTCAGTTCTTGTTGATGGCAAACAATGAGAGATTGTTAATAAAAGTTTCAAGAACGTGCCTAGCAGGTTAGGTTAAGGGAGAATAAAATTGAGTAGAATTGACCAGTTTTGATACAGTCAGAGTAAGTAAGTTACCTAAAGATGGAAAATTGAATATTGAGTCCAGAAACCTGAAATATGCTCAGACAGAAGATCAGGTGCCATTCCACAAGTTTGCATCAGGCCTAACTGCAACTTTGCAAGAAGCCACAGACAGGTCAGAATGGGTGTGGGATAAAAAATGTTGCAAAATATAAACATATATTCCGAATCAGATTTAATATCACAGACTTATGTTGTGGAATTTGCTGTCTTTGTGGCAGCAGTACAACGTAATACACAATAATAGAAAAAAATGGAGTTACAGTATAGTAAGGTATATATATTATTAAAGTAAATATGTAGTGCAAGAAATAGAAATAGAAAAGTAGTGAGGTCATGTTCATGGGTTCAATGTCCATTCTAAAATTGGATGGCAGAGGGGAAGAAGCTGTTCCTGAGTCATTGAGTGTGTGCCTTCAGGCTCCGGTACCTCCTCTTTGATGGTGGCAATGAGAACAAGGTGTGTTCTGTGTCATGGGGATCCTTAGTGATGGATGCTGCCCTTTTGAGATATCACTCCTTGAAGATGTCCTGGATACTATGGTGGCTAGTGCCTATGATGGAGCTGACTGAGTTTACAACTTTCTGCAGCTTATTTCAATCCTGCAGAGAGACTGAGGAACCACAATCTCTATTTTTGTTAGACTACATGGATAGATCAAATTTTCTAAGCAATGTGGCTCTACAATCCCATGATTCTGCAGGTGAAGTTAAGATATAGTCTGCTGGCCCTTCCTTCCGCTATTCAGATTTCACTGCCTTCCCTCTGAGGCTTTGCATCAGTTTATACCCCATTAGGCTTCTGTGAGATGATTCAAATAGTTTCTCTACATTTAAAGATCTTTCAATGCCTTACTAGTGTCCAGAAAATTCTTACAGGGCATTCCGAGAGTGGAATGGAGTCTTTCTCTTGCCTCTCACTGATGAACGGCTCTCTCTCCCACAAACTCCCTCTCTGCCCCTCTCGGGGTACGTATGGAATGCAGTTGCCATTGTGCTGCAGTGCACGTGCTGACAGACGTGGTCGTGAGCAGCAAGTCACTCTGCTCCTATAGAAGCAAATTAAATGTTTGATTCCAGTATGATGCCGCCTGTTGAAACAAGCCTAATTATGAAACTTATCAAGAATACTTCCAGCGCTGATTGACAGCTTGATGTCTTGCATCTCGATAAACAGCTGTTTGTTTGGGGGTGGACGGTGTGGGCACAGCACTGTGGCGCCAAACCACCTGTTTCTCCAATGATCTGCACAGACCCTCGGAGCAACCTGCAAAATTAGATTAAAAATAAATTCACTATAAAGTCCTTCACATCCTTCTCCTGCACATCCCAAACTGCTCTGCAGCAATTTGAGTTCGTATTGTAGTACAGGAAATGTGGCAACTGATTTGCAGAGTCCTACAAACAGTGCACCGATGACCACTTCATCTGTTTTTTAGAATCCTGGTAATGTTAGTTTGTGTGGGGGTGTGGGGTAATGATGCGTCTCTACCAAAGGAGGTGCAAGGCGCACCTTCCCTCTGCTAGTCTACGTGTCACCCTTGGGCAAGGTGTAGTACCTGATTAGGCCCCCCCCCAACCCCGATCTGGGTCACGTGAAGCCATGGGAGCAGGTGATGGATGGTCATGTGAGCAGCTGGTACATTATTACAAGTCCTGGATACGGGATCACTGAGACCAGGCAGACAATCTCTAAAGAGTATTAATAACGGCTTGTAAAGACACTGCCCAGAAGATACCGATGGCAAACCACTTTGGTAGAAAATTTTGCCAAGAACAACCACGTTCAAGACACCACGATCGCCTACATTATACGACACGGCACATGATGATGATGAATGTCTATTATTTGACAGGCATCGAAGGAGAGATTAGGCCTGCCGGTGGTGTAGTGGCATCTGCACCAGACTTCAGGGCGAGCGGTATCGGGTTCAAATCCAGCCGGCTCCTTGCACACCTTCCATCCGTGTTGGGTTGAGTGTTGAGCTAGCAACTCGGCCTCGTAAAAAAACAGACAAATGCCAAGAAAACAGCAAAAAATGCCACCCAATGCACCACATGGCACATTGAGGAATAACAAAAAACTGAGTGGAATCTGCTGGTCAGGCAGCATCTATGGAAATGAAGAATTGACATTTCAGGACTGGAAAGAAAGAGGGGAGGCAGCAGTGCAAAAAGGGTGGAGGGAAGGGCTGGACCAAGAGCTGGCAGGTGATTGTTGGTCCACGTGAGGGGGGTGATAGGAGGGTGGGGGCATGATGATGTCAGAAGATGGGAGGTGATAGGTGAAGTGACAAAGGCCTGAAGATGATGGAGTCTGACAGGAGAGGAAGGTGGAGCATGGAATGAACCGGTGGGTGGGGGTGGAATTGGTGGGAAGAGTATATGGGAGATGGAGAGGAAGGAAAAGACATAGGGCATAGGGTAACACACGCAAAATGCAGGAGGAACCCAGCAGGTCAGGCAGCATCTATGGAAAAGAGTTAACAGTTGATCTTTTGATTTGAAAGCCTTCTTCTGGACTGAGAAGGAAGGGGGAAGATGCCAGGATAAAACGGTGGGTCCGGGGGAAAGAGGCTAGCTGGAAGGTGATAGGTACAGCCAGGTGGGTGGGAAAGGTCAAGAGCTGGAGAAGATAGAATCTGATAGGAGAGGAGAATGGACTCTAGGAGAAAGGGAAGGAGGAAGGGATCCAGGGGAAGTGATAGGTAGGGGAGAAAAGGTAAAAGGTCAGTGTGGGGAAAGAGGAAGTGGAGGGGGGGAATTAGTTTACTAGAAGCAAAAATCAATATTCATGCCATCATGTTGGAGGGTACCAAGGAGGAATATAAGGCGTTGCCCTTGCACCCTAACGATGACCTCATCTTGGCACATATGGACTATAGCATGGATTAGAAGGAGAAGGAGTAAAGAAAAACGGTGAAAAGTGGCAGGGGGAAGCTGGCACTGGAAGTTTGAGAGTTTTATCTTCTGTCACCAGCCTGCCATGTTAAATGACTCCATAATGTTAATTAGTGAGTTATTTAGCATGGAAACAGGCCCTTCGGCCCACTGGGTCCATGCCAACCAGCAAGCAGCCATTAATCCCATACCAACCTCATTTTATTCCCACACATCCCTACTAACTACTGTAAAGCTAGATCTACCATTCAGGTACACAGTGGATTCACTATGCACTGACCAATTCGACTACCAGCCTGCATGTCTTTTGGACGAGGGGGGAAGGCGTGCAGACACAAATAAGAACGTGGGAAGTCTGTACGCTGGAGGTCAGAACTGCACCGGCATCACTAGAGCTTTGAGGGAACAACATTCACCGGCTCACCCCATGTCACCAAAATTGATCAGACTCAAAATGATCTTCTACAAGTTAATGCAATGGGATTTCTTAAATGCTGAGAGTGCAGGCAGGCAGGATATTGCATTAATATCTCAACTGAAAGACTGCACGTCTGACAGAGCATCGCTCCCTCAGTACTGACTGTTGAAGTTGATAGAAGTGTGGATCAATAAGGAGATGGAGGATGACATGTCCATTCACAAACTCACCTTGGTTCCTGTAAGGTCTGACAACAACTGCAGGAAATGGTAACCAAACTCACAGATTTAGCTCTTCACCCGAGGACTGGGTCTTCCCGGACTGGGCTCCCCGCACAGAACTTCTGCCCACACTCAACTGGATGTGCAGAGCCAACTGAGGCAGCCCTCTGCACCCAGGAGTCCACAACACCGTGAGACCATAAGGCATAGGAGCAGAATTAGGCCATTTGGCCCATCAAGTCTGTTCTGCCTTTCAATCATGGCTGAACCTTTTTTAACCCTCCTCAACCCCACTCCCCAGCCTTCTGCCCATAATCTTTGATGCTATGGCCAATCAAGAACCTATCAATTGCTGCCTTAAATATACCCAGTGACCTGGCCTCCACAGTTGCCTGTGGTAATAAATTCCACAAATTTACCACCTTCTGGCTGAAGAAATGTCTCCACATCTGTGTTTTAAATGGATGCCCCTCTATCCTGAGGCTGTGCCCTCTTGTCCTAGACTCCCCCACCATGGGAAACATCCTTTCCACATCTACTCTGTTTAGGCCTTTCAACATTCAAAAGGTTTCAATGAGATTGCCCTCATCCTCCTAAATTCCACCGAGTACAGACCCGCAGCCATCAAACATTCCTTGTATGATAGACCTTTCATTCTCGGAATCATCCTTGTGAACCTCCCCGAACCCTCTCCAATGCCACCACATCTTTTCTCAGACGAGGAGTCCAAAACTGTTCACGATACTCAAGGTGAGGCCTCACCAGTGCCTTATAAAGCCTCAGCATCACATCCTTGCTCTTGTATTCTAGACCTCTTGAAATGAATGCTAACATTCTCCCCATATAGAAAATGGACTGCATATTTATTTCTACTACTAAAGTGCATGACCATGCATTTTTCAACATTGTATTTCATTTGCCACTTTCTTATCCATTTTCCTAACCTGTCTAAGTCCTTCTACGTCTTTCCTATTTCCTCAACAATACCAATCTTTGTATTATCTGCAAACTTGTCAATAAAGCCATCTATTCCATCATCTAAATCATTGATATACAACATAAAAATGTGGTCCCAACACTGACCTCTGCAAAACACCACTAGTCACAGGCAGCCAACCAGTAATTGATCCTTTTATTCTCCAACCATGCCAATAACTTTCCTGTAATGCCATGGCCTCTTAACTTGGTTAGCAGCCTCATGTGTGGCACCTTGTCAAAGGCCTTCTGAAAGTCCAAATATACAACATCCACCGCATCCCCTTTATCTATCCTACCTGTAGTCTCCTCAAAGAATTCCAACAGGTTCATCAGGCAAGAATTTCCCTTAAGAAAATCATGCTGACTTTGTCCTATCTTGTCTTATGTCACCAAATACTCCATAACCTCATTCTTCACAATTGACTCCAATATCTTCCCAACCTCTGAGCTCAGGCTAACTGGTCTATGATTTCATTTCTGCTGCATTCTTCTTTTCTTAAAGAGTGGAGTGACATTTGCAATTTTCCAGTCCTCTTATGCCATGCCAGAGTCCAATGATTTTTGAAAGATCATTACTACTGTCTCCACAATCTCTACTGCTGTCTCTTTCAGATCCCTAGGGTGCAGTTCATCTGGTCCGGGTGACTTCTGTACCTTTAGGTCTTTCAGCTTTCTGAGCACCTTCTCCCTTGTAATAGTAACTGCACTCACTTCTCTTCCTTCACACCTTTCAACATCTGGCACACTACTACTAGTGTCTTCCACAGTGAAGACTGATACAAAATTCTCATTTAGTTCTCCTGTCATTTCCTTGTCCCCCATTATTATTTCTCCGCCCTCATTTTCTAATGGTCCTATATCCAATCTCATCTCTCTTTTATTTTTTTACATACTTGAAGAAGCTTTTACTATCCACTTCGATGTTGATTGCCAGCTTGCTTTCATATTTCATCTTTTCCCTCCTAATGATTCTTTTAGCTGCTCTCTCTAGACTTCTAAAAGCTTCCCAATCCTCTATCTTCCCATGAATTTTTGCTTTGTTGTATGCTCTCTTTTGCTTTTACATTAGCTTTGACTTTCCTTGTCAGCCATGGTTGTATTATTTTACCATTTGAGTATTTCTTCGTTTTTGGAACACATCTGTCCTGCACCTTCCTCGTTTTTCCCAGAAACTCATGTCAGGGATGACCTGTCCTCAGGATATTACGGATAGGCTTTGACAGATGACAAAACTGGACCAGGAACCTGCTGTGGAATCTGGGAATGAAACATAGAGACCATGCGATGAAACTTTTCACTCAGCACCGCCCAGGTTTATGGTTGAACTGCATGCAGCCTGGGTTTAATCCTATTGGAATGGCTAAATATGATATTTCCCATTGGAAATTCCAGGTATTAAATGTCCAACAAGATGTGACTCAGCTGCAGCATACTAGCCCAGTGACTAAGTTACTGGACTACATTCGGGGTTCTGTGCCACTGATATTAGGATATGTGCTCACTTTCTTCCATGGCAGCTGGGAAGTCCAAGACAAAATTAACCCAGAACTTAAATCAGAACTCTTCTGAGCACTGAAGGTCACGGAAGTACTTTAGGATTGTCCAGTCTGACTAAAATGTTCAATGCTCAATGTTCAACTTAAACTTAGTATCAAAGTAGGGACTGTAAATACTACCTTGATATTAAATTTCCTGTAGGTATTTACAGGAACAATGGAATTTTACGAGAAACCATACATAGACAGACAGACAATGTGCAAATGAAGACAAGCTGCAAATAAAAATAACACTGAGAAAGTGAATTGTAGTGAGTCTATGGATGGTCGAATCAGTTCAGAGTAGTGGTCAGACACCCCAAGCATTTAGCTGCTTCCTCAATTCAGGATCATTTGGGGATGGTTAATAATTACTAAAGATGTCCACATCATCATAGACCCATAGAGCAACACAGACTTCAGCCCAACCAATTCATGTTGAGACTGGAACTTACCCAATTGGTCCCAAGTTTGGCCCATATACCTCCAAGTACTGTACTTCTTCAATGATATGATTAGCCAAAAGACCAATCCCATCAAACCTACTTCTGTGACACTGCAAATTCGTCACTCTCTGGGTGATTCTTTTGTTGCTTTCAGTAGGGGTAATTAACAGCTGCCAATAACCTACCAACACGACTTAGGGATATGGGAGAAGTGCAGAGCGCTAGGAGGGAACACATCTGGCCACAGGGACAGTGCAAATGTAACACAAACACCACTAGAGGTCATGATCAAAGCTAGGTCCCTGGAGTTGAGAGACAGCAGGACTATCTACTGCACCAGCACATCACAATTACAACGTCTGGTGTCTCAATGCACATTTTGGCACGGTTGTGTAGTGGTTAGCACAACGCTGTACCGTACCAGCAACCCAAATTCAATTCCAGCTCTGTCTGTAATGAATTTGTATGTTCTCCAGTGATCACATAGGTTTCCTCCTACAGTCCAAAGATGTACCAGTTTGTAGGTTAATTGGTCATTGTAAATTGTCCCATGATTAGGCTAGGGTTAAATCAGAGGTTTCTGGGCAGCCTGGTTCGAATGGCCAGAAGGGCTTATTCTGCACTGTATCTAAATAAATTAATTCATTTATGGATTTGGCTCTGCATCAAATATGAGGTGAAAGCAGAGGACATGTCATTGTACCCCCACTAAATCTCGTTCTTCTGCAAGTGAAACAGCACCTGGAGATTAGGCAAGCCGTTGCAGTGTAAGTTCAAACTTTGGCACGACTTTGCACTTGCATGTTTTGAAATCTTGCCAAATTCTTGATCCACACGTAAGAACCGTGCAGTATCTGGATATAGTTCTCTTTCATCATAATATCTCTCTTTGCAATGAGAGGCATTGCATATAGTGAGTTTTGTGCTGCATCCGTCTCTGCTGTCTTGTTGAACGTCTGCTCTGATGAACAAATTGCTCCGAGTTTTGGAGGCTTGAGCGGGGTGGGGTGGGGGGGGGGGGGTGTGAGGTCTGAACATTTCTGATTTCCAATCACCCACACAGGTAGACTTTGTGCTGTTCTCACTGACCATGAACATAAACAAAACTGGAACATCAAACATTTTTTAACAATGCCAACAAGCCGGTCATTACACCGGGTGTGTTTACATCCAGTATGTTATCAATGTTTGCTTAATAAGGCACTGTTGTGTCTGTACACAACTACAAATAAATTAAATGAAAGCACGCACAGGGGGAGATGGCTTTAACTGGTGAATTCATATTGCAACGAGAGAGAGAGAGAACAAATGTGCACGTAGAGCCAACAGCGTATGCGACAACAACAGACCAATATGTAGAGCTAAGGCGGGGGGAGCATTACTCCAAAAGAAATAGATCCAGACATTACACTTCCTGCCCCTTAGATTAATGCAACAGAAACCTGTATACGTACAAAACATTCAATTTCCCATTGCATTTTGGAATTTGTTACCGGCAACTGCAGTGTGGAACGCTTCTGCTGGGTCACAGTATGAAGATTTTGCTTCTTCAGCTGACAACAGTGGAAGACATGACGAGCCATCAGCATTGCTGTGTTGTTTGGTGCCCTTGAACTCCATGTCGTAAGAGTGGGCTCCCAGGAACAGTTCCCAACGTTGTAACTGGGTAGCAGTCATCACTGGAATTCCCTTCCTGGGATTGAAAATGGGCACGGGGGGCTGGTGGCCTGTCACTAGCATAAACTTTTGTTCATAGAGGTAGTGGTGGAATTTCTTTATCCCCCATACTCTCGGTCGATCTCTGCGTAATTGCGTTCTGTCTTGTCATTGATCTTGAAGCAAACACAATCAGGCATTCAGATCCATCTTCAATAGTGTGTGACAGGATGGCTCTAATGCCATAAGGGGATGCATCACGCACCAGTCTGATGGGCAGGGATGGGTCATAATGGCTGAGCAGTTCATCGGATGTTATTAGTCTCTTTGTTTCTTTGAATGTTCTTTCACCTCTTTCTGACCATTCCCTCTTTGCTCCAGTCTGTAAAGCTACATTCAATGGGTGCAGCACTGTAGCAATGTTTGGGAGAAAATGATGGTAGTAGTTTACAAAGTCCATGTATGACCTGAGTTGTGACATATTTTCTGGTCTGGGTGCCTGTAGCACTGCTTCAGTCTTCCTTTGTGATTTATGTAAGCCATGCTCGTCAATGACATGTCCACAATATGAGATCTCATTCTTGAAAAACTCGTATTTCTCTCTCTTTGTGTGCAGACCATATTCACTCAGCCTGGTAATCACTTTACCAAGGCTCTGGAGGTGCTCCTCATCATTCTTGCCAGTCACGATGATGTCATCAAGGTAACTCCGTTGCTCTTTGCCAAATTGCTGGAGCTGACGCAATGCCAAAGATGAGAAAATCATACTGGAACAGTCCCTGGTGAGTGTTGATTGAGAGGAACTTCCTGCTTTACTCCTCAATCTCCATTTACAGATAGTCCTGTGACAAGTCAATTTTTGAAAGCCTCTCCCCACCTGCCAAAGATGCAAAAATGTCTTCTATTCGTGGCAGGGGAGACTGCACAGCACGCAGCACTGGGTCGATGCTCACCTTGAAATCCGGTTCCGGCCTTCCCTTTCTTCATCACCGGGACAATGGGCGTGGCCCAATCACTCCACTCAATCTTGGAGAGAATGCCAGATGCCTCCAAGCTCTGAACTTCAGCATCCACTTTAGGACATAGTACACAAGGCACTGGAGGTGCTTTATGCAATCTTGGTGTTGCTGTTTCATCCAGTTCAATTCTGCCCTTCATGCCTTTGAGTTTACCGATCCCCTTCTCAAACACCTTCTCATCAGCATTAAGCAGCTGTGCCAGTCTCTGGTTGGTGCTACCATTTGGGCTGCTGTTACCTGCTGATGCCACACTGAGGGCTTTGATTGAGTGCCAGTCTAGTTGGATTTTTCACAACCAGTCACGTCCAAACAGTTCTGGCCCTCCACTTTTCAATACATTAAGCTCTAACTGTTGTGCCTGGCCTCCATACACCACATTTACTTTCCGCTTGCCTTTGGCAGACACTTTTTCGCCTGTGTAAGTCCTTATCATCACTGCGGTCTTCTCTAACAGCATCTTAGAAGACAGTTTGTTATAGTCAGCCTCTGAAATTATGAACAACGCTGATCCTGTATCCAGTTCCATTTTCAGTTTTACACTGGACACATCTATAGTGATCCAGATAACTCTATGATCTGCTTCAGCTATACTATGCAACTCTAGGCATGATAATTCACCTTTGTCGGACTCTATGTTGCCTGATTCAGTTTTACATTCGGTAACTTTAAGCATTTGCTTAGCTTTGTGTTTGAGACTTTTCACTTAATTGTGCTTTTTGTCTAACTTGCACGCTCTCTCTATGTGACCATGTCTGATCCAAACCTTTTCTTTGAACCAACAGTCATTTGCATCACCAGAGGATTTGCCACTTCGATAACATTTTTGGCTTCTTGCACCATCCATGGAGTTGTCATGCATTTCACATTCTAACCTCTCTTTCTGTAGTTCTGCTGCATCCTTTGCTGCAATCTCTAAAGTTATTGCAATGGTCGTTCGCCATTTTCAGGTTGAATCTCCTTCTGCCAGTAGCCTCGTTTGAGTGCTTTGACTATGCATGCCACATACAAGCCTGTCCCTTATTGCATCAGAAAGTCCACCTCTGAAGTTACAGTACTGGGAAAGTTTGCACAGTTCTGCAATGTGTTCAAAAAAGCTTTCATCTTTTGATTGCTTCCTTTTGTAAAATCTAAATCTCTCAGCTATTACCAGCAGTTTAGGGCTCAAGTGATTTTGTAAAATTCTAACAATTTCGTCAAGCGTCTTGCTTGCTGGCTTTTCAGGGGTTACTAAGTTGCATAAGAGGCCCATTAAGCCAAGAAGTGTAGGGGCTTTTTTTTTGGCTCCTCTATGTTGTTCACATTATACAATACAGTTCAACCTCTTGATATATGACTCCCAGTCTTCATTAGCGCTATCAAATTTGTCAACTTTCCTGACTGAAGCCATTGCCGTGTTATTTTCACTTTACATTCAGGACATCTTTCACTGTTACTGTGCACTGTACTCGTGCGATTGTCAGCGCCTGTGACGGCCTTCTCGTGCTGTTTAACTCTCGCTGTTCCATCCCATAACTGTCGGTGATATTCTCCGACATTCAGGTTCGTACTCGTTGCTAATTTGTTGTGTCTGTGCACAACTACATATATGTTGAATAAAAGCACGCGCGCAGAAGATGGCTTTAACTGGTGTATTCATGTGGCAACGAGAGACAGAACAATACGCATGCGTAGACAACAGCATATGCACAGGCAAGTGGGGGGGTCATTGCTCTAAAAGAAATAGATCCACACGTTACAGGCACTGTAACATGTTTTGACAAGATGGAGGTACTACATACTGTAAATGCTGCTGCTACTGTGTCAGTTCTCCCTCTGCGGCTAACTTTCAGAGCAGCACTGTGAGCTTTAAGACGGGCAGCGATGCTGTAGCTATTTCATGCAATGGCTTCAGAGTCATGAAGTCACGAATTGATACTCACATGCTGAAAACTTAGCAAAAGAGTCTTCTGCTGAAAGTTTAACCTGCCTCCCTCTGTCAAAACGTGAATACCTGGACCAAATGCCATGATTTACATCCCAAGTAGAGTCATAGAAGTACACAGCACAGAAACAGGCCCTTCAGCACAACTTGTTCATGCTAACCAAGATATTCATCCATTTACCTGTGTTTGGCTATATCCATCTAAGCCTTTCCCGTGCGTGTAGACATCCAACTTCCTTTTAAATATGCTTTTTGTACTTCCATCAGTGCTTCTTCTGAAGCTCATTACATATGCAGACTGCCATCTGTGTGGAAAAAGTTATCCCTCAAGTTCCCATTAAATCTCTCCCCTCTCACTGTAAACCTATGCCCCTAGTTCTTCATTCTGCAACTCCGAGAAAAAGATGGGCTCTCACCCTATCCATGTGCAGCTTCCTACACTCCAAGGAATAACGTCCTTGTCTGCCCAATCTCTCCCTGTAACCCTATCCCTCAAGGCCTGGAAAATCTTCATCAGTCTTCTCAGCACTCTTTCCAGATTAATAATATCTTTCTTATAACAGGGCAACCAAGTACGGTCTCACGATCTTTTACAACTGCTTCTATACTCAATAACCTGTCTGATGAAAGCTGGCTTGCCGAAAAGCTTCTTTACCACTCTCCTTATGCAACCACTTTCGGGACCGATGTGCTCTGAGCTGAATTTATTGGTTTTGAGTGAACTGACAGGGTAAATACCGGGTAGGGGTGCAAGAACATATTTCACCAACGGTAGCTTCACAGGTAAGACGTGTCAAAATATCAAATGTTAGAGGGTATGCATTGAAGGTGAGAGGGGGAAAGTTTAAAGGAGATGTGTGGGGTAAGTTTTGTTTATACTTAGGGAACAGTGGGAGTCTGAAGCAAACTGCCAGGGTTAGTGGTGGAAAGAGATGTAGTAGTGGCATTAAGAGGCCTTTAGATAAGAACATAAATACGCAGATAATGGATCCTGTACAGGCAGAGAGGTTTACACTTAGTGGCTACTTTATTAGGTATACCTGCTCGTTATATAATCATGTGGCAGCAACTCAATGCATAAAAGCATGCAGGCCTGGTCAAGAGGTTCAGTTGTTGCTCAGAATCAAACATCAAATAGGGAAGAAATGTGGGCGGAGCTAGGAGGGCGATGGTGCCTAACGGTGACTCCCTTGCTTGCATCTTCGGAAACGGCTCTATTTCCATCTTTAATATCTCTTTTTTCCCCCCTTTAGGGTACTTTTGAAGACCCTGACACGGAGTTACATGCTGACTTTGGTACTTGGCGGGAATGGGACCTGCTCTCGGGGTCTCATTATTCGATACGCCAAAGACGTGGCCTGGAAGACCGGCGCGCTTTCAAGGTGCCGGATTTTCGTGACTGTGGAGGCGGGTGGATTCAAGGCTGGTGCCTCCGTCTGGTGTGCCGTGGGAGACGGAAGATCGAAGCAGTGAGCTGGCTGCTGGCTGTGTGCCCAGAGACCCAAATTCTTTGGGCACAGAGCTTGGAAGAAGCAATGCAACAGACTCTTAACACCATAAAGCAGCCAGTTGTTTGTATGTCTCCCTGCTCTCTGTCAAACAAGGACACCTCCTTTTCCCTTATTAGGGAGAGAGAGCGAGCCTGTGGTATGTCGAATTATTGGGTGGATGAGTAGTCTTTGGAATACTGCAAGGCTGTGTCTTTATTGATGCTTTGCTGCAGGCTTGCGTGCTCGGTGGGGGTTGCCAATGCTTTTTTTTTGCTGGTGGGGGAGGGGGGGGGTCGTTGCTTTGTTGAGTGGGAGGGGGGAGCTGGGGGGGGGGCTTTGGGGTTCTAACATCTAACTGTCATTCATTCTTTGGGGCACTCCTCTGTTTTCGTGAATGTTTGTGAAGAAAAAGAATCTCAGTATGTATATTGTATGCATTTCTCTGCCATTAAATGTACCTATTGAAACTATTGAAATGTTATCTAAGTGACTTTGATAATGAAATAATTTTTGGTGCAAGATGGGATGAATGGAGTATCTCAGAAATTGCTGGTCTCCTGGGATTTTCATGCACAACAGTCTCGTGAATTTACAGAGAATGGCGTGGGAAACAAGAAGAAATATCCAGTGAGTGGCAGTTCTATGAATGAAAATGCCTTATTATGAGAAAGGTGGAGGAGAGCGGCCAGACTGGTTTAAGCTGACAGAGAGTTGACAGTAACTCAAATAACCTCACGTTACAACAGCGGTGTGCAGAAGAGCATCTCTGAATGCACAGCTCATTGAACCTTGAAGTGGATGGGCTACAGTTGCAGAAGACCACAAACATACATCCAGGCAACACTTTCTGGTGCAGTGTACTTATACAGTTCAGTCTAATTTAGCGTCATGTCTAGTACAGACATCATGGGATGAAGGGCCTGTTCCTGTGCTGTATTGATCTATGTTCTAATTCTCTCCCACGGGCTGTGGAGGATCAGTCGCTGAGTATACTTAAGACAGGCACAGATAAGAAGAATTTTTGCTATTAAGAGAGTCGAGGACAATGCTATTATTGGTGCAAGGTAAAAGTTCATCCATGGTCTTACTAAATAGAAAAGGGGCCTGAAAGGTCTACTTTTATTGCTTATGTTCTAATGCGAATGCCAGATTCATATGCTTCTTATTGTTAAGAGATAGCAAATTGCTCCCTTATTGTCCCAGTGGGACTGGCGGGACCTCCTCCACGCTTTCCAGATGAAAAACCTCCACTTTATCTTTCTGGCACAGTGGCTGTGCTGGCTCATTGTTTGCAAGAGCTGGAGATCCACCAGATACCTTCAGCAGTGACATCATTTGTGACAGTTACCAATACAAAAGCTATGTTGAAGTGGCAGCTAAAAGCTTTGGGCCTCAGTCCAAGTTTCAGTGAGTGCTTCGTTGCCATAAACAAGAAATTGGCCTAGTGCCTTTGCTGAAGGAAAAGTGCATTCTGCGACAAACCAATCAGAGAAAAAAGCCCAGAGAGAAGACAAGGATGCTGCAAAGTATCTTAGCCCTAATCCAGCCTGCTCAGTCTGCTTCAGAATCTGCACAAAAATTCTAAGAAATTAGAGGTGCTGCCTTGGCTTTTTGTAATGGCACTTACTCTGGTCTCAGGGCAGATCCTTCAAAATGGTAACACCAAGGAATTTTAAATGACCTCCAGGACTAGCTCATGGACCTACGGTTTCTGCTTCCTACAGGCAATGATCAGTTTTTTGGTTTTGCTGACGTTGAGTGAGAGGTTGTTACTGAGAAGTGCAACCAGATTTTCAGTTTTCCTCCTACATGCTGAGTCATCGCCACCTTTGATTTGGCCATCAACAGTGTGTCATCAGCAAACTTGAATATGGCACTGGAGACCTACCTGGCATCACAGTCATAAGTATAAAGTGAATAAAGTGGAGCTATACATACAGCTTTGTGGTGCCACCAGTGCTGACGGTAATTGTGGAGGAGATGTCGCTGCCAATCTGTACCGACTAAGGTCTGCAAGTGAGGAAATTGAGGATTAAGTTGCAAAGGAGTTATTGAAGCCTAGGTCTTGGAACCTATTGGTTAGTTTTGAAGGGTGATAATGTTGAATGTTGAGCTGTAGTGAATGAAGACATCCTGATGTATGAATCTTCACTGTAGACGTTCCAAAGCTGAGTGAAATACCAATGGAATGGCAACCACTCTCTGACTTCCTGTCATTTGCTTATTTTCTTTATCTCTGTCAATCCTCTTTAATCCATCAATTAGTTGAGCTTTGTCACTTAAGAAGAGGGACGCCTCACGTCTTAATAAGCTGGTAAGGAAGGCGGGCTCTGTCGTGGGCAAAGTACTGGAGAGTATAACATCGGTAGCTGAGCGAAGGGTGCTGAGTAGGCTACGGTCAATTATGGAAAACCCTGAACATCCTCTGCATAGCACCATCCAGAGACAGAGAAGCAGCTTCAGCGACAGGTTGCTATTGATGCAATGCTCCTCAGACAGGATGAAGAGGTCAATACTCCCCAATGCCATTAGGCTTTACAATTCAACCGCCAGGAGTAAGATATGTTAAAGTGCCAGGGTTGATTGTATTTAATGTATCTAAGTAAACTACTTAAGAACTTTTAAAAAGCTATTATTAATGCTTTTTGAGAGAGTGATTTAGATGCATATCATATTTTTACTGAGTTAAGTATTGTATGTAATTAGTTTTGCTAAAACAAATGTATGGGACATTGGAAAAAAATGTTGAATTTCCCCATGGGGATGAATAAAGTATCTATCTATCTATCTATCTATCTAACCTCACTGCAACCTTGACCTCACCCTATGTTTGCTTTATCCTATCCATCACAGTGACCTCAAGATGTCCTGACGTGTCTTAAATGGGTGGAGTTATTTGTGAAGTCCGGTTTTTGTTCTAATATAGATAGATTGGAAGCCAATGTGCATGCAGTAAGTTCCTGCAAGCAGCAATAGAACTACAGTGCCACATCCAGCCCACACCAACCATCAAAATTAACCTTTGCTAATTCTAAACTAGTCTCACCTCAATGTCCTATACACCTAAGAGAAATTTACTGTGTAGATTAACCTATCAATCTGTACGTCCTCCCATGATTGAGGGCATCGTCAGAAGTTGATGGCTCAAGAAGGCAGAATTGATCACAAAGAGCCTTTACCTTCTGGAACTTGCTCACCTCTTGACTACCATTGGGGAGGAGGTGTAGGAGCCCGAAAACTCACATTCAGTGATTCAGGAGCAGCTTTCTCCCTTCTGGAATCAGATTTTAAATGGTCCATGAATGCATTAACCTCATTACTATTACTTCGTTAATCCTTTGACGATAATTGACAATAAACTGGACTGGTCAAAGAACACTGAGGCTGTCTACAAGAAGGGTCAGAGCCATCTCTATTTCCTGAGGAGACTGAGGTCCTTTAACATCTGCCGGACGATGCTGAGGATGTTCTACGAGTCTTTGGTGGCCAGTGCTATCATGTTTGCTGTTGTGTGCTGGGGCAGCAGACACCAACAGAATCAATAAACTCATTCGTAAGGCCAGTGATGTTGTTGGGGTGGAACTGGACTCTCTGATGGTGGTGTCTGAAAAGAGGAAGGTGTCCAAGTTGCATGCCATCTTGGACAATGACTCCCATCCACTCCATAATGTACTGGTTAGGCACAGGAGTACATTCAGCCAGAGACTCATTCCACTGAGATGCAACACTGAGCGTCATAGGAAGTCATTCCTGCCTGTGGCCATCAAACTTTACAACTCCTCCCTCGGAGTGTCAGACACCCTGAGCCAATAGGCTGGTCCTGGACTTATTTCCACTTGGCATAATTAACTTATTATTATTTAATTATTTATGGTTTTATATTGCTATATTCTACACTATTCTTGATTGGTGCGACTGTAACGAAACCCAATTTCCCTCGGGATCAATAAAGTATGTCTGTCTGTCTTTTTTTGCACTATTTATTTATTTTTGTGACTTATAGTAACTTTATGCCTTTGCTCATACTGTTGCCGTAGAACAATAAATGGACAGTCAATTCTGATCCTGACATCTTTAGAACGTAAGAGAAATCTGGAGCAATTGCAAAGAGAATGTGCTCCCAGCGATTGAGATTACCATAGGCCAGGATTGAACACTGGAGATCTAAGAGATCAGCACTCCCAGATGCACCACCACGCTACCCAAGTTTTTGGTCTTAATTAAAGAATGACTATTGACCTAGGCATTATAAAGAACTTTCCCATTCTTCTTTGAAGTCCTGCCATAGGACCTTTTATGCTCACCTTATATCACTTGGCTCATCTTCTTGCCTACGACACATTATGTCAGTATTGTCCTGTAGTGACAATGTGTTATTACCAAGTATTCACTGTGCTGAACTATAGCTGTTCCTGAAAAGGTTTCATTAAACCAAATTTCATAAACCAAAATGACTGAGCAAATACATTTTGGTCCAGTGTATCCTTTAGGTATGTTATTTGGAATAATGCACAATAGGTTAGTTGGTTAATGTTATGTAACCTAATGACTCAGTGTTCTATAGAAGAAACTTCTAGGTTGTACAATGTCAAATCAAGGAATGCCTATAAGTCATACATAGTGTATATTCATATACTGGAGAGAAAATCAAAGAGCTACAGATGCTGGAAGTTGCAATAAAAATGCAAAATTATGGAAAGAGTAGAAGTTATTGTTTTTGATCTTTCAATAACTTCTTCAAAGAATTCCAGAAGATTATTCATTGGTCTGCTATTTATTATAAATTGATTAGTGTCTTTAGCAACAATGTACGATAGTAGTGACCCATTAGACATTTGCCTGTCTATCATTACTATATTCACCATTGTTACCAACTTTGGCGGCATTTCTTTGAACTAGAAACACATTTTTTCATTATTCTAAATACTGTAACATACCCAAAGGCATATGCTGGACGAAATACCCTTAATGTATCCAAAAACCGTTTATATTTCTGAAATTTGCTTCATGAATCTTTTTACAGGAATGTGACCCTTTTGTAAATCAAGAACTGGCTTTGGCCGCCATTCAGTCTTGCTACTCCTTACATTCCCAACATGATTAATTCCCTTGCAGCTACATCATCCTAATTTACCTGCCTAAACCATTTGATGTAGATGCAAATTTCCTTGCTATTGTGTGTTTCCTTTCTGATTCATGTGCAATTCAATTCAAATTTCATTGTCATTATCTTGTACCCATGGATTTTTCCAGTTGGAGGCACTGAGCTGTGCCGCAAAGATTCTGTCTCTGTAAAAGGAGTTGAAGTGTGCGTGGTTTCTGACCCTCCCTCTTGTGACGAAAGTGCAGCCTCAACTCTTCATGCTCTGGTACAGCCAAGAGAAATATACAGGAATGTAAGGAGGTGCAGTGAGTTGTGAACTCAGCCTAAGTCATCACGGCCCTCCCTACCATTGGTAGTATCCTCAGAAATGCAACGTCTATCATCACCACCATCCAGGACTTACCATCAAGCAGGACGCACACCACCAGCTTCAGAAACAGCTACTTCCTTTTTGCCATTCAGTTCCCGAACCTGTGCAACCTTGATCACTAACTACCTCCATACGGCAGCGCGACGACCACTTTCTTTGTTCTAATTGTGTTCTTTCATATATAATTCTGTATAATGTATGTGATTCTAGTGAATGTAGTTTATCTGATGCTATGTTCCTGTAATGTTGCTGCAAGTAAGTATTTCATTGCTCTAGTGCATATGACCATAAGCTCAACTTTTGAACTTAAAAATATGAATACAGCTAGCTTCCATGTTGACCAGAAGTTCAATTTTATGCTTTTTAATGGGGGGGGGGGGTCTCTTTTACTTTATAGCCTCCAGTTGCGCATTTTGACTCTTAGCTGATGTCATTAAATGCACTTTGGATTATTGATATAATGTAGCTAATCACACAGAACTATTTAACACCTTGTAGGGTCTCTCAGAGAGCTCCCACATTTACTTGGACACACAAGAGACTGCAGATGCAGAACTGAAACTAAAAACTAATTGCTGGAAGAACTGAATGGGTCAGGCAGCATCTGTGGAAGGAAACGGACAGTCAAGACTTTGAATGGAGAGCCTTCATCACTGCAGTTACTTGAATCTGGTTTATGAGAATGGATCTGGAGATTCTCTTCGGTTTAATCTAATTTGGAGCAACTGGGCAGAACAAGCCATCGGAACCAACCATCTCAAAATGATATATAAATTACAATGCTGCTAAGCTTCTAACTCCAGTATTTCTCAGCCTAATTACTAGCTCTGTGAGCATTGAATTACAGTGCAGCAATTTTACGTTCATTGTTGGTATTTATTTCAATGCAGCTCCATTAATTAATTTTCAGGTTAAGCTGATGTGTAAAGTTATTTCTTGGTGTGCAGTCATCAAAGTTCGAAGCTCAAAGTATATTTATTACCCAAGTACATTTACATTATTCAACCTTGAAATCCGTCTCCTTACAGGCAGCCACAAAACAAAGGAACACTAAAAAAGCATGAAAGAAAGACCCTCAGACACCCGATGTGCAGAGAGAGAAAGAAAAAACAAATTGTGCAAACAATAGAAGTTAAAAGACCTGGCGTATTACTGCATTTACGATTGTTCATTGGTCTGCTTAACAGGATCAATGACTCTTACAACAGTACACAAAACAAAGTTAGGTAAGCAAGTTGCTTGGTGCAATACATAGGTTATCGACACCAAAGGAATTACTTTACATAGGAAAATATTGGAATTATTGGAGAAATTTAGGACATGAAGTCCAGTTATTGCTTATATACTTCACCTGCTTCTGCTTAGTCCTTGGAGACATAATCCAGTTAGCAAGTTCCAATAACATGGGTTCGATCCTGACCTCTGAGGGTGTCGGTATGGAATTTGCATGTTCTCCCTGTGATTGGCTGTGTTCCCTGAGGGGTCTGGTTTCCTCCCACATCACAAAGATGCATTGTGTGGTAGGTTAATAGATCACTGCAAATTGCTCTAGTGCAGCTGGTGGAAGGAAAATCGGGGGGGGGAGGGGGGCATTTGAGGGACAGTAGGTTACAGAGAAACGCAAGGGGGGGGGTTGAGATTGATCTGAGTGCTGGCAAGAGCATGATGGGCTCAGTGGCCTCATTCTATTTCATAAGGAATGAAATATGACACCAAATCTCATTCTGAAGTTTAAATTCAAGTAATTGCACAAATCAGGTATATCAACAATGTCGACCCTAAAACCTTTATTTCCCTAACATCTTACAAGAGAGGAACACTAATAGACCAAAGACTTATTAGCACTGAATCATTTCTAGGACCTCCACGTCAGATAATTACATTTGGGACATATGCTAATATACCATTAGTTGCCTCACAGGTCCTTCTGAACGAGAAGCTCTCATTTAGAACCTCTGTTATTGGAATCTTCATCTCAGTTCCAGTCTCAGGGAAGGGTCTTTGACCTAAACCAATAGCTTTGTTTCTCCTCTACGGAGGACTGCCTGCCCTCCATCATTTTCTACCTTAATTTCAGATTTCCAGCATGCACATTGTTTTCCTTTCGGGATTCAATTTCAAACCTGTTTGTCCTGAATTACAAATTGCTTCTCGCACTTTGCCATCATGTCAAACTTACATTTGTGCATGCATTCTGGGACTCAAATGTAGAAAATTCCACATCAAGACACTTTATTTGAATAAAGCATAACAGCTGATGCCTGATTGGTGCAGTGGTGCTCGGAGATGGTGATAAATCATATACTTGTGGTCTTAAAATACAACCAAAAGAAAGCAACATGTTTTTTTGTATCAATGGAAAGAACATGGTCCATTGATGATTAGTTTCCTTTGAGAAACAATTGCTGTAAAGGACGAGTTGTGGCACACATTCTGCACACTGGCTGATGCTTCAGTACAAACACTGATGTTAGTATTCTAAAATGGTGGCAACGGAAATAGGTGCAAATGGAAGAATCACTAAACAATAGAAGAAGCCATTGAAATGTCTCTCAGAGCAGATCTAACCCATGTACAAGTAAACGAGGCCAGTGCAATCCTTCAGGACAAGTGTTTAAAACAAACAGTCTTAATGGGTAACATACAAAATACAGGAGGAACTCAACAAGTCAGGCAGCATCTATGGAGACGTTTCAGACATTTTATGGAGATCTATAAGACGTTTTGGGCTGACACCCTGGGGACATAATGGGTGGAAATGATGAATGACTTTTAGAATTGAGTAGCACAACTGGATTCAAGGTTTGTCCAGCTCATTAAGCGTAATTTGCATTGCAGAATTTAAAGTTATAGGTAAACATCACAGTTTTAGAATTGTGCTAACTGGGTGGTGGAATTTCTGAAAACACTATTCAGAGTACTGCAAGGGATAGTTTGAGGTGGTCTGCGCAATTGCTTGGAAGCTAGAAAAATGTCGTTACAGGGTAAATGCTAACAACCTGACTGATAAAACTGCAGTGGCAGTTCCAAAGAGTTGTGTCAAAGTTCCGTGAGATAGTGAATACACACAGTATCAAATAACAGATACCAAAATGTTTCAGGAATGCAAAATGTAAATTGCATCCACATGGGATATCTGAACTAAGCAGGAGATTGCACTGTTTTTCTGAAAGTAATTAATCCCGGGGGCTTGCAAACATTCAAACTTTGATGAAATTCTTCACTATTTAGAGACTGTTAGCCAAACTATTTACTCGAGGCTATATATTAATCACTTTCAGTGGTATCATTGGTATCAGTGGCAAGTGTATCATTTATCACTTATTACCACCCGCCCCTGAGCTGCTGGTGGTATGCCACCTTACTCAACTGCTGATATCCGTGGGTGCGGGTACTCCCATGTGCTGCAGCTAGAAGTTCCTGGGTTTCAGACCAGCGATGGCACTGCCCCAGTGGTTTCTTTCCAAGGTGTGACTGGGGAGAAATCGTGCAGCAGTGGTCTTCCCATGCACTTGCTCTCCTGAACCCTAATCCACGGACCCCACGATTAATGGTAGGGGTCCTTGGCATAAAAAAAGTTGGGAACCCCTGTTCTTGGAATTAGAACAAACGTACATCAGCCTCCTTGACTGATACTCTTTCTAATATTTTAACCAGTCGCTTTGTCCATATTCTGACCTTGAATGAGTGTGGTCGAGATCCAGCTAAATGGGCACACCTTATTAAGACCATAGGACCATAAGATATAGGAGCAGAATTAGGCTATTTGGCCCATCGAGTCTGTTCTGCCCTTTCATCCTGGCTGATCCATTTTCTTCTCTTAGCCTCAACCTCCTGCCTTCTTCCCATATCCCTTCCTGCCCTGACTAATCAAGAATATATCAACCTCTACCTTAAGTATACTTAAGATTTGGCCTCCATAGCCGCTTAGAAAACACAATATCAGGAGGCATGTTTCTGTACAGTTCAGCTCATTGTTAATGATCTGCAGGTCACTGGTTCTCGAATCGGGTGAGCTCAAATAGGCGTCGCTTCACATCGAAACAGCGATCTGTTGGCCTCCCTCTCGCTGTGCACAGTGTGACACCTCTCCGTCCCTTGTTGGGGGGGGTGGCACTGATGCTTCCTGCTGGAACAAATGTGGGGGGGAGGTTGACGCTTTGCTGCTGCTTGTGCAGGGAGGGGCGGCGGGGGGGAGCTTTGGCGTTCTAATGTTTTTCTTGCCATTTGTTCTTTGGGTTTTTCTTCTGTTTTGTGGATGTTTGTGAAAAGTATGAATTATAGGTTGTATTCTATATACGTTCTCTGATATAAAATGGAACCATTGAATTGGTGTACAGCATTGCAAAATGTCTGCATGCATTGATGCATTGCACAGCTGTTCACATGTGAATTAGTGCATTGCATAAGTGTGTGTGTGTGTGTGTGTGTGTAGATGCACTGTATGATGCACGGGTGTGAATTAAAGTATAACTGTCACACAACAGCCTGTGGGTGAAATCATGGATTGCACGAAAGCCCGACTGCGCTGCATTCCAAAATTCCAGGAGAAAGATGAACCATCTCTGGTAGATAAAAGTCAACCAAAATATGAAATTAAAACCTAGAACCCAAGTATGAATTGGAGTCAGTAGGGCTAAAAGGGGCAAACACAGGGCGTGAACAAGGGAGCAAACAAGTACTTCGGATTGCAGTATTCACTAGGGAGAAAGAGGATAGTGAGATGAGGGAGGGCAAATCGGAAAGGACAGGTACAGGCCATATCAAGGCAGTGGGGTCCTGGCCCCAGAACCCATCGAGGTGATTGAACCTGATGTTTGAATGCTGATTAATGCGCCAGGCCAAATTGAAAAGGTCAGGGTGTCACGGCAGGAGGCAAGGGACGGTCCAATTCAGACCATTACTCCGTGATGTTTGCTCGGCTCTGCGCTAAACCATGGGACTCTCTTTATGGACTTCAGACCAGAATGTTATTTGCTTGTTGTTATTACTCACCTGATGTATGTGTTCGACTGTCTACTTCTTTTGGGTTCTTTCTTATGAGCATGTTGTATTTTTTCTCTCGCTCATTGCGTGTTTGATGGTCTTTTTTGAATATATAGGTTCTTTCGAGTTTCTTTGCTTCATGGCTCCCTGTAGGTTGTATAATGTATATATACTATGATAATAAATGTACTTTGATCTTTGAACTTTTAACTTTGATATGTTGATATCATTAAGGAGGAGGGGTTGGGTCTCTTATAGACAAGTAAGGCAGATAATGGAATCTATCCCATTAAGTTGCTGAGAGAGTCAAGAGAGGAAGTTGTCCATTTTAGGGCAACAACTGCTCCTTAACCTGGTGGCATGGCACCTGCGACTGCTGCACCTCCTGTCTGATGGTTGTAGTGCGAAGAGAGGAAGGTAAGTCAAATGCAGACAGACAGGTGGGAGACTTTTGCTGGCACAGAGTAGTAGGGCTGAACACTGGCTCATTCCCCACTCTCGGGCCTCGACGCTTTCATCTGGCTTGAAGTTCACCACGGTGCTTTCTCTTCCAGCGATGGACGACCTTTGTCCACTACGAGGGGCTGAACCTACAGTCCTGAGATCCGACAAATCTCTCAGGACATCATAAGATCACTAGTTCATTTAGATAGTTCAGAAATATGTTTCTTAAAGGGAAATTGAAGGCTGCAGATTGCGGCAATCATGGTTCAGAGATATATCGAGTGGAATATCTTGTCTGTTGTGAGCTTCCCATAAAACATCGCTGTACATCACCAGCGCCATTTTGGTAAAAGATATCTTTGTACTTTTTAGATGCAGGCGAGGTCCAAGAGGACTGGAGAATATCCACTGCTATTCCTTGGTTTCTGTGTCCACTGTGGGGCCATGTGGGCTTTCATGCATTGTATTACAGCCTATGTGTGAATTTTATCACATAATTGTTCATGTGTACATCATGGCAGCCCAGCTGGAGTAATGTATTCCAATGTGTATGTTGGTATAGTATGCAGGTTCCTGTCTGAATATGCACATATTGCATGTCTCCCCATTTATCCCCTGATCAACATGAATGAAAGAGGTTACCCAACACTCAACATCTTATAGTCAAAGCCCAAGCACGCTAACATGAATACTATTTGCCTTTAAGGAATTTATGTCCCTTCTTTGTTTAACAATGTCATCAGACTGTGTGATTTAAAGAAAGTCATAAATCTGCCTTACAGCCAAAATATTCATATTTAATCCAACTTTTTGACTTCCAGTGTTCATTATTTTAATTTATGAGATTAAATTGCTGCTGTGTTCTTTTCAGGGAGTTTTGAAGGAAGCCTCAGTCACGAACTGCAGTCATCATAATTCCAATGGCACGAAGTCACTTCCTCCACAGGTCTCTAACAGCCAATGCTATGTTCATTATCAATTGTACTTCACTCAAAAGCAATTTCATTCCAAGTTAGAAGATCATCAGATCAAATCACACACCAGAGACACGACTAGGGTCAATTTTCAGTGCAGAGGAAGTGCTGTCATACAGTAGAAATATTGAACTGAAACCCGACCTGTCCTCTCAGGCAGATGTAAGAGATCATATACACACACAGTCATTAAGATGAACAGCATATTCGCATGCCCTTCAGCCCATCACATCCTTGCTGTCCCATGTGCCCATCTCCACTAATTTGCTTTGCCCGTATTAAGTCCATAAAGCAGAGTAACAGCTTGGAGAAGTTCAGGAATATCCCGGTCAATACTTCTCGTTTACTAAAAGTAATTACCTGTCATCGTCACATGGCTGTGTGTTTAAGCTTGGTGTCTGCAAGTTGCCTGGTGTGATTCAGTATAGAGAGGAAGAATCTCCTCTCCGGTTCTGGAAGTGATGGGTGAGGCGCAAGGAGGATATGTCCCAAAACTCAATCAAGTGTCTATAGACATACTGTTGAAGGTATTCTAACTGGTCGTGTCGTGACCTAGTAGACAATTCCAATATGTGTGAATGCATGAGGCTGCAGGGTCGTGGGCATGGGTCAGTCCATCATAGGCACAGCCTTCCCCACCCCTGATAGCATCTGCAGGGGGAGAAGCTTCAAGAATGTGGTGTCTCTCTTTAAAGTTCTCCAGCACCCAGGTCACACCCTCATCTTACTACTACCACCAACCAGGAAGTACACTTGCTGAAAGGAGAGATTCTAAGAGGTTTGAAAGTAGTGGGGGGAGGGGGAAATGCGAAATGATAGGAGAAGACCGGAGGGGGTGGGGTGAAGCTAAGAGCTGGAAAGGTGATTGGTGAAAGTGATACCAAGCTGGAGAAGGGAAAGGATCATGGGACGGGAGGCCTCGGGAGAAAGAAAGGGGGAGGGGGGAGCACCAGAGGGAGATGGAGAACAGGCAGAGTGATGGGCAGAGAGAGAGAAAAAAACAAACAACTAAATATTGTCAGGGATGGGGTAAGAAGGGGAGGAGGGGCATTAACAGTGACACTTCACTTGTGAGTCCGCTGGTGTGGTATACTGCGTTTGGTGCTCCCGGTGTGGCCTTTTATATATTGGTGAGACCCGACGCAGACTGGGAGACCGTTTCGCTGAACACCTATGCTCGGTCCGCCAGAGAAAGCAGGATCTCCCAATGGCTACACATTTTAATTCCATGTCCCATTCCCATTCTGATATGTCTACCCATGGCCTCCTCTACTATCAAGATGAAGCCACACTCAGGTTGGAGGAACAACACCTTATATACCGGCTGGGTAGCCTCCAACCTGATGGCATGAACATTGACTTCTCTAACTTCCGTTAATGCCCCTCCTCCCCTTCTTACCCCATCCCTGACAATATTTAGTTGTTTGTTTTTTTTTTCTCTCTGCCCATCACTCTGCCTGTTCTCCATCTCCCCCTTTCTTTCTCCCGAGGCCTCCCGTCCCATGATCCTTTCCCTTCTCCAGCTCTGTATCACTTTCGCCAATCACCTTTCCGGCCCTCAGCTTCACCCCACCACCTCCGGTCTTCTCCTATCATTTCGCATTTCCCCCTCCCCCCCCACTTTCAAATCTCTTACTATCTTTCCTTTCAGTTTCCTGACGAAGGGTCTCGACCCAAAATGTCAACAGTGCTTCTCCTTATAGATGCTGCCTGGCCTGCTGTGTTCAACCAGCATTTTGTGTGTGTTGTTTCCTATAACCATCAGGTTCTTGAACTGACCAGCATAAACTCCAATCCTACCTTAGCATGGAATGCTACAGACCACCTCTTCCACTACCATCAACTAGTCTCTGATTGTGGGGGTTTTGCACAAATGTTTTCTCTTCACTGTCTCATATAATTTATGGATGTTATAGTTCAAAGTTCAAGGTAAAATTTACCATCAGAGTAAATACATGTCAGCACATACAACCCTGAGGTTCTTTCCCTGCGGGCATACTTAGCAAATCTATAGAACAGTAACTGTAAAGTGTAAACATCAGGAATTGTGCAAGTGCAGATATCAGTAAATAGCAATAAATAACGAGCATGAAAAGCAATATAAAAGAGTCCCTAAATGAATAGAGCTAACCCCTTTTGTTCAAGAGCCTGATGGTTGAGGGGTAGTAACTGTTCTTGACCCAGCTAGTGCAAGTCCTGAGGCTCCTGTACCTTCTACCTGATGGCAGCAGCGTGAAGAGAGCGTGGCCTGGGTGGTGAGGATCCTTGATGATAAATGCTGCTTTTCTACGGCAATATTTAATGTAGATGTGCTTAATGGTTGGGAGGGTCAAATCCACTACCTTTTGTAGGATTTTCCGCTCAAAGGCATTGGTGTTCCCATACCAGGCCATGAATCAGCCAGTCAGCACACTTTCCACCACACATCTATAGAAGTTCGCCAAGGTTTTCAATGACACGCCGATCCCCCGCAGACTCCTAAGGAAGTAGAGCTGTCGAGCTTTCTTTGCAAAAGAATTATTTATCTATATAGATAATTTATGTTTTGCGTGCTGTCCGTAACTTTGTGCCTGCAATATGACTGTATACACGCTATTCATTGTACCTCACTTTACATGAGCACGTGACAATAAACTCCACTTCATCATGCTAGCAACCCTAAAGTGAAGAGAGAAATTGATTTCTAAAGCCACTAACTCATTGAAACCTGGTAACTAGGCAAGATCCTACCGATACCTACCTCTTCCGACATAATCTCTCTTATTTTGTTTTAACTACATGGGTATCGATTGTAATAACGGGGACAAAAGATTACATTTTACATCATGGAACTTAGATCTATTAAGAGTGTGGCTAAAATCCAATGAAACCTCCACTTCCTGCACAGATCCATTGTGTTTGTGCCTTATTAAAGCTCAGGGCCAACACCTCTGTGCTACTAACTACTAACCTGCACATTCTTCTTTATCTACAGCAATTAATTTTGACTGCTGAATTTTAGCTGGGAACATTTCCTCATGGTATCAGGTTGTTTGGCCAGATTAGAATCAGTATTTTTTTCCTTCTTTAAACTTTGGCATTTACTCCACAGGGCAATTAGTTATTATTTCCCCTGGAGCAGAGAATGCCAAAGTAAGGATAAAAATAAACACAATCATTTCCTTCTTGCATCATTCTTACGACCAGTTTTAGCTGATGAAACAAGAATAGTGCACGAAAGGAAGATATAAGCCCTCAAGTGATTTGATTGCCAGCAATAGAAAGTGTGTTGACAATATTGTTGGCCGGTGAAGAGAAGGTAGGGGGGAGTGCAGCAATCTGTTATACTGTAAAACAAAATCAGCTTCTGAGAAAACTTTCTGATTAAAGGGTAGAGCAAACAAGGCTTAAACCAGAAACTACAGCAATTTCTACCATTAAAATCAAAGTAATTTCACAAGGAAAATATGGTGAGTGGGGGATAGCTACAGATCAATTATGTGGCAGAATTCATTATTGGACATCTATTTATTAATAAGATGGGAGATATCAATCAACCCTGGTACTATCACTGTATTAACAACTGTTGATTTGTTATCTTTTACAGGATTGACAGAAGCTAAGGGGAGACATGATATATCTTTATAGGATCATGCATAGGTAGAACAGAGAGGCAGAATCTATTGTTACCAGGGTAGAAATGTCAAGACCTAGACAACATGCATTTAAGGTTGCAGACTTAAGTTCAGAAACACTATTTGCTTGTGGTTACTGTCTCCATGATGCTCTTTTTAATTGCACATTGAGTGTTAGGCAGTCTTCTTTTTATTACATATATATATGTTCTTCTTCTCTTCTTTTGGGTGTCTTTGTTTCGTGGCTGCCTGTTAGGAGGCAAATCTCCAGATCTCAAGGTTGTGTAGAGTATGCATACTTTGATAATAAATGTACTTTGAACTTTGAAGATAAACTGGAATTATGTGCTGGATACGGAGGCTGATGGGGTGCTGGGAGAGGACAAGAGGAACCCTGTCCCTGGTGGGGTGGTGGGTGGATGGGGTGAAGTCAACGTGCATGAATTGGAAGAGAATATAAGGTCTCAGCCCGAAATGACAACTGTTTATTTCCCTCCACAGATTGTGCCCAACCAACTGAGTTCTTCCAGAATTTTGCATATGTTGCTCAAGATTTCCATCATCTTTTATTTATATTATTTAGAGATCCAGCATAGTAATGGGCCCTTCCAGTCCCAAAGAAGCTGTGCCATGCACCCAGGTGACAAATTTACCCACTAACCTCTATATCTTTGGAAAGTGGGAGATTACACAAACTACTTATAGACAGTGGCAGAACTGAACCCGGATCGCTAGCGCAGTAATAGTGTTACACATACCGCTGTCTCAATCTGACCCATCTGCAAAAACATCTGGTGTCAAGGAATTTTATCACAAAAATGGACATTAGTCATTTCATCACCTTTGAGCTGCATGCTGAAGGCCCTACCAACTAGTTTAATTTCCCCGCCTATTTTTGGACACGCTGTTTTCTCTTAAAACCTCCTTCATTTTTACTGCTATCCCCAGCAACCTAAACTTAAGAAACAAGAGAAAAGATGTATGGTTATTGCCCTGGAATATTACGTCTGTTTTTCTCTCTCCTCAGATTCTGACTGGCCTACTGATTATCTCCAGCACCTTTCATTTTCATTTCCGATCCAAAGCTTCTGTTTTTGTACAAATTCACATATGTTATTATCACCTTGTCCTTCTGTTCAAATTTCTGGAGATGATCTTAAATTAGTTCTGTCTGGTGCAATGGATAGTTTTCCCTCACTGCCTTTATTAATATCTCCTTCATTTTAATTACTTCTATTAGAACTACTTCAATTTAGGAACTACTTTGTGGTTTATTCTATTAATGAAACCCTTCCCCAGCAGGGAGTCAATATCTTCTTTAAAGGATGGGAAGAGAATCGAGGACATTGCCATACTCCAGGAGTAAGCACAGATGGGGGGGGGGGGGGGGCATCACCTTACAATCTGTTAAGAAAATAATTTTGACTTTCAAAGGATTTGTTGAAGTGGACTATATTTATTCTTAAGGATTGTAAACAACCATTCAAGTATTTGGATACCAGTAATGAAAATCACTGCAGTTTGTTCATGGGCAAAACACCATTTTCAAATCGGCCTAAACTGGGGATAATTTGAATTCACCTTGAAAGACAAGATGCTCCTCTATCCCATAAACACCTTCTCATCAGATATTGATCCGAGGTAAAATATAACATTGGTCACACCTCTGTTAAAATTAACAGGATTAATGAACCTTGAAGTTATATATGGTACCTTTGCTTTCTTGGGATCTCAAATTTGACAGAGAATCTGAATATACTCAGCAGGTCCTGTAGTATTTGTAGAATGGGTTAACAGAACTTGTTGACAGAGATTTGTTGACCTGAAATGTTAACTACACTCATTGGACACTTTATTAAGTACCTGCTGATCTGTGTATCTAATAAAGTGACCACTGAGTGTATGTTCATGCTCTTCTCCTGTAGCTCATTTACTTCAAGGTTCAATGTGTTGAGTATTCAGAGATCTTCTGCACACCACTGTTGAAATGCATGGCTATTTGAGTTACTGTCGCCTTCCTGTCAGCTTGAACCAGAGTCGCCATTCTCCTCTGACCTCTCTCATAAATGATGCTTTTCTCCCACAGGATATGTTTTATTGTTTCTCACACAATTCTCTGTAAACTCTAGAGACTGTTGCAGCTGAACGCCTTAGGCAAAAAGCAATTCTTGATTGAGTGCTGTGTGATGAACCAGATTTGATTAGGGAGCCCTTAGGAGACGGTGATCAATACATGATAGAGTTAACCCGGCAGTTTGAGAGGGAGAAGCTAAAGTCAGATGTATCAGTATTACAGTGGAGTAAAGCGAATTACAGAGACATGAGAGAGGAGCTGGCCAAAGTTCATTGGAAGGAGACGCGATCAGGGATGATGGCAGAACAGCAATAACTGGAGTTTCTGAGAGCAATTCCCAAAGCACAGGATAGGCACATCCCAAAGATGAATCAGTATTCTAAATACAGAGGGTTGGAGAGGACTAGCTGTTCAATAACATGGTGGTGTGGGACTTCAAGCTTCTGTACCTCCTTCCTGATGGTAGTGGCAAAAAAGGCCCAGGTGCTGAAGGGAGGGAAATCTTTGATGATAAATACCTTCTAGAGGCAGTACCTCCTGGAGATACCACCAATGGTGGGCAGAGATGTACTGGGCCGAGTCCACTACTCTCTGCAGCTTTTGAATTTGCTTACCAGACCATGATGGGACCAGGATACTTTCAAACGGTCAATATGCCCTGCATGAAATAAACACGTGGCTGAGCTATGGAAGGAGTCCACCATCCCACAAGCTACGTCCAAACCTGACCCAGCTCTGGACGAGTCTGCAGTGTCCACATTGACCTCATTAGATCTTAGAACACAAAGTTCTGGAATGGAGGCAGGTCATCCTCGATTCAGAGAACTGACCAATTTAAACTCAGTCTAGATATATGAACAGAACATATGTCCGTTTCAGGTTGAAGAACTTTCAGAAAGGTTCGTTGACCTGAAATACGGACCATTAATTCTCTCTCCACAGTTTCTGCCAGACCAGCTTTCCAGTATTTCTTGTTTTTATTAACATTTTGCTTCTCTATAAATGCAAATTCCTCCTTCACGTGGCAGTTGAATTGTTATAACTAAATGCCCTTTGTTTATCATTGGTCTGATTGGGTCTTCTACAGTTAAACTCTTTTATGACATAGGTTGATCTTACATCTTGCACAGCCTTGTTTACTTTTCCCTTTCCTGTTCCAACATAATTATCGTTGAGGTTTACTTGGGTCTGTCATAAGAGTGCTTTCATGGGCTCGAGGAGTGCTCAAACAGCATCTACTTCTTTGTTCAGTGTGGTGAGAGCGGTTCTGGTCCAAGTGTCACCAGGAGCCCAGCTCACAGGAATTTCCCATCAGTGGGGCAGGCTTTTGTCACTGAAATGTCAGCCATTTCAATGTTTTACCTAAAACTAATTATACCACAGTTTTTACTAATAACATGTCAATCCAAATGCAAAGTGTGATGTTAATGAGTGCAGATATTTCGGCTTGAATATTTTTTTTAAGAAAAGGCCCCTTAATAAATGGCGAGCTGATTGATGTATCGGAGGCAACAGCTCCTGTCTCATGGCTTGTTACCCAGGCGTAGCCAGTAGCCCGTGAAGGCGTCGGCCATCCCAGGCCTGACATCGGGAGGGCATTTTCAGTGAATGCTGAGCCACCGTGTCTCTCCGAATTTTTCTCTGTGGGCAGATTTGTTAAATAGCGAAAGCGGAGCAGTCATCTTCGATCAGCGCATTGCGCCGAGATCTTCTCCTCATACGTGACATGCCGCACGTACATGCTGGAATCAGCCAAGAGACCGGCTCAGAGGCAGGGCAGAGGGATTCTTTCCATCCGTATTTCAGAGAGAGGTGAATTAAAACAAAGAAACAACATGGTCTCGATCAGAGATATATGAAGCAAACCCGTTAGGGAGTTAAAAATGAACATTTTCACATTTTAAGTGGGAGGATCTCAGTAAATCCACAGTTCAATAAAATATCTGACCATTTGACATTGGAATCTGCATTCAGCTGCCATCTTCCAAACGACGGACAAATAAACAATATAAAATACCAAGGAGTATATTTGATGGAAACATTTTGTCTTTTAATTGCTGCGATGCTAACTTTTTTTTACATAAATTACCCTAAATTTAACTGAATGCCAGACTTTGGCAACACACAGGGTGAACTACTGTGGCAAAAGTAAGAAGGATTTTTCTAAGAGCCCGGTATGCTTTAAAGAAATCTGTCTCCACTTCAAAGAAATCTGTCTCCACATTCAGAGCTGAACCAGAAGCTACTCCTTTTCATGAAAGAAGTGAAATGTCCGATGGATGCTCCTCACTGTTCTGTTGAAGGTGGTCAGAATAAAGTTTAGTTATTTTTCTAAAGTAGGTCACACTTTCCCTCAGGACAAGGCGATAAGCTGGGGGAGCAAAGGCATCCGACTTATCTCACAAATCATGTTGATCCATTGTCATAGAAATTTAAAGTAAACTTTGACCGGCTTGAGTGAAAGCACATCCATTGAAGCTCACTTCTTGTTATAAAGATGAGCTGTAAGTGGGCTGGGTCTCTGCAGAATGATGGTTGGGCTAAGACCCCAACCACTGCTCCATTGTAGATCAAGCAGGCGTGGAGAGCTATTGAGGGACAAGATTAGTGAGGGAAGCAGAAATCCAGGCCTAACAAGAAGGCAAGTCTTTAGGGTGCGCAGCTGACGTCTTCTAATCAGATCTAATCACTGTGGAATGGTGGAATGACAGTGTTGCTTTTTTAACCCTAACAGAACCTGTCATTAAAAGTTACTGAAGCTTAGCCTTTCCACTTCATTCTGCCATTTGCCCGTGACAGAGGCTTGAATGCAAAGCTTGTTCTGTCAGTAAACAGTCAATCTGCGTGTTTTACCTCTTTTGTGTCAGGCAGCTCGTGATGGCGGCCAGCTTTGTGCGCCCTTGTTGGGTGATTGACAACACTCTGCTCTAGGCACATAGGCCTGCCCCCTTGCTTCAGGTTTACAGGGATTCAGCGAGGTCACACTTGGAATATGATCCTGGATACTGAGCTTGCTTAATGAGATGAGATTAAGAGTACTGGGCCCACACTCAACTAACTAAAAGGATGAGATCTACAGAAGAGTCTGTTGATTGATAAAGGATCACTCAGGTAACTGTAATGAGCTCTTCGGACCTCTGGGGGAGCCAGAGAGCATTGAGCTCTGAGGTTTTGCCAGTACCTGAATTGGTTAATTGTTGTTTAATAAGAGTCATTTATCATTTAGAGTCCCTTGTGTTTTTCTCAAGCGATTCGCACTTTGGAATGCGGTCTCCTGGTATTTTCTGTTTAAACTTCTTAAGTTTAGTTTGATAGGCTCGGGGATTCTGTGTTATTTGTATTACTTAAGCAGTCATCCATTAGCATTAATTGTGGGTCCTAGTTTTGAGAAAGTTACTTCTCGCAATGTCGCTCACCGAGTCACTGATGGTCTTTCGGAATTCCTATGAATAAACTCTGATTACCAACTATACATGGGAATCTGTCTTTCCTCCGCACTTGGGTTGCAACATTGTCGGTGCACATCGTGAAGGTACCCAGAACTATGATCCAGCACGGTAGTCAAAGTCAAGTTTATTGTCACACGCACAAATACATGTAAGCACAGGTGGAACAAAAAAACTTAGTTGTAGCAGCATCATGGGCACATAGCATTCACAAGAAAAACATTAGTTTAGCAGAGATTATACACTGTTCTTACAAGAAAGAACATAATCAGAAGAAACGACGTGCAAAGTAGCCAAAAAGATCAGGGTGTTGCTATACTGTAGTGATTAGTGTAGTGTAGGTTGGTTGAAGGCGAGGAGCTGTTCTTGAACCTGCTGGCTCAAAATGAACGAAGCATGCCCTTAATTCTATGGAAGCTACTCTTCCCTCCCGCTCTCCATTACAGCTCCCCTTTAAGGAGAAGACCATCACGGCAGTAACAAGGGAGGAAATCCTATGACAGCTTAGAAACAAAATGTCAGCGAGGGCTTTGCTAAGGTATTAAAGGCTCCTCACAGGTGGCAAGTAAAACTATAGGCAAGTCACAGCGGGATTTAAGAACTAGTTTACAGTGGTGGTAAACTTTATCTTTCCTAATATTAACTGGATTTGTCATAGTTTGAAATGCTTAGATGGGGTGAAGCTTTTTAAATGTGTCTGGGGAGCTTTTTGTGTCAGTACCTGGAATGTCCAAAAAGAGATGGGGAGGGTTGGATGTAATCTTAGAGAAGGTAGTTGGATTATTGATAGAGGTGTGAGTGGGAGAACATTTTATGGAAAATAATTGTAAATTTGTTTTCAAGGCAGTCACGAAAAGGATATAATAGAAACCAAGGTTCCAAACTGGAGGAACAGCGATCACAATATCATAAGCAGGCCCTGCCAAAATTAGATTCAGAGCAGCCGATTGTAGTTAGGTGGACCTCGGAATAAGAGAATCGTTTAAAATTGAAATCAGAGTTCAGAATCAATATGTCCATGTAAGGGTGAAAGATTTGGACAGTAAAACAAAGATCCATGGCTATTAAGTGGCATTCGGAGTTGGTAAAACTTAAAAAATGGAAACATAGTTAAAGTTATGAAGATCTGATGGGAGTATAGAATTGCATCCAGGTAATTAAAAAGTTAGGAGTACATGGATGGGGGGCACAAAATATCAAAAGTAGACAAGATAAAGGAAAATTCCCAAGGGATTTGATTATGTTAAGAGCTAGAGGGTAATCTGCAACAGAGTAGGGCCCATTGGGATCAAAGAACAATCTGTGGATGGAGCTAGAAGACATGCATGAAGTATTAAATGACCATTTCATATCTTTGTTCACTGAGAAGGACATTGTACTTGTAGAATTCAAGGAGGTGGGCAATGAAATTCCTGAAGAACTCAGCATTGAAAAGATAGTACAAACTGAATGGACTTAAAGACCAATAAATCCTTAGGCCTGGTGAGATATATCCAGACTGCTAGGAGAAGCAAGGGAGGGATGCTTAAATTCTCACTAGCACAGGTGAGGTACCAGGTAACTAGAGGAAATAAATGTTGTACAAGCCATCCCTAGGTCACAAACAGGTCCAACTTTTACTAAAGTCGGCATTGCCATGTTGAAAAATACACAAAATCACTTGATATGGTAAACATACCACGACAGTATTGTAATGACTGGTGTTGAAAGAGGTCAATTAACATGAACTTCTATTTATTATCTTCCTCTGTCTAGTTACAATAGTGCAGAATCAGAATGTCCCATGCTCAGTGGTTGGTTTTGATGGGTTTGAAGTATCACTAGACACTAAATTGTTTAGTGGAGTAACACAAGGATCAATAGAAGTGATTGCTTGTCAATTTCCAAAGCAATTCTCTTAATCGGCTTCCCACAGTGAAACTGACAGCCTGTGACAAATCTGCATATAGGAGGGCAGAGTGAAAAACCAGTTGAATGGTGCCACATCAACAACCTCCCCATTCAATGCCAGCATAACCAAATAACTGCCCCAAAGAAGCAGCATCTATCATCAGGGACCCCCACCACCCAGGCCATGCTCTCTCCTCACTGCTGCCATCAGGACGAAGATACAGGAGCCTTAGGACCCGCATCATCAGGTTCAAAACAGATATTACCCATTAACATCAGGGTCCTGAACCAGCGTGGATAACTTCACCTACCTCTACAGTGAACTAGTCACTGAGCACAATCTATAAATTCACCTTCAAGGACTCTACACCACATGTTTTCAGTATCAATTATTTTTGTGTGTATGTATACAGTTATTTCTTTTTTGCATTTGTACAGTTTGTCCTTTGCACATTGGTAGCCTGTCAGTCTTTGTGTGTAGTTTTTCAGTGATTCTATTGTATTTCTTTGTTCTATGGGTTGCACAGAGGGAGAGAGAGTTTAAAAGAACTGAATGGGAGCAGTCGGCACATTTTGCATGCCGCAGTTCCCAAGGAGACATTGGTTTGCACACAATTAGGCATTTGGCAAGGTCCAATTAAAAAAAACGTTATGTTTAAGCAGAGTGGCCATTGTGGGAGTGGCCATTATGTGAGTGGGCCAGTGTCAGAGTGGGGAGTTGAGGCTTTGGCTCATCGAGGTTTCAGTGAGGAGAGGCTTTTGTTGTTATTTATTCTTCCTTTCTCTCTTATTGCCATTTAAAGCAGTGGGCATGCCAGACAGGATGGTGGAATGCTCCTCTTGTGGGACGTGGGAAGGCAGGGAGGCCTCCAGTGTCCCTAAAGATTACATCTGCATTCGTGCATCCAGCTGCAGCTTCTAAAAGACCATGTAAGGATTTGGAAATGAATTAATTCTGGATCAGTTGGGAGGCTGAGGGGTTGATAGATAGGATGTACAGGAAGGTGGTCACACCCAAGGTGTATGACGCAAGGACACAGGTAAATGGATAACCCTCAGAAGGGGGAAAGGTGATAGGCGGCCAGTGCAGAGTATCCCTGTGGCCATTCCCCTCAACAGAGGGTAAACCTCTTCGGATACTGTTGTGGTGATGGGGAGGGGAGGGATGATCTACCAGAGGAAAGCCACAGTGGTCAGGTCTTTGACATTGAGTCTGGCTTTCTGGCTCAACAAGGAAGGGGAGAGTGGGAAGAGGTGAACTGAAGTGATAAGGGGTTCATTGGTTAGGGGGACAGAAGGGAGGTTGTGTGAATGAGAATGGAAATCTCGTATGGTTTTTTTTGCCTCCTGGGTGCCAGGGTTAGAGGCATCTCAGACCAAGTCTATAGCATTCGTAAATGGGAGGGGGAACAGCCAGAGGTCCATGTGGGAACCAATGACATAGGTAGGAAGAGTGACAAGGTTCTGCAAAGGGAGCTCAGGGAGTTAAGGTACTAAGTTTAAGGACAGGTTGTGATCTCAGGGACTGGTACACATGTCACGTGCTAGTGAGAAGTAGGAAGATCCTACAGCTTAACACATGGCTAAGGAGTTGGTGCAGGAGGGAGAGGTTCAGATATTTGGATCATTGGGCTCTCTTCCAGGGAAGGTGGGACCTGTACAGAGGGACAGTTTGCACCTGAAATGGAGGGGGACTAATATCCTAGTGGGAAGGTTTGCTAGTTCCACACAGAGGTGGGGGGGGGGGGGAGGAGTTTAAGTAGAGTTGTAGGGGAATGGGAACCAGAGTACCAGAACAGATAGAGGTGTTATCAAACCATTACAACCTGTGGCATCCTACACAAGATGGCACATTGGTTCCAAAGTTGGCTTGGAAATAGAAGGCAGAGAATAAGAGTGGATTATTATTTGTATGAGCAAAAGCCCATGACCAGGGATCTGTACTGTGGTTTATACAATGATAATTTCAATATCAATGTAGGAGAAGTATGATTAGTAAGCTCAGAGTTGACATATAAATTGTTGGTGTTGTTGATCAAGTGAAGGATAGTATTTGGTTCGAGAATGAGATTGATGAGTTGTAAGGTGGACAAGAAATAGGGGATGGAATTTAATCCTGATAAGTGTGAGATAATGCTGGATGAATGGTCATGCCCAAGAGATTATTGAGAAACAGAGAGACCTTGGTGGACAAATCCAAAGGTCCCTGAAGGTGATAACACAGAGAGATGGGGTCATGAAGAAGACATACGGGTTACTTGCTGGGGCAGATATAACAGAAGAGCAGTTATGATACAACTTTACGAAACACTGGTTTGGCCACATCTGGAGTATTACGTACAGTTTTGGTTGTTACACATCAGGAAGAATAAGGGAGTGCAGAGGAAATTCACCAAGATGTTGTCTGGGATCGAGCAATGCAGCTCTGCAGAGAAACTGGAAAGATCAGGTCTGCTTTCCTCCGAGTGGACCGGAGTGAGTGAACGGTTGGTTGTACACAAATCCATGAGAGGCATGGATAGGGTGGACAGCAAAAAAAATTCCCTCCTAACAGAGGTGCATAAAATCAGAGAGCATAGGGTTAAGATAAGGGATGGGTGCCTGCGATGGAACCTGAGGAAAAAATATTTCGTAAAGTGGGTAACTGGAATCTGAAGTGTACTGTCTTAGTACGTGCAGGTAAGTACTCTAACAATACTCAACACTATCAAGACAAACAATTGAACTGCCAAGGCATAAAAGGATAGGAACTAAGTGCAGGTAAGTGGGATTGGTTTAAATAAATATTCAATGGTCAGAATGGACACAGAGAGGGGTGCAAAAGGCCAGTTCTGTGCTGTATAAGTCTATGATGCTTAATGAGAGGCCCTCCCATTGAAACATGCAGAATAGCAGTAACCATGAGGATGATAAATTCCTCCAAATGGAGTGCCCAGAACCTAGATCTTTAACTTCAAAATGAGAGGTCCTTTCAGGACAGAGATAAGCTGAAATTTCATCACCTAGAGAATGGTGAATCTTTGGGATTCTCTGCCCAAAAGAGGGGTGTGGAGGATCAGCTGTTGACTATATTCAAGGCATTCATCAACGGATTTTTTGACTTTAAGGGATTGAACGGACAGGACAGTGGTGCTGAGGTAAAAGGACAAGTGAATAAAGAAGCAAGAGGAAAGGACCATTTGTCTTACTCCTGCTTCTATTTCTTGTGTTTTTTCCTGCTGGCAATCTCAGTATAGCTAAGTCAGAATGGATACATTTTCCAGCTTGATTACGGGGGGGTTTATAATGGACCCCTGAGGTATAATGGTATAAGGTATAACCCCCTCAGCCCAAACCCAGTGTGTAGAGAATTCACTAGGACAGGCTGCAGAAGGTATGGTGGCCAATTAGATGCAGTGAGGTCAAGGGTGAATGATCTAGGACAAAGCTTTGTTCTAGCATTGTACTGCCAGTTAAATCCCAAACTGAATTCTTGCAGAAAGCTGAATTCATTTACTCATATAAGCAAAAAAATGTCAGCGTCGTCTTTGTGATTCTGTCAAGACAGCAGATTGAATTGAATTGATTGAATTTCACTTTACCGTCATTTAGAAACCACAAGTGCAATGCAGTTAAAAACTGAGACAACGTTCCTCCAGAATGATATCACAAAGCACATGACAAACAGACTACACCAGAAAATCCACATAACGTTTGGCTAACAAATTCTAAGGTTGTAACATACTGCACGTGGTAAGACACTGAAACGGCACACAAAAGAGCAAGAGAAACTCAGCAGGTCAGGGAGCATCTGTGGAATGAAATCTTTTGGGAGAAAACATTTCATCAAGTCTGGAAAGAAGGGAGGGAGATAGCCAGCACAAAAGATGGAGAGAAAGGGTGAAGCAAGAGCTGGCAGGTGGTAGGTGGATCCAGGTATTGGGTGATGGGAGGAGGGAGGGGGAGAGTGGGATGTTGTAAGAAGTTGAGGGGTGATAGGTGAAAGTAAAAAAGGGCTGAAGAAGATGGAATCTGATAGGAGATGGAATAAAGCAAAGGAGTTGAGGAGAGAAACCAGTATGTGCGGGAGTTGCACAAATTAAGAAGGCGGGGAGGAGAAAGAGGTGGGGTGATAAGGGTGATAGGGACTCATGGGATAAGGGAAAAAATAGACAGAGGGGACTGGTCACTGGAGGTTAGAAAAATTGATGTTCATGAAGTCTGGTTGGAAAAGAAGATGAGTAAGAGGTTGGTTATATTTGCAACGTTCATTCAGCAGTATTGAATTCTAGCCTCTGCAGCAGAAACTGTTGAAATCTTTCCGTATTTATAATTCCCATATTTCCTAATGACCTGGGAGACCATTCAACTGTTGCTGGTCCACATTTCCCCTACTCCCCCCACCCCACAATTTTCCTTGCAATCTATTCTCCCCATATTCCCAACAATTTTACCCGTCACTTATTCTAGGAGAAATTTGCAGAAACCAGTCAACCTACCTGCCCATCTGCTTTAGGAAACTGGAGTACCAGGAGGAAACCCACATAATCACATGGAGAACGTGCAAACTCCACACAGACAGAACCAGATGTCAGGATTGGATAGCTGTGAGGCAACTGTTTTACTGCACCATCCAGACATAGATAGTTCCATTGTTGGGACTGCGGATCAAAGCTGGACAGACAACACTGTCATTTGGCAAATTGGTTTATTATTGTCACATGTACAGAGGTAAGATGAAAAACTTTGTTTTGGATGCCATCCAGACAGATCAATTCACCACATCAGTGCACTGAGGTAGGACGAGGGAAAAGGGGGAAAAAAAGCACAAGGTGCAGAACGTGGTGTTGCAATTACAGAGAAGGGGCAGTGCAGGTTGGCAATAAAGTGCAAGGCTGTGACGAGGTAGATTGTGAGGTTAAAAGTCCTTTTTATCATCCTGGAGTCTTAAAGCAGCAGGATAGAAGCTGCCCTTGAGCGAGGAGCAATGGACGGACTCTGAAGTGGATTTGTTTCAGTGTGTGTATTGAGGTGAGAGAAACCAAAGCCTGAACTCTAAGGATGGTCTAAGAATAATCCAAAGAGCAAATGATAGATGAAGACACGAGAAAATAGGAGCAGGGTATCCCCCTGGCCCCTCAAACCTGACCTACTGTTCAATATAATCATGGCTCATCTACCCAAGGTCTCATCCCCCTCTCCGCATCAGTTCACCAGAGCTCTCAGTTCCCTACCCCTCAAGAATATATCTACCTGCCTTTTAAGAGCACCCAGTTACCTAGCCTCCACTGCTCTAGGACAGAGAATTCCAGACATTCGCCACCCTCAGCAAGAAGTAGTTCCCACACACCTCAGTTTCAAGTGAAGATTATGACCAGACACTGTGAAATGTCCCTCCAGCTTCCATCTGTATTCTTGAGTGTGTTCCATCTGGACCAAGTAACGTGTCCACTTTAAATGCAGCCAGCCTTTCTTCTGGCTCTAACCAGACCCCTTGTCACAGATACAGATTAGTTTATTGTCATACGCACCAGGGTGCAATGAATTGTCTTGCTTGCATGAAGCTCACAGTATAAACAGTAGATACGGTGAATAGCAAACAACATCAATCGCCGAATGAGAGAATGATACAATAGAACTGTGAAAGGATAACAGTGCATCCTGAAGTACTGCAAAAAGAAATACTAAAGTGTCGTTAATGGAACAACGCAAGAGGTAGAATTAAGAGACTGGGAATGTTTCCATTCTCAGAAATAGGCTCAGGAGAAGAGGAAAGGGGTTCAGGAGTCTGATAATAGTGGGGCAGAAATTGTTGCGTCCTGATGAAGGGTCTGGGCCTGAAACATCAACTCTTCACTCATTTCCATAAATGCTGCCTGACCTGCTGAGTTCCTCCAGCATTTTGTGTGTGTTACTCTGGGTTCCCAGCGTCTCTCGTGTTTATGAGGAAACTGTTGTGGAGCAAGACCAGAAGTGGGAACCAAGTTCATTTACAGAACGATGAGGGTAACTTTTGAAAAAAGAAAGAGAATGAAAAAGTGGCAGAGAATATTGGAAATAATATTTTCAGATATCCGATTTCCATGTGAACAGGAAGAAGGCTGTATGGCCAGTGCAGAATAGCACAGGAACAGGCCCTTCAATCCACGATGAGTGGGCAGAGGAGAATTAATTTAATTTGGCATTGTGTTCAGTGCAGATTTTGTGGATCAAAGGATCTGTTCCTGTGCTCTGCTGTCCTACGTTCTACCTCTACGTAAAGGAGATGGTGTAGGCCGATTCTTTTTAGACACGGAACGGTAGGTGCCTGAACTGTGCTGCCAGGGGAAGTGACAGAAGCAAATGTGTTGGCAGTATCTAACAGAGATTTAGATAAGCGTGTGCAGGGAGTTATGGGGCAGCTGGGGGTTGAAGCGAGGGGGTGAGCATTGTTCATTGACAGGGGCTTAAAAGCATCCTGGACTTCATAAATAGAGGCACAAGAGCAAGAACATCGTAATGTGAGCACTGAATTCGGCCACGCTTTAGGAAGAATGTGAAGGCTGTAGATACGGCGCAGAAGGGACTTACAAAAATAATTCCAGGAATGAGGAATTATTGCTATGAGCAAAGACCGGAGTAGCTGGATGGTTCTCCTTGGAACAGAGGGGATTGCAGCGGGACCTGACAGAAGTGTTTAACATCACGGAGGGTACGGTTAGACCTGATAGAGTACAAACAGTTCCCATCGGCAGAGCGGCCTGGAACTAGGCAACGCGGGATGAAAGTGATCAGCAAGGGAACCAGAAGTGACAGAAGAAAAAGTTATTTCGGATAGTGTGCGATTAAGAGTTCAGAGTGCAGCAGCGGGTGTGGCAAAGGTTTAATCGTAGCACATTTGTTATTGTCACATGTACAATGAAAAGCTTTGCTTGATGTGCCATCAATGCAGGTCGGTGTATTGAGGTAGCACAAGACAAGTCGATTATATAATGCAGAATAAAGTGTCACAGTTACAGAGAAATTGCAGCGGGGCAGACAAGAAGGCCGCGATGAGGTAGATTGTAAAGATTAAGACTCCACCTTATTGTACAAGGGGACCGTTCAATTGTTTTATAATAGTGGCAGAGAAACTGTCCTTGAGCCTGGTGATATGTGCTTTCAGACTTCTGTATGTCCTGCCCAATGGGAAGAGAGAATGTTCTGGGTGAGTGGGGTCTTTGATTATGCTGGATGTTTTACTGATGAGGTGAAAAATGTAGACAGAGTCCATGGGGGGGGGGTGGGGAGGCTGGTTTTTGTGACATGCTGAGTTGTGTCCACAACTCTCTGCAATTTCTTACAGTCATGGGTAGAGCAGTTGCCATACCAAACTTCCAAAAAAGAGAAGAGATAAAGAATGAATTTGTAGGGCAGTGGGGAGAAGGGCAAATGGGAGCATCTGGATTTGATTAAACTGGACCTTTAGTGCTGGAATCATTCGATGATTCTGCAATTTGTGTGGTGTGCATAGCTGCACTTCCCCTGTGCAGCTGGATATGCCATCTCAGTCACCAACGTGAAGCAATGGCAGCTGACACATCACTTTTCACAAGAAGTGGTCGGATTCTGGCGGGGCACTGCCTCCGGTGGAGGCAAAGCTACTCACAACATTGAATCACCGAGATACAGAAGGCCTCAGGCCAATTGCTGGTGAATGAGATCAGTACAAATGGGTTACCAGAGACTTGCTATAAAAATCAAGCATAACAACGCTAGAAGTATGTGACTATGGTGTTAGATAATGGCTGCTTATGTTGAGTTGGGACCACATTAAAATTCACTTCTGGCTGAAGGTCTGGCTTCTCTGCTAAACGAATGGACGTGATCTGTGTTCATCAGCAAGGCGTATCAGAGTAGAAGCGTTTTCCCGAAGTCACTGGCTATTGTTTATTGCTCATCTGCAAGGAGAGGTCAGGCAACCTTGGGTTGCTTTCTCTGGAGTGTTGGAGGTCGAGGGGGAGATCTGATGATGAGGTACAACAAGGAATCTGCGAGATCAGGGCTCCAACAGACCCCTCGGTTAGCGGCAAGGCTCCACGGCATAAAAAAGGTGCTAGAAGAATTCAACAAATTGAGCAGCTTCTGTGGGAGGCAGTGATTTGCTGATGTTTTGGAACAAAACTCTGAATCAGCTGCATCCGAATTATAATACATGAGAGGCAAAGGCAGGTTAGACAGCCAGAATAACCTTTCCAGGGTTGAAATGTCAAGTATTAGAGTACAGGTAGATGATGGGGGTGAAGTTTAGAGGAGACGTGAAGGGCAGTTTTTATTTATATAGAGAGTGTTTGGAGCTTGGAACCTAAGGTTAGGCTGGTGGTGGAAGCAGAGAGAGCCAGGCATTTAAGAGTCTGTTTGCTACAGGGACATGGCGGTGGAACGTATCCAAGTGCTGAACACGGGCGCAGAGGCCGAGTAGGGAGGCGTTACGGTCGTAGCGAGCGTGGAATTGGTGCCAAGGGAGTCTTTACCTGGAGTCTTGGTTTTAGTAGAGAATTCAGGAACGATGCTAGACTAGAACCGATAGGCCTAAGAACCATGGAACAAAGTTACTCATACACAAGTCAACCAACGAACCAGCAGCTCCTTGTTGTGGTCACAGGGTTTTATACTGCATTTGCTGATGGAAAGCAGGTGTTTGTAGTTAGTGGAACCTGGGAATGATTGGGAACTAAACGAGGTGATTGAGGCCCAATTCCTGAGGTAAATAGCCAGGTGCCAGAAGGGACCATGACACTGTTAGATATTCACATGAATATGCAGGGTATGGGGGAAATACAGATCATGTAGAGGCCGAAGAGAACTGGTTTAATTTGGTATTGTATTCAGTGCAGACGTTGTGGGCCAAACTGTTCCATGTTCGGCTCTCTATGTTCTCTGTTTTTTCTTCTATGTTCAATCTCTACTTCCACTCTGAACTGTTAGCTTGCTGGGCCACATCAGAGGAGCAACTTCACATCCAATGCTTTAATGGCAGAAAATTCCGGAAACACTCAGCAGGTCAGTCAGCATCTGATGAGACAGAAGCGGAGTTAACATTTCAGGATGCTAACGCATAAGGCAATGAAACTACCATGTTACCACTGGGTTGGAGCTAAGAGTTCAAATGTCACAATCACAGAATACAAAACAAAAACCTAATTTTGTTGAAGATTTTTTTCTTCTCTCTGCAGATTGGGTGTTTGGCAGTCCTTTATTAATGTTTTTTTTGGGGGGGTGGTTCTTCATTTTGTGGCTGCCTGTAAGGAGACAAATCTCAAGGTTGTATAATGTATACAAACTTTGATAATAAATGAACTTTGAACTTGATGACTGTGAAACCACGGACAGACATGAATAAATGCTTTCAAACATAAACACAAGCACAGACACACACACACACACATGCTTATGAACCTGGATATCAGAATACCAGAACACATTCCTGCTTATTCCCACTACTGGATTTTCAGTGACTAAGTAGGTGTTAAATGGCAATTAAACGTGATAGTAGAATCATGCAGTAATACAGATCCTTCGGCCTAACTCAGAATGCCCAAATACTCAGAATCTTGTCAAGAGTTTTTGAGCCCCAAAGCTCTTGAGCAAGTGATTGTGCATCAGTAAGTTGAGAGGTGAACTAAATTGCTTGCAATGCTGGGTTGATAGAGAAATACAGTCAAAACTGGTGTGTTTGCTAAGTACCAACTATTTCTAAACATGGCCCTGAGGTTATCTGTAAGCTAACACGATATTTATAGCTTGCATGTAAGGAATCAGGAAACAATCTATTTGTTCAATCTATTTTTGACTTACAGGTGTGGGAAAGTTGGATGATTGAAATTCTTTGCTTGAAATGCTACTGATAAAAAGGTAGCCTTGTGAAAGTTCAGTTTTGGTCTATGGGAATAAAAGGTTTGCATTAGAAGTACAATGCATCCTCAACGGTGGCTTTACCGGGGGGAAATGAAAGGCCGGGTTGACACCTGAGCACATTAAAAATCACTTCTGTCTGAAGCCTATGGACTCGGGAAGGAGGAGAGGCACAGAAGGTGGCACAGGCAGCAGCGCTGTTGTCTCATAACTCCAGCATCTGGGGTTCAGTCCTGACCTTGGCCGCTGTCTGTGTGTGGGGTTTGCACAGTTTCCCTTCACCTGTGTGCACTGCTTTCCTTCCACATCCCAGGACCAGTAGGTTAACTAGCTGTTGTAAATTGCCCTAGTGTTAAGATGATTAGTAGAATCTGGGAGGTGGGAATTGATGAGAACGAGGGGAGAACATTGCCATGCTAACCCAAGAATAGTTTCAATCAATTTTTAAAGTTTTAAGAGTTATAAACATGAATTTTGAAAATATGATTTTAAGAAATGAGAGATTTATGGTGAGGGGAGACCAGCATTTAAGAAGGATGGTGTTCAGAAGGCATGGGCAATACCTTGGCTGAATTAATAAAATCACAGTTGACTTCTGTGTTAACATTATACCAAAAGTTAAGGTTGTGTACCAAATAAAGTGGTTATATCCTGAATCATATAATCGGTGCTTTAATACTTATCCAAAATAGTACAAGTGAAAATGCCCTGAAGCCTTAATTGAGAAAACAGGCAAACATCATGCGATTGCATGTCCTCTTGCCAAATGTAGGGCTATTTAAGACCAGGCTAAATGAGATAAGCATCTGATAAGGAAGACTGGCTCTTTCACAGTGTTCATTGTTGCTTATTTCTCTTGTCTAAGTTCGGTCTGGTATAACATTAGATGCATAATCGTCCATTGATACAAGAAACTAAAAGCACTAGGAGTGAACTTATCCAGCAATTCTTGTTGGGCCTTCAGCAGTGATGGTAATGGGGTAGATCTTCATTTGTCTGGGCAGTGAGAGAGATAATGAGGGAATTAGATCTTGAGGGGAAGTATATTGTTGATATCAAGAGTGCCATCTGTGCAGACTAATAAGCAAATTTCATGTTGCTGACCTGGGTAGGCATGCAGACACAGCAGTTAGGTTAATCAAGATACTTGGGTTGGTCTAGTCTGTCCTGCAGACAGTGTAGGTTGGCCATTGAACAACTGCACCATGTTTCCAGGCATTGTTTGGTCATAATAAACCCTCCAGTTATTAGACACAACAGGATACCAGAGTTTTTGCCTAATTAAACTTCATAGTTCAGTTGGACGGTATTCAAGGAGCTGAGGTTTAATGGTATTGAGGACAAAATCAGGATTCCAATGTCATCTGCATATTCCAGCATGGCTGAATGGTTATCTCATCACCATCTTCTTGAAATACCCTTTCCAGTATACTCCTTGATGCTCCTAATATGTCCAAATTCAAGGTAACATGCACAAAATATGGGAGGAACTCAGCAGGTCAGACAGCATCTATGACAGGAAATATGCAAGATATCAGGCTGAAACCCTTCATCAGGACTGGAAAGGAAGGGGGAAGAAGCCAGAATAAGGTGGGGGAGGGGACGGAGTATATTGAAGGTGATAGGTGAAGCCATGTGAGGGAAAAGGTAGGTGGGTGGGAGGTGAAAAGTTAGAGGGCTGAAGAAGAAGGAATCTGGTAGGAGAGGAGAGTGGACCGTGGGAGAAATGGAAGGAGGAGAGATACCAGAGGGAGGTGATAGGCCCATAAGGAGAAGAGAAGAGATGAGAGGAGAATCTGAATGTGGGATTGAGGAAGAGAGAAGGGGAGCAGGGAGAAATTATCAGAAATTAGAGAAATCGATGTTCATGCCGTTAGGTTAAAGGCTACCCAGACAGAATATGAGCTGTTGCTCCTTTAACCCGAGAGTGACCTCACCTTGGCAGTAGAGGTCATGGACCAACGTGTCGGAATGGGAATAAGGATTGGGCTTACTTATCTAACCCACTTGGCTCCCCCAGCATTTTGTGTGTGTTACTCTGGCTTTCGAGCATCTGCAGAATCTTGTGTTTATGTCAAATTCTGTCCTGGTTTTGAGTGAACCCAGTGACCGACCCTCCACAGCCACTTGAGTAGAGAATTCCAAAGGTTTGCTACCCACTGGGTGAAGAAAATTATTCATTAATTTATTGATAAAGCACGGAGCTGGCTCTTCGAGTCACATTGCCCTGGCAACCCCACAATCCTGAGTAACCCTAACCTAATCACAGGACAACTTACAATGACCATTTAACCCACCCAGTACATCTCTGGACTGTGGGGGAAAGCTGTAACACCCAGGAGAACACACACATTCCACAGGGAGGACGTACAGAATGGCGTCAGAATCAATCGCTGAACTCCAGAACACCCTGAGCTATAAGTAGCACCGCACTAACCATTATACTAACATGGTGCCCAATTTCTGCTCTGCTCTGTTCTGTTCTGAATGGCTGTCCCTTAGTCTGAGCCTCTCTCAGGGGAAATATTCACAACCCGACTAGCTTGTCAAACCCTGTGAGAAGTTTGAATGGTTTAGCGATAATATCTCATTCTTTTGAACCCAAGATAAACCCAGTCTGCCAAATCACCAAGATCTCAAACCCACTAGCTAGCAATCATTTTGTTGGATTTTCATTGCATTTCATTTATCATCGGTAAGTACATGCTTTCTTAGACAGCAAGGAAAGAGATGCACACAACATTCCTTTTGAAGGAGATACCTCCTGTACCCAAAGGTCAGTGCATTTTTGCCTTCCTAAATGCTTGCTCCACCTGCATGTTATCTTTCAGTGATTTTTCTGCAACTACATCCAGATACCCTTTGAACTCTAACCACAATCCGTCTCTATCCTTCCTTTTCTCCTGCTAAAATGGAAGGCTACACATTTCACAACTTTATATTCCATCTGTCACATCCTTGCCAATTTGCCTAGCCTGACTATAAAGCCCTGAAGGATTTTGCATCCCTCTTATAGATACCATTATCATCTAGCCATGTCTACAAAAAGTAGACAAACTTTACAAAAAGTGGTGGATACAGCCCAGTCCAACATAGGTAAAGCCCTCCCCACCAGTGAGTACATCTACAAGGCGCACTGTCACAAGAAAGCAGCATCCATCATCAAGGACACCCACATTCCAGGCCATTCACTCTTCTTAGTGCTGTCATCAGGAAGGAGGTACAGGAGCCTTGGAACCCGCACCCCCAGGTTGAAGAACAGTCATACCCGACAGCCATCAGGCATCTGAACCAGCAAGGATAACTTCACTCACCTCGACTCTGAACTGATAACCTCCATATCTGCTGGTCTAATTTTGTTCAATAACCTCTTTATCAAAGGCCCTCGAAAATCTCAAATACACTGCATCAGCTCATAGAGCTATGAGCTTTATAAAAAGGATAGGTTCCTCAGCCCAACTTTTCTATGCAGACAATGATACTTATGTATGCCTGTCCCATTTATCTGAATTAGTCTCATATCCCTTGATGCCTTTCCTGTGCAAGTACATGGCCAAGTGCCTTTTAGACATTGTCATAGTATGTGCTTCTAACCATCTCCTCAGGCAGCTAGTTCCACTTAAGGTGACCATCATCCCCAATACACAAAACAGTCGTTGGATGAAGTACATTCTTCCCAATGAAAGAACTTCATTGATCCACCAAAGTTTATGAACATTGCCAGCACACTATCCCCTTGAGGCTGAACACTCGCTGCAGGCCACCTCACCCTGACACTAATCAACAACAACCCCCATGGAACCCTGTGCCCCTGCCAGCCCTCACCCCCAAATGAGCAATGCAGCTGTCAGGAATCAATTGGATACTTTCTGACGTGGTATGTACGACGATATTGAAAATGCTCTGGCCTTTGAGGAATATAAGGTGGATGGTCACTATCTTTACCCAGGGTGGGGGAAATCTAAAACCAGTAAATATAGTTTTAAGACCATAAGATATAGGAGCAGATTAGGCCATTTGGCCCATCAAGTCTGTTCCACCATTTCATCATGGCTGGTCCATTTCCCTCTCAGCCCCACTTTCCTGCCTTCTCCCCGTAGCCCTTCATGCCCTGACTAATTTAAGGTGAGAAGAAACAGATTTAAAAGGGAACTTAAGGGAAGCTCAGAGGTTGGTGGCCATATGTAATGAGTCGCCAGAGGAAGGGGTAGAGATGGATACAACAACAATGTCTAAAATATATTTAGACAGGAGCATAACCAGATGATCACTGGGGACATGCTAAACTTCTTTTGCATTCTGATGAAGTTGAAGGATTGGTGTGCTTTCTTGGGCAGAGCATCTACCTGGCTGGAACAGGTCAAGTTATTGGCGCAGGGGCCTTGAAGTTCCATCTCAGTACCACTGATACAAACAAGGGTGTATCCTCCATTCTGCTTCCTGACGTCAACGACCAGCCATTCTGTTTTGCTGCCATTGAGGGGAAGTTTGTTATCTTGACAGCTATCACCTTTCTTCATTCCTCCACTTGTTTCTCTATAACCTATTTCCTCTCACAGGCTCTTTAACCTCCCAAATATGGCTGCCCAGCCACCATGGCCAATTAACTGACAACCAACACGTCATTGTGATGTAGGAGGAAACCCATAGGGTTGAAGAGGGGAACAGCCACTGAGAGCAGGTTGAACCGGGGTGCTGGAGCAAACTATCCGCAGTAGCAAAAATAAATGAGTCTGTAGTCTGGCAAAACCCTGATCATTACAAGTTGGCAATGCTATCACCACTTTGCACTAAAATAGACCGTTTTTTTTGTTCTAGTTGTGTCCTTTCTTATAAAAATTGTTTAGATTTTCTTCGTTTTTCTCTTATTAATGTTGTTTGTTCTATCCTCTACCATTGATGCTGCCCTCGTCCGCATGTACTCCGTTTCCCAGACATCTCCCCCACCCATCTTCCCGCTACCATAACAGGGATAGAGTTCCTCTTGTCTGTAACTACCAATCCTCCAAGAGACCCACAACCTCGTCATGGTTTGAATGCTTGCATGCCTCAGTGATACAGAGAGTTACGTTGGCTGGAGTCAGGGCTTTATGTTTGGCCTCTTGGTAGGGTCACCTTTGTCAAAGGGTAGAGGACAGACTAAAAGTGGTCCATCAGACCTCTAGGCTTGGGGGTTTAGCTCAGGGCTAACAACCCAGACTGGTAAATGGAAACAGCAATGAGGAATCCTTCTACATCTGAGTGTGACGGTACTCCCGAGACTCCATCCGAGACTTGCATGACTGACAGTAGTGAAAACCCAGATAGCTATTGACACGATGAAGGAAGCCCTGAACACCACCAGAGATGGAGGAACTTCATTGCTGCCCTAAGCGCCAGAGGGGTAACAGTCACTAAGACAAGATTAACTACCAATCCATGAGCCTCTGCATCCAGCACATCATTTACCGCAACTTACGCCATCATCAACAGGTTCCTATCATCTAGCACATCTTTACTTCTTCCCCCACTCTTTGCATTCTGCTGAGATTGCTTTCCCCATGGTTCCCTTTTCCATTTGTCCTCCCTCTTGGCACTTACCTCTACGAGTGAGACAAGTGCTACACCTGCCCCTGCATCTCCTCACTCTCTACCATTCAGGTGAGACACTTCACCTGAAAATCTTTTGGGGCCATCTACTATATCCAGTGTTCCCGGTGCAGCCTCCTCTATATCAGTGAGGCCCTACATAGATTGGGGGACACTTTGTGGAGCACCTTCATGCATCCACAACAGGGAGGATTTCCCAGTAGCCATCCATTTTAATTCTACTCCCCATTTCTATTCTTACATGCCAGTCCGTGGCCTCCTCGACTGCCACAATAAGGTTACTCTCAAGTTGGAGGAGCAACACCTCATATTCTATCTGGGTAGTTCCAACCTGACGCGATGAACATTCTTCAGTTTCTGGTCATTTCTCCCCCTCATTCTTTTCTTCTTTTCCATTCTGGCTTCCCTCTTACATCTTCTCCTCACCTATCACCTCTCTCTGGTGCCCCTCCTCCTTCCCTTTCTCCCATGGTCCACTGTCCTCTCCTATCAGATTCCTTCTTCTTCAGCCCTTTATCTTTTCCTCCTATCACCTCCCAGCTCCCCCCTCTCCTGGCTTCACCCTACACTTCCACCTAGTACTCCCACCTATCCTCTCACCTTCTTATTCTGGCTTCTTCCCCCTTCCTTTCCAGTCCTGATGAAAGGTCTTGGCCCAAAACATTGATTCGTTACTCCTCTCCACAGATGCTGCCTGACCTGCTGGGTTCCTCCAGTGTTTTGTGTGCATTACTCTGCATTTCCTGCATCTGCAGAATGCCTGGTCCATATACGCCTCCATCCCCCATCGTGAAGGCCTCAAAGCTCTCTGCTTCTTTCTGGACACCAGACCCAGCCGGTTCCCTTCCACCACCACTCTCCTCCATCTGACGGAACTGGTCCTCACTCTCAATAATTTCTCCTTTGGCTTCTCCCACTTCCTTCAAACAAAAGGTGTAGCCGTGAGCACTCGCATGGGTCCCAGCTATGACTGCCTGTTTGTCAGCTACATGGAACAGTCTATGTTCCAAGTCAACACTGGTATCACTCCCCAATTTTTCCTGTGCTATATCAACCACTGCATTGATGCTGCTTCCTGCATCAACTTAACCAACTTTGCCTCCAACTTCCACCCTGCCGTCAAATTAATTTGGTCCTTTTCTGGCAACTCCCTCACCTTTCTCAATCTTTCTGTCTCTATCTCTGGAGACAGTTTATCTACTGATTTCTTTTACAAACCCACTGATTCTCACAGCTACCTGGACAATACCTCTTCCCACCCCGTCACTTGCTAAAAATGCCATCCCCCTTTTCTCAATTCCTCTGTCTCCACTGAATCTGCTCTCAGGAAGAGGCTTTTCATTACAGAACTAATGAGATGTCCTCCTCCTTCTTCAAAGGAAGGGGCTTTCCTTTCTCCACCATCAACGCATCTCTTCCATTTCACACACATCTGCCCTCACCTCATCTTCCCACCATCCTACCAGGGATAGGGTTCCTCTTTTCCTCACCCACCAGCCTCTGCATCCATCACATAATTCTCCGTAACTTCCGCCATTTCCAACTGGATCTCACCTCCAAGCTCATCTTTCCCTCCCCCACTCTTTCCACTTTACGCATGGATCTTTCCCTACATGACTCCCTTGTCCCTCCCCACTGATCTCCCTCCTGGCACATTCTTGCAAACAGAACAAGTGCTACACCTGCCTATATGCCTTCTCCCTCACTACCATTCAGGGCCCCAAACAGTCCTTCTAGCTGAGGTAACACTTCACCTGTGAGTCCACTGGGGTCATCTACTGTATCCAGTGCTCCTGTATATGTGTGCCTCCTGTATATGGGTGAGACCCATCACAGACTAGGAGATTGCTTCACTGAACACCTATGCTCCATGCGCTGGAAAAAGCTGGAGCTCCCAATGGCCACCCACTTCAAGTCCACTTCCCATTCCCATTCTAACATGTCAGTCCATGGCTCCTCTACTACTGCAATGAGGCCACACTTGGGTTGGAGGAGCAACACCTTACACTCTGTCTGGGTAGCCTCCAACCTGATGGCATGAACATCAATTTCCCGAACTTCTGGTAATTGCCCCCACCCTCACCTTTCCCACTTCCCTCTCTCACCTTATCTCCTTACCTGCCCAGCACCTCCCTCTGGTGCTCCTCCCCCTTCCCTTTCTTCCATAGTCTCCTCTCAGATTCTCCCTTCTCCAGCCCTTTATCTCTTTCAGTAATCAACTTCCCAGCTCTTTACTTCATCTTTCACCCTCTCCCAGTTCCACCTATCACCTTATACTTCTTCCTCCCCTCCCCCCACCTTGCTCTGACTTCCCATCTCTTTTTCCAGTCCTGACAAAGGGTTTTAGCCCTAAACTTCACCGGTTTATTCTCGTCCATAGATGCTGCCTGGCCTGCTGAGTCCCTCCAGCATTGTGTGTGTGTGTGTATTACTTCGATTTCCAGCACCTGCTGATTTTTTTTTTCTTGTTTCTGATCTGTGCTTATTCTGTGCCGGTGATCCTGCATACAACTACAGTACTGGCACACATGACGGTAAACTCACCTGGGATATCTTGCAGATCAAGAAGCTGCTGAGACTGACAAGCAGCCGGATGAAACGGGTGGACACGAACTGTTGACGCCACCCGTCTCCCCAGGCGCTGCCTGTCTTATGGAAAAGAATAAACAGTCGACGTTTCGGGCCCAGACTCTTCCCCTGTCTCGGCACGTAACGTCGACTGCTTACTCCTTCCCATTGATGCGGCCTGGCCTACTGAGTTCCTCCACCATTTTGATGGCGTTGCTCGGATTACTGGCATCTGCAGATTTTCTCTTGCTTGTACCTCCTGTACACTCTCTACTTGAAATCTCCAGCATCTGCAGGAGCCTTTCTTTTTGCTTTTTAACTACTTGCGTGGTGCCAATCACCGGACCAGAAATCATACGGGCTGCGGTTATTTTATTGAGAGGCAGTAGAGCCCATTCCTTTAAGAGACGATAAATCTGAACAAACTGCTGCAGGAAGCACTCCTTAATAAATAGTTGGCCAGAGTACTTAATTAATGTGTTTCTCCACAACCTGCGAGACACGAACCAGTCACATAAACGGAAAGGAGGCTCTAGTTTCGTGTTTCACACAAGAAAGCGTGAGGCTCGGATTTAAGCATGCAGCCCCGGGGCGCCCTTCTCTTTTTTTTTGTGATTTTTTTTATTGAAGTTCATCAAACAAACATTTCCATAAGATGTATTTCAGACATTGTACATATATATATTATAATATAATATCACAAATCTCCACAAAGTATTTATCTGGGGTATACACTTATAGAAAAGAGTGGAAAGAAAAAACAAGCAAAAGGAAAGAACTATGTACAAGTAGGGAGTGATCTTTTTTTTTACAACAGATTCATTGATTTGTGTGAATAAAATCAGGCCTATGAGGCATTATGTAGTTAAACCATTTTTCCCAGTATGAATCAAATTGTTCCAGCTTATGATTAACAGATGCTGTTATCTTCTCCATTTTGTAAATATCCATTGTAATTTCCATCCATAAAGTTGGGCTCTCCTGTGATAACCATTTCCTAGTAAGAGTCTTTTTACCAGCCACCAGCAGTATATTCATTAAATATTTATCTCTTTTCAACTATTCTTGAGGTATATATCCAAAATATATGGTCTCACTCTCCAAGGGTATTTCACATTTAAAGATGTCTTGTAGGGCATTGTGTATCCCCCTCCAATAGTTTTTGATAACAGGGCAGTCCCAAAAAATATGATAATGATTTGCATTTTAATTTCCACAATTTCTCCAGCAAACGGGGAGGTTACTATCATAATGGGATTTCTGAGAGGGTGTAATAAAATATCTTATTGAGTTTTTCCATCCAAACTCCCTCCATTTCTGTGAATTGGTACACTTCCATTGATATCTCCATATTGTTGTCCATTCTTCCTCAGATATAATTATCCCTCCTTCCTTCTCCCATTTTGTTTTAATGTATGAAGTCGAATGTGTTTTAAGATTTGACAACCCCTTATACATGCTTCAAATAATTCTACTACCATTATCTGAATTATATGCTTTTCTAAAGAGCTCTATCAAGCATGTATTTGCCTTGGTTACATTTTTAAGCGGCTTATTAACATATTGTCGCATCTGTAAATACCGATAAAAATCTTGTTTTTCTAATAAGTGTTTCTCTTTAAGCATTTCCAAACTGAACAGTGTTCCTTCTTTCATTATGTTGCAAAGAACTGTTATCCCTTTAGCTGTCCAGTCCTTAAATCTAGCATCCAATTTATTTGGTGTAAAATCGGAGTCATATGCACACCATTTAAGAATTGCAATATCTCTCTCTAGATTATATTCTTTTATAGTGGTTTTCCATATTTTAAGAGTCAATTTCACCCATGGGTTATCAATAGTATTTATGTACCTTTGCAGGTTGTTATCAGCCAAAATTGCTTGTATGGGGATGGGAAGTACCCGCTCCTCAATGTTTTTCCATTGAGCGTCATATGATGGATGGGTTGCACCAACATATCACAGCTCTCAACTGTGCTGAAAAATAATAATCTCTAAGAGAAGGCAAGCACCATCCCCCCCCCCCTTTTCCTTTGCTAATTGCAAAGTTTTGAGACGAACTCTAGGCCTTTTACTCTGCCAGATATACCTTGATAGCATTTTGTTCCATTCATTGAATTGATTTTGATTAATCTCTATTGGTAGGGCCTGAAAGAGATATAACAGTCTGGGCAGTATATTCATTTTAATAGACTCAATCCTTGAACTGAGACTGAAAAAAGGAATCAGGCTCCATCTTGCCACATCTTCCTTAATTTTTTTATATAGAGGCTGATAATTACATTCTGATAATTTTGCCAGATCTTTTGGCATAATGATGCCCAAATATTTGAAAGACTCTGTGTGCCATGCCCAGCGCCCGTCTCGATTAGGAATCGAGTGCCTCGTTATTTACCGGACAATAGGCACAGAGGTTTCAACCCAGCGGGGCATACGCACGGACGGGATGCATTTTGTTCCTTGCTAAAATTAGTTGCTCTTGAATGGCTTGCGAGACGTTTAATCTCATTACTCCAATCGGCTACTTCTCTTTCATCCTGTACTGAGCCGCAAGAAACAAGCGGAGCTTGCCTTGAACAATAGGGCACTTGGCAAATGATTTTCGCCGTGGTCTCTGTGTGTCTGCAAACTGACGGGACAGCGAACGGAGCTAACATTGACTTTAGGACGAAGATGCAGAGAGAAAAATCAGCGCGGACCAGTCGCAGTTAACCACTAAATTTCCTTCAATTGGTTAAATGTGAAAAAGTGATCCTGGAGATTTATAGAGGAAGGCTGAATAGATTAGGACTTTGTTGCCCTGAGCAAAGGAGAATGAGGAAGATTTGATAGCGGTATATAAAATTACGAGGAGTACACATAGGGTGAATGCAAGCCGGCGTTTCCTCCCCAGCGTGGGTGAGACTAGAACGAGAGGTTAAGGGTGAAAGGTGAAATGTTGAAGAGTAACCCGAGGGGGAAATTCTTCACTCGGAGGGTGGTGCAAGTGCTGGATGCAGGTTCGAGAAGTTTCGATAAATATGCGGATGGAACGGGTAGTGTGCAGATCACGGACTAGATGGGCTGAAAGGCCTGTTTCTGCTGTAGCACTCTATAGAGTGCTTTCAGAAGTATTCAAGTATTGTGTAAATCAACAATTGATCACTCTTGTTCTTCGTGGGGCGGAAATTACTGTGTAAAACTTCCTCGCTACACCGGGGCTTCGATCAGAATACGAAATAGGTCAGTTAAACTTCATCTCAGAATTAGGTTTACTTTTTCCTCTTGCCCTTCCACAGAAGCCTGGAGTTTTTGTTAGTGTGGAGACTTTCAACATAAAGCAACTCCCCCAGCATTACTACAGAGTCCCCAAGTAAAGAATGGCCCTTGATGAAAACCTGTGGGAAGTTCCCATACAAATTTGCATTTTAATGCTTCAAAGGAAGTTGTTCCACTCCTGCAAAGGGCAGCCTGGTAACCGTATCCATGCAGATCCCTCATGCTGTGTCAAAAAATGTGTTAACACGACTGACTGTATTAACGAAATGACACTAACAATGAGACAAAGAAGGGATTTACACAGTGATTACCTTTCCGTGTATATTTTATAGTATGAATAAAGTTTATTTTTTTTAAATAGCAGAGTACGCAGGGTTTGGAGGTTTTAATGATGACTGTGTATATGTACTGATATCCTTCTCCAAGCCTTTTTCCCATAAGCAGCCTGTGGTGAATTAACGACAGCTTTGAGGGCAACTGGGAACTCATTCCTGCTTCATTGATTGGATTTCACAGCTAGGGTTAGAAATAAACGTTTACTTGAACACGGCACTTCCGTGAAGTCCTTGGCTGTCAGGGATTTCAGACACCAGACTGCAGAATAAAATCCCTGCAGCACTGAGCAGCAACTCCCCGCCACACGCAGGGTGCAAATTAACTTGGCCCAGTGGGGATGTCTGTACTTAAGTTGGCTTTAACTGTCTCTCGTTTTATTAGCGGTAGCCGCTTGGCGTGATTAATTCAAGCCTCTGCTGGCTTTACTGTGGGAAAGCTTTGGTCACTGTGTGCCCTGTGCACATCATGCCAATTTATTGTGGGGCTGTTAACACCCAGCAGGTCAGGCAGCACCTGCAGGAAACAAGGCGGAGACAGGGTATACAGAGCCTTTCTCCGGTACAGTATTTAACATGGAGGATGCGGCGTTTAGATCATTTGCAGGAGATGTGCGGGGCAAGTTGTTTTTAACCTGGAGAGAGGTGGATGTCTGAAATGTGCTGCCGTATTTAAGTAGTATTTCTACAGGCACGTGACTGTGCAGAGATTGGATGGGTATGGATCTTGTGTGGGCAGCTAAGTTTAGCTTAATTTGGCATTGTGTGCCAAAGGCAGGAAACAAGAAAGTTTGAACAAGTCCGGACAAGTTTCTTTGGAGGAAAGGAGGATCAGAAGTGAGTTTGTGGTGGTGGTGGGGGGGGGGGGGGTCGTAAGATTATAGGGACTTCCTAAGACTTTAAGAGGCACAGATAGAGTGAGCAAGCAGCAACCTTTTCCCAGAGCGGTAGCAGCTAATACCAGGACATCACTTTAAGGTGAGAGGAGATGACAAAGAGGTTTTTTGTAATATGGAGAGGTGGGTATACTGCCAGGGGTGGTAGTATAGGCTGATACATTAGGGGCAGTTAAGAGACTCCTAGATAGGCACAAAAGTGGAGGGTTAGGGACTATGTAGGAGGGAAGAGTCAGATTGATCATCGGGTAGGTTAAGAGGTCAGCATAGCATCAGAGCCAAAGGGCCTGTATTGTGCTGTACTGTTCAATGTCCTGTATTCTATGTTCTTATACATTGCAGAGATGGGGGTGGGGGTGGGGGAAGAAGATAGGGACAGGACTGAATTGGTCACAGGGAATAACTCTTAATAGAGTGGCAATAAACAGGTTAATCTGACAGGGCCAGATTCCTTTGTGGAGATTGAATTCAGTTTAAATTGATTAGGGTAATTCTTTTATTCAGGAACAAATAAATCAGTAGATGTTCAAGCACAAGTCCTGATAAAGGGACTCAACCCAAAATATCAACCATCCCTTTGCCTCTACAAATGATACCAGACTCGCCGAGTTCCTTCTGCAGTTTGTTTTAGCTTCAAGTGCAAGTGATGCACCATCAATAACTCTCCGAGACGTGAGGCGAGATATCGGCTTTTATTGACTGGAAGAAAGAACAAGCAGCAATTGACCACCATGCTACATCCTGGAGACTGAGAGGCAGGGCTCAGGCCCCAATCGCCTTTATACCGGGGTCTGTGGGAGGAGCCACAGGAGCAGTCAGTGAGGGGGGCGTGTCCAGACAGGTATATGTAGTTCACCACAGCAAGTGTTGTCTGCGTACTACAGCAGCTGAGGTTGGGCTAACAATGGTTCTGATGTGGAAGCCAGGGAAATCCTCGTTAGACCTGTAATTAGCTTAACTCCAGCAAGAAACCTTTTGGAGGGCATGGAGTTAGAGAGAAATACAGCTTCTCAGCTAGTCACACCTGCCTACATTTGACTGATATCTTTATCAACCTTTCTTATCCATGACCCTGTTCAAGTGTCTTTTAAATGTTCTGCTGTATCGACCTCAATTACTTCCTCGGGCAGCTCATTTCATAAACACATCACCCTCTGTGTGATGAAGTTAAATCTTTCCCCTCTTGTTTAAACTATGCCTTCTAATTTCTGATTCCCTTTCTCGGAGGGAAAGGCTTTGCATCACTGCAGGGAAAACAGTATTATATCAATGACACACTCTTCAGTGAGACTAGAACTAAACTATAAAACACTGGAACCACCCAAACCTGTATTATTAACTTTCTCTTCCTACCCATGGTACTTGAACTGTTATTTACAAAATATTTCTGTTTGCATTTCAGATTTTCAACACCTGCAATTTAATTAAACTCATAGAAGCATCAGGACGCTGGAGCAGGGATCCAATCACAGACCTAGTACTTTGCACACAGTGATATTAATTGAGTAACAAATCCCAAGGTGCAAACAAAGTTGGCATCAAAGTTCAGGCAGAAATCAAAACATCCAGAGAAATCCAAAAACCAGAATTAGGAAACAGGCAGAGTCAATATTCACACATACAGGTACAAATGCTGCAAAGGCACAGGAGAACTCACGAGCACAATCTGGCAACAAACAGGTGAAAACACTGGACTGAAATACACTGAGCAATAACCAGAGAGGCAGATGACAGGTGGAGCACAATGAGACACGGGTGGCAGCAATACAGGTAATAATGAGAGATAGATGAGAGACGGAGTACTCAGTGATACAGGGGACGGAGTAGAGCAGGAGTGGGGACAGAAGCACATGGCCATACAAAACCACAGACTGACAGCTAGGGGGAAAACACACAAAAAGATGGAGTTTAACTGGAGGTACTGACAGGAAGAAACAAGGGGAGTTGGTGGGTATGTGGCAGAGAATAGGTTACATCAGAGTGAGTAGAAAATTGGAATTATGGGACTGCACTGAGAGCTGACATAGACTGGATGGATCAAATGGCATCCTCCTATGTTGTAAAGAAACATGAGAAGATCAAGACAATGAACATGGAAGAAAATCCATTATCTACTGGGCAGCAGCAATGTCTGCCCTCTGAGATCTAGACTATCAAAGACACTAGAAAGATACCATCAGTGGTATCTCCACCAGAACTTCAAATGTACTGGAAGGGTGAGAAAGCTACTGACAGCTTTCTCTCTCTGGCCAGCATTACCAACATTGAAACCTTCACCTCACACTCAGTCAGTGCCTTTGTTTACATGTGTGCCCAAGGAGAACATGATATCCTGCCTCACTTACATCCACTGTGATGAAATGCTTTGAGAGGCTGGTGATCTCCTGCCTGAAGAGTGACTTGGATCCACTCCACTTTGCCTACTGTCACACCAGATCAACAGCAGATGCCATTTCATTGGCTCATCTCTCAGCCCTGGAACATCTGGACAGTGAAGATACATACATCCAGATGCTCTTCATTGACTATAGCTCTGCATTCAATTGACTATATCATCCCCTCAAAACTAATCAATGTTTCAAGACCTTGTCAAGCTAGATACTCAATTTTTTTATTTGCACACCTCAGTCAGCACGGATTGGCAACAGTATCTCCTTCACAATCACCATCGGCACATTTGCCCAGGTTTGTGCTTAGCCCCTGCTCTACTCGCTTCAGAATTATGACTATATAACTCATGTTTTCAATTTGTTTCTATTTATCTATCTATTTATTTGTTTATTTATTATTTTGTTTATCTTTTTGTATTTGCACAATTTGTTGTCTTTTCAAAGTTTGATGTAAAATTTATTTATCACAATACATATATGTCACCACATATGGGATGCTTTTTCCTGTGAACACACTCAGCAAATCCTTAGAATCTATAGGATAGTAAATGAAAGATCAAGTAGAGCACGGAAGACAGCAAACTGTGCAAATGTAAATACAAGTAAATAGCAATTAATAATGACAGCATGAAATAAGATAATGAGTCCTTAAAGTGAGATCATTTCTTGTGAGAACATCTCAATGGGTGATTGTAGTTAACTTTTGCCAAAGAGCCTGATGGTTAAGGGGTAGTAACTGTTCTTGATCCTGAACCTGTACATTGTTTGTTTGGCCGTCCTTGTTTCTGTGTAGTTTTTCATTGATTCCATCGTGTTTCTTTTTATTTACTGTGAATTATGATGAATTGCCCAGTATGCCGATGGCACTTAGTGCAGCAATGGAGGTCCTCCATCTCTTTTTGTCCTTGACCACATAGAAGGAATCTTCATTGCAGTTTCTGTAGCAATTTTTTTGACCGGTCAGGGTTGTTAGCCCTGAGTTGAAGCCACCGAACCTGGAGGGCCAGTGAACCACTCCTAGCCTGGCCTCTACCCTGTGGCATGATTGGCATGGCTGACCCTACCAAGATCCAAAGCACAAGGCCCTGATTCCAGCCAACATAGCTCTCCAGGTCATTGAGGCACGCAAGCCTCCAAACCCTACAGCAAGGTTGTGGTTCCCTTTGAGGATTTACTGTGAATGCCTGCAAGAAAATGTATCTCAAGGTAGTATATGGTGACATATATGTACTTTGATAATAAATTTACTTTAAACTTTGGATCAATTACCTGAAGTAGACCCTCTACTCTGGATTGGGAAGTAGGTCGTTTTGTAAACTGGAGCATTATTGTCACATGTACTGAGCTACAGTGAAAAGCTTTGTTTGGTATGCTAGCCATACAGATTATTTCATCACACCAGTACATTGAGGTCCTTCAACAGCAGCTTTTCCAAAACACTGTATTACCGGCCTTATTGCCCTCCAGCACAATAACTGCAACTTGCACTGTTCCTGAGAGCAAATGATTTCATTTCACCACATTGGGTCACTTGGCAGCAGTAACCACGGGTGCGCTTGAGAAGGCAGCGACCTCAGTCTGTGCCCAGCTACCCCAAAACACAAGTGCACTGTGAAAGCCCAGACAAGCATGTTAACTGTGCCATGGATTTGGGGATTGGCTTAGAGTTAGCAAAGAAGAATGGTTGTCACTCACCCCAGTCTCTATTGACCTTGATGGGCCTATCCTGTTGGAACTACTGGCAAAACCACTATAAGTTTTGGTTAAGTTACTGGATGAGCATCCCAAGTTCCAGGTAATTGATCCAAAGATATAAATTGAGACCCCAAAGTGGCAAATGGCAAATATAAGCTTGGAATTATAGAGTAATACAACCCTTCAGCCCATCAATTTCATGCCAACTAACAAGCACCCATTTTCACATGAATCCTACTCTCTTAACATTCCCATTAAATCCACCTCTCCCCTACCCCCCCCCCCCCAACTGCCAGATTATACCACCACTGGGGCCCGGTTACAGTGGCCAATGTGGGAGGAAATCAGAGCGCCAGGAGCACACTCGCATGGTCACAGGAAGAGCTTGCAAACGCCACACGGTTAAATAAATCGGAAAGGAAAAGTTAGTTTTAGAAATAGTAGCCGTGTGGAACAACCAGTTTGCTGTAGAAACCCACCTTAGTCACCATTGTCATTCAGAGAGAAAACACGGAACACAGAACATTACAACACAGAACAGACCATTCAGCCCCCAATGTTGTTCCAACCTTTTAGTCCACTCTAAAATCAATCTAACCCTTCCTTCTTTCATAGCCCTCCATTTTTCTATCATCCATGTTCTTATCTAAGAGTTTCTTAAATACTCATAATGTATCTGTCTCTACCACTACCCACGTCAGGGCACTTGATGCACTCAGCATCCTCCATGTAAAGAACTTACTTCTGATGTCCTCCCTGTACGTTCTTCCAATCACCTTAAAATTATGCACCTTTGTATTAGGTATTTCCACACTGGGAAAAAGACTCTGGCTGTCCACTTGATCTATTCTTTTTACCATCTTGTATATATCTATCACGTCACCTCTCATCCTCCTTTGCTCCAAAGGGAAAAGCCCAAGCTTGCTCATCTAAGTTTCATAAGCATCTGCCAATCTTCCTCAGTCTAGTGTATCTGTGACTCCAGATTGAAACAATCTCCTCATTTAGGATCGATTAAAGATTAATAATACATGCTGGCATTATTAGTGATAACACCATCCCATGAGCAAATAACTTATTAGAAGTGAAGATATTTTTCCAAAGAGAAGACCAAAATACAAATATTATTTTTCCACCTAGAGTTGAGGGTTCTGGAATAGACAGAGATGAAAGCCAAGGATGATAATTCTCAGTGATCACTACATATCACGCTTTTTCTTGAACTATTAACTGCACACCTTTATTCAATGATTCTCTTCATCTAGTTCCCATGTTGAAACTTCGGTTTCTCATTTCATTACCATTTTTATGAATGATATTCTCCTTGTACAAATGAGATGCTGAGATGCAGACTGGCACTTTGAGGGTTAACAAGAATGAGTAAACTATTCCGAATTCAGACTAATCTTCATTTCCCATAATCTGCCTGTTTTCTCCATTGACGTTCAGTCTCACTGCTCACAGACGCGCTTGACTGCAGAGAGTAACCAGGAGTCAAAAGTGACTCACACGTAACTGGAATGTAACCGATACCTTGTGACCCTTTGAGGTCTTGTTTTATATTTGTCCTGGCATATGAAAGGGAAGGAATAGGATACCCCCCACCCCCGTCACCCTGCATTTCCCACACTGCCCCCTGAGTCAGTCTCTTACACATCATTAGCTGCTGTGCTTAACCCTCTCTAAACCATTTTTGTCCTCTTCTCATATATTTATGACTCTACAACTCATGTTCTCAATTCTATTTATTTATTTATCTGTTTGTTTGTTTGTTTGGCTTTCCTTTTTGTTTTTGCACAAATTGTAGTCTTCAGCACATTGTCGAGTCCATGAATGCTGCTGAAATCTGCAGTCAACCACGTTACAGCCTGCCTTCTGCCGAGCAAACACTGGGGCCAATAAATTCACTGATTTACTGGCTGTGCACCAATAAATCACTGAATTGAACTTGAGGCATTCACATTAACAATGTCCAGAAGGTCTTGTGATCACAAGAAAAGCGACTATGATGGTTACTCGCTGTTAGACTGCACGCCTCCTTCGCCCACTGGTTCCTCTGAAGTGTCTCTGATGCTAGCGGCAGTACGATCTGCACCAGGTCCAGCCCCTTCAGTTTCTACAACAATGATCCACCCACTGAAGGGGTGGACCTGTAGTACTTTAAGTTCTTAATGTCTTGCGGGATCTCGTGATCATAAAGAGTAGGTTTAAAAAGGACAGTAGCACCCTTCAATGATCCCATAGAAGATCACCAGCCTAGAAAAAGTAGAAAATGCCAGAAACACTCACAGGTCGGGCTGGGGGGAGGGAGGGAGAGAGAGAGGGAGAGGGAGAGAGAGAGAGAAAATTACTGATTTGGGTCAAAGATCTTTCATCTGTGTCTTCAGCCTTTTCTGATTTTATATCATCTCTCAAAACTCAGTTATGACAGAAACATAGAAAACCTACAGCACCATACAGGCCCTCCAGCCCACGAAGTTGTGCCAGACATGTCCCTACCTCAGAAATTACTCGGCTTAGTGATCTAAATATCTTTAACATATTTTGCTCAGGTTCCTCCAGATCCTTAAAATAAATGTTTAAAGTATCACTGTGAGCAGCATAGATACTGCATAAAACTAAACAACTCCAAAGATCTCTGCAATTCTAAATAGCTGCTGAAATAATTCATGAAGTGCTTAAAAATTACCTTAAGTAGACAATCTTTACTTGTCCAGTGGCTTATCTCACTTCAGGAAGACTACTCATTAGAAATTATGGTCTAAAGCTAATAAATAAACCAGGATTAAAATGCATGTTTGTGACAGGTGGATCATACAAATGTTAGCAGAAGAAAAAGGCCAACAAGTTAACAGTGATACAAGTTGGCTGTGTATCATAGCAATGTTTATCCATAATGAAATCTCAAAATATTCAAATAGAGGTGACCTCAATATTACAGGAGAGAGAAGGGAGAAGGGTTTTGCAATTCGAGTGAACAGTAATTTTCGGTAACACAAAACATTGTCATTTGTGCCTACATTAAGAAATGCAAGGTTGAAAAGATATAAATTTGCAGTTTAATTGTGTACTTTCTTTTCAGAAATTTAATTAAGTGTGAATTTTATTCCATATCTCAAGATTTGGGTACTTACTTGTGAATTCTCTAAAGAACTAAGTTCTATTACCTAAATGGCTGTAATGCAGAGGTTGTCTATAATAGGCTTTAAAACATAAAGCTCTCTAGGCCAAAAGAACTCTCAGAAATTCCATTACAACCCAAAGGCTGATAGTTTTATCCCTGAGTTTGTAGTTTCTTGTTCAGCTCCTGCAGAATTATAGTTAAAGTAGAACTTATGTGTGGCAATGGGCCAGTGGGTCAGCTGCCGACTTTACCAAGCTCCGATTTTGTTTGTTCAAGTGCATCCAGTAATGACATGGACTTTCAGTAGAGGGAGTCCTGTTCTGGAAATATTCCAGTGATTCATTTGGAGAGTGTAAGATAATTAAATACTGACGTTTTGCACTGAACAGGAACACAGAGATTTTGTAGAGGGAGTGCTTCAGTTTTATTGCCACTGTCATGTTTTGTAACTTCAAAAGGTTAAACTAATTCAAAGTCAGACATGAGAGTCTGAAATATGAGTCTAACTTCGTGTTAAGCGAGGTGAGCACATATCACGTGGTAGCATGATGACGTATGCAATTAATATATTTTTATATATAACCCATAGTGAATTATTTAAATTAACAAGAATGCTTAATCAAACCATATTGATAAAAAAAATCCAATGAGTATCAAAATATTAACTACACAGGAGTCATGCCGTCTGCATCACACAAGACCCACAGCCTCTGCCACTTCTTATGGAATAGTCTCCCTCTCATCACATTTCTTTCCTTATTATTTTACAGGTTTTTTCATTTCGCTGACTGCTTCTGGTAAACCAATGATCTTTAGATCTAATAAATTTTGAGCTGACACCAATGGGGCTAGATATTCCTTCTGCTCTCTCTCTGTCGTGGTCAATTTTTAAATTTATTTAATTTTTTAATTTATTGAGGTACAGCGCAAAGTTGGCCCTTTGAGCCACGCCGCCCAGCAACCCCCGATTTAACCCTAGCCTAATCTCAGGACAATTTACAATGTCCAATTAACCTGTGGGAGTCATTGGGAGAACAAACAGATGACTTATAGACAGTGGAGGGAATTGAACCCATGTTGCTGGTACTGTAAAGTGTTGTGCTAACCACTACACTCCCATGCCACTCCTTCCTGAGTGTTTCCAGCTGATGACTTATTTAGATGTTTCTCTCACAATGCAATAATGGAGTGGTAGATATTGTAAACAGAAACATGGAGGTTCTAAAGGTCAGGGTAGACCATTCTAACACAGAAAGCAGAAGTAGGAGTCAGCCATTTGGCTCTCTGAGCCTGACTCAATGCAATCCTACCTTATCTTAACAGTTTATTTTGTCTTTCTCTATTGTGAGCAGTTGAGGTAACACCAATAGAGGAAGGATGTGAATGCTTAGGAGAGGGTGCATAAGAGGATTACTAGAATTCTGAGAGGATATGAGCTATAAGGAGAAGATGGACAAATGGGTAATCTTCTCTGGAACACTGGAAGTAGAAGAGCTGGTGTTCTTTCTTGGTCATAGCAATGGGTTGGGAGAGTGGGCCAAGAAATGGCAAACGGAATACAGCATAGCTTATGGAAATGTGAGTCTATGCACTTTGGTAGAAAAAGAAAAAAGATGCACACTATTTTCCAAGTGGAGATAATTCAGAAATTGGAGGTGCAAAAGGTGTTCTATTTCAGGATTCCCTTAAGGTTAATACAAGTTCAAAGCAAATTTATTATTAAAGTACATATATTCAACCCTGAGATTTGTTTTCAGTAAACCCAAGAGCTATAATGGAATCAATGAAAGATCCCACCCGACAAGACAGGCAAACAGCCAACATGCAAGAAACAACAAACTGTGCAAATACAACAAAAAAGAAATAATAATAATAATGATATATAAGCAATAATATCGAGAACATGAGATGAAGAATCCTTGAAAGTGAGTCCACAGGTTTAGTGATAGGGCAATGAAGTTGAGTGAAGTTATTTCTTTTGGTTCAAGAGCCTGATGGTTGAAGGATAATAACTGTTTCTGAACCTGGTGATGTGAGCCCTGAGGCTCCTGTATCTCCTTCATGACGGCAGCAGCAAGAAGAGAGCATGAGCTGGGTGGTGGGGGTCCCTGATGATGGATGCTGCTTTCCTGCGGCAATGCTCCATATAGATGCGCTCAGTGATGGGAAGGGCTTTACCCGTGATGGACTGGGCGAGTCAATTACATTTTGTAGGCTTTTCCATTCAAGGGCGTTGGTGTTCCCAGAGCAGGCCATGATGCAACCAGTACTCTCCGCCACACATCTAGAGAAGTTTTAGATGCCACACCGAACTTTGCAAACTTCTAAGGAAATAGAGGCACTGCTGTGCTTTCTACGTAATTGTACTAACGTGCTGAGTGGATAGTAAAAAAGGCAAATGCAATATTAGAGTTTATTTCCAGGGGACAAGAACATAAAAACAGAGATGTGCTGTAGAGGCTTTATAAGACTTTGGTCAGACTATGAGCAATCTTGGGCTCTATATCAGCCATGGTTGAATGGTGCAGCAGACTTGAGTGGCCAAATGGCCTGATTCTGCTGTCATACCTTTTGGTCTTATGGTCCTGATTTCCCAAGTCAAAGGGAAGTGCTGACAGAGTCGACGGAGGGGAGGCTGGTTTTCCAGATAGACTGGGCCGTGTTCACCGCTCTCTGTAATTTCGTGTGGTCTCAGGCAGAGAAGGTGCAATTCTAAGCTGTGATGCATCTGGATAGGATGCTTTCTATGGTGCACTTGTAAAAACTGGTGTGGGCCAATGGGAAACGCCAAATTTCCTCAGCATTGGTGTCATCTCTACGATACTATTCTTTTTTTGGATTGCCTGCTCCAAGTAATAAAAGCACAAAGGAGTACATGTGCTAAATCCTCGGCCAATGAACGTCGTGAAAAATAAAACTTCCTTCATCACTGGTTCACTGAGCAAAGGCGACAATGCTGATTGCTGAGCTGGTTACTAACCCAACCCCAGAATATCTGCAGTGCATGATTATCAACTCAAATAAAAAATAATAACATAATCCCTCTCCGCTGAGTACACCTGCAATATAGCCAGGGTGCCTAAGACTTTTGCACAGTACTATAGTAATTTAATATATTGCACTGTACTGCTGCTACAAAAGAAAACAATTTTCATGACATATGTGAGTGATGATAAGCCTGATTCTGATATGGGTCTCTATTGCGGACTGAGAGTGGGAAGGGGGCAGGGAGAGGGGAATCATGGTCGGGAAAAGGGGCAGGGAGAGGGAAGGGAACGAGAAGCACCGGAGAGACATTCTGTAATGATCAATAAACCAGTTATTTGGAAATAAATTACCTTGCCTGGTTTTTGAGTGCTGGGTGTGTCTGCAAACATGCCCCCCCCCACCCACCCCTGGTAATCCTTTTTTGACACTTGTCCCACACCCCTCCCGCGGTTGATCCACCCTTGCCAATCCTTGCTCCCGCCGGACTTATAAACTCACTCTCCACTCCACGTTGGCAAATACAGTATTGTGCAACCATCTTAGGTACCCCTGCTATATATATTTGCCTAAGACTTTTGCACAGCACAATACATTAGTTAAAATAGGAAGGTGGTTGGGAAACAGAAATAAGAGGATTTAGCTTTGTACTAGCTCAGTTGTATTAAGTGTTATTTAGGAACTAGAAATACATGATATATCATACCGTGTAAAAGTCTTGGCTCCAAAGCTATACATATATACCTAAGACTTTTGTACAATACTGTATATATGAGGCTAAGACTTTTGCACAGTATTGTAAGTATTTGTTTGGAGTCACAGCAATGCTCCCTCTACTGAGTTCCAATACAGACATTCTGACATTGTGTGGGAATGTTGATCCTGTCTTTCAGAGGAAGTATTGAACTGTGACTGTGTCTAGCTACAGCAGTAAATGCAAACATCCCACAAACTCAGTTGAAGAGGAGGCGGTTTGCTTGGTGTGCTGAACACTCTTTCTCCAATGTAATCACCAAAATTGGACTGTTACCCAGTGCATTTGGAATAGAATGGACAATATTGAATAATAAGTCAGGCAGCATCTATGGTGAAACTCAAACCCTTCCTTTTCCAAACTGATAAAGGATCTCGGCCCGAAAACATCAACTGTTTATTCCTCCCCAATGATGGTGCTTGACCTGCTAAATTCCTCCAGCATTTTGTGTGTGTTGCTCTGGATTTTCAGCGTCTGCAGAATTTCTGGTGTTTTTGAATAGAAATTATTTATTATCAGTTATTATCTTCAGAAATCACTTTTAAAATTCAAGATTCATATTGCTTAATTTCATTTCCGGTACACAAATGTAAAGGAGAATGAAATGATTGTTACTCCTGATCTGATGCAGCACAAAAAAAGCACATTAAGATAAAGAACACAATAATAATAAAAAAGTATATAAATACAAAAGATTGCATATATACATACTGTATATTAATTGTATATCCTTAAAGTGGTAGTAGGCACAGGAGTGCCAATGCATAAGGTGACTGACAGGAAATGGCAAACAAGTGGTGGTTGGGGTTATGGATGTAACTGTTTTGAGTCTGGTGGTCCTGGCATGGATGTGATATGGCCCTCTCCCTGATGGGAGTGGGACAAACAGCCCCTGAGCAGGGTGGGTGGGATCCTTGATGATGTTGCTGGCCCTTTTCCAGCTCCTTTCTGTATATGTGGCAGGTAGGGTGGTGCAGGTGATGCGTTGGGCTGTTTTGACTACTCATTGTAGAGCCTTGCTGTCTGCCACAAGACAGCACACAACACCGGGGCAGGGGCACCCTCATCTAACATGAGCCAGATCACATATATTTGCAGGGAAGTGAAAAGTCATTCAAGTTCAAGTCTACCGTTCAGGTAGGTTGACTTTGGCACCAGCATCTGTCCTTCCTCAGGAGGCCGAGGAAATTAAGCATCTCTCCAATGCGCCTCACCAACTTTCACAGAAGCACCCTAGAAAGCATTCTGTTCACATGCATCGCAGTGTGATTTGACATTGACTCTGCCCAAATCTGCAAAAACGGCCGAGCTGTGGACATACCCCAGCACGTCACTGAAGCCAACGTCTCCTCCATTGACTCTGCCTATACTTCCTGATGCCTCAGGACAGAAGCCAACATAATCAAATGTCAGAATAGAGGCACATTAATTTCATTAATTTGACATCACCTGAAAACAGACACTTTACTGATTTTGAAAGACCTTGGAATAACATGATACAGGTCTTATTATTGAAATATATAAAATTCTCGGGAGGCTTGTGTATGAGTTTGTTTCCCTTGATAGGAGGTACCAACCATAAGGTAAAATCAGCTGTTTAGGACTGGAGCAAGGAAAATGGCTTTTCATTTACATCCCCCCCCCACCCCACCCACCGACAACTGTACTATTATCTAAAGAGAGAAGAATAAAAGAGTTTGGAAATTGCTTTGCAATGTGCAAAACCCTGCACTTGGGGTATTGTGAGCAGTTCTGGTTGCCACACAATGGGAAGGATGGGATTACAATGGAGAGAGTGCAGTGGAGGTCAAGGTCAAGCTCAAGAAGACAAACACAAAGTACACTGCAGACGCTGTGGTCAAGTCAACACGTACAAACAACACGAGTGAATCTGCAGATGTTGGAGATAAATAAAAACACAAAATGCTGGCAGAACTCAGCAGGCCAGACAGCATCCATGGGAGGAGGTAGTGACGACGTTTCAGGCCGAAACCCTTCATCAGGAGTGAAGTGAGTGAACCCTTCACTCCTGATGAAGGGTTTCGGCCCGAAACGTCCTCACTACCTCCTCCCATAGATGCTGTCTGGCCTGCTGAGTTCTGCCAGCATTTTGTGTTTTTTTAACGTACAAACAAGCTGGATGAACTCAGCAGGTCAGGCTGAGTTATGTCCATACATGGCCTCCTCTACTGCCATGATGAGGCCAAAGTCAGGGTGGAGGAGCAACACCTCATATACCGTCTGGGTAATCGCCAGCCCCTTGGTATGAACATCGAATTCTCCAACTTCCGGTAATTCCCTCCCTCTCCCTTCCCCCATTCCACTTTCACCCTGCCTCCTCTTCTAGCTGCCTATCACCTCTCTCATGATTCTGCCTTCTTCTACTACCCATAGTGCTTTCCCCTTACATTCCTTCTTCACCTCTCCAGCCTATCCCCTCCCCATTTCCCCTCCCCCACCCCTTGATCTTTCCTCTGATTGGTTTTTCACCTGGCACCTTCCACCCTCCCCCCACCTTCTTTATAGGGCCCCTGCCCCCTCCTTCTTCAGTCCTGATGAAGGGTCTTGGTCCAAAACGTTGACTGCTCATTTCAACAGATGCTGCCAACCTGCTGAGTTCATCCAGCTCAAGAAGATGCTGCCTCATAGATTCAATGACTAGGTTAAATCCCACCCTTGGGTGCTCTGGGTGTGTCTGTATGTGTATGGGTGGGGTGGGAGCTTACACATTCTCCCTGTGACTGTGTGAATTTTGTCTGGGTGCTCCAAAGGAACTGTTTCTATATTGTACTGTATCTCCTTATGTCCTAAGCTTCTCTCTAAATTTTCCTTTTGTGCATTGTTAGTGCTTATGGTTGCATGACGCAGTCTTTAATCTGGTTTCATTTATCTTATCTCAGTCATCTTATCTCTATCATCAGAAGCAAGCAAAATAATACATCAAAAAGAAAGAAAAAGGGATTGACTAGTTCTTTACTGAGGGATGGGGTGGGACCAGGAAAGGGTCACTCGGAATATGAGGAGACAGTTGAGGAACTTGAGCTGTTTGATTTGATTAAGAGGGAGATTGATATAAATCTGTGAAGTACTGAGAGGAATTCAGTAATGTGGGTGCTCTCAGATGCCTTAACATGAACTGTAATCATTGGACAAACCCGATGAACCTCACACTAGATGTTATCAGATGTGAGAAATGATGCTTCCTACAGATGGCTATCTGAAACACAGTCCAGCCTTTCTTAGTCCACCGCACATTCCTTAACTCTTCTGGAAAGTAGCTGAATGGATATGTAAGAGATTACTGCTCTGTATTGTTAGTTTATCAATAAATTCAATACCAACACAGAAAGTAATTTTAGTATTTTACCCTCATATCAAATGTTTCAATTAAAAACAAGAGAGCAGCTTTTATTTACGGATGGAAGTTAAAGCCCCAGATCTCTCCACTTCCTCACTCTTTGCAAACCCAGATTCTTTAACCCCTTCCTACAGCTCCCGACAACCGTCTTTGGAAACTGGAGAACCCAGAGAAAACCCACGCTTTCCATGGGGAGGACGTGCAGAGACCCCTGCGCCAGAACTGAACTGGAAATTCCGAACGCCCTGAGCTGTAATAGTGTTGCCCTGACTGCTACGCTGCCGTGAGCTTTGTTTTCTCCCTGGTGCTCTGTAATTGGCTTATCTTGGTACACACACCTTCTTCATTCATTGAAACTCCTTCCGTGGGATGCTGACACTGGTATTTGGCAGCATCTCTCATTCATACTCTTAGCTTCGTTGTACGTTCTGACATGCGAGAAATGAAAGTTCCTCACACGTCAGAACATACTGGTGTTGGGTTAACTCTAGGAAGCTCCAGAAACCTCTGGTGAGGTTAAGAATTTTTGTGACTTTTCTTCAGCTTCTCTAAACTCAATCAGCGTTGTACATTTCATTCCAAAACTCAGGCATTCTCACTCCTTCATCATCCTCTGTTTAGCGTGTAGTCTAGGCCCAGCCTTATGGAGATGACAGTTGTGGCAATTGTCACCACTCTACTGGCTGAGCTGTCAACTCTTCTGCCTCCATTCATTTGTATCCTTAATAAGTTTCATAGGCTTTCTGCTGAAAAGCAGCCTGACTTAAACTAAAGGCAAACATGTGGCATTGGAACTAGCATGATCTGAGCGTTATGTTAATTGTTGCCATGGTAGCGTACGAGGCAGTTCACGCGATGCTATTACAGCTCAGGGCATCAGAGTTCAGAGTTCAATTCTGGCATTGACTGTAAGACGTTTGTACATCCTTCCCGTGTGCATGTGGGTTTCCTCTGGGTCAGGAGTTCCCAACCTGGTGTCCACGGATCCCTTGCTTAATGATATTGGTCCATGGCATAAAAAAGGTTGAGAACCCCTGCTCCAGGTGTTCCGTTTCCTCCCACATTCCAAAGACATACCAGTTATTGGTCATTATAATCAGCCTCAGGACTCACACCACCAGGTTCAGGAACAGTTATCACCCCTCAACCATAAGGGTCTTGAACCAAAGGGGGTAACTTCATTCAACTTCACTCACCCCATCACTGAAACGTTCCCACAGCCTTCAGAGTCACTTTCAATGACTCTTTATCTCATGCTCTTGATATTTATTGCTTATTCGTTTATTATTGTTATTATTCACTCTTTTGTGTATTTGCACAGTTTATTGTCTTTTGCACATTGGTTGAACGCCCAAGTTGGTGCGGTCTTTCATTGATTCTATTACAGCCATTACTCTATGATGGATTTTATTGAGTATGCCTGCAAGAAAATGAATCACAGGGTTGTATATGGTGACATATGTGTACTTTGAAAATAAATTTACTTCAAACTTTGTCCTGTGTTTTGGTTAGTGTTTAAATAGGTGAGTGCAGCTCACTGAACCAGAAGGGCCTGTTCAGTGCTGTATCTCAAAATCAATCAATCAATCAATAAACACAGTGATCCTCTCCAAGTTCATCTTTCTGTCATCAAGCTATAACATCCTTAAACAAGCTTCTTGTACAACATAGATGAACTCTTTGTTTCTCGATTTACCTTGTTATGGACATCATATCTTATTTGACTATCTGCACTGCCCTCTCTCTGTAATAGATAGATAGATAGATAGATAGATAGATAGATAGATAGATAGATAGATAGATAGATAGATAGATAGATACTTTATTCATCCCCATGGGGAAATTCAACTTTTTTTTCCAATGTCCCATACACTTGTTGCAGCAGAACTAATTACATACAATACTTAACTCAGTAAAAAAAAAATATGATATGCATCTAAATCACCATCTCAAAAAGCATTAATAATAGCTTTTAAAAAGTTCTTAAATCCTGGCGGTAGAATTGTAAAGCCTAATGGCATTGGGGAGTATTGACCTCTTCATCCTGTCTGAGGAGCATTGCATTGATAGTAACCTGTCGCTGAAACTGCTTCTCTGTCTCTGGATGGTGCTATGTAGAGGATGTTCAGAGTTATCCATAATTGACCGTAGCCTACTCAGCGCCCTTCGCTCAGCTACCGATGTTAAACTCTCCAGTACTTTGCCCACGACCTTCTGTGGTAACACTACCTTCTGCATTCTGTTAATGCTTTTCCTTTTGTATTATCTCAATAAGCTTCAGTTTGAAGTGATCTGGCTGGATAGCATGCAGACAAAGCTGATGAACCTATCTCAGTACAGAAGACAATAATATACCAATTACCAGTTATCCTTTCAAGCTTGCTGAAGGCGTTGACCTCCGCTGCGGTGACTCCTCGCAGAGTCAAAGGTGTGGCTGGTCCCGCTCAATTGCCCGGTTAAAGACCCTTGGGTCTATTTCATTCCTGTGAAGTGTGGCCATTCACAAGTCAAGCTACCTTTCTCTAGTTTATATTCCTCTCTTTCTGATTTCTAACGACTTTGCTGTAGTTTTCATTCAAGATTGTTTAATGTCATTTCCTGCACCCAAGTGCAAGGGGCTCAAAATAAATGTTACTCTGGATCTGATGCAGCGTGCACAGAAAAACACCAAAGATAAAGAATATAATAATAATATTAATAAAAGAAACACACAATAGATATAAATACACAAGATAGCTCGTGTACATAGATTGATTGCATGTACATCAAGTGACACAAGGCTATACATAACAGATAGAAAATAGTAAAGCATTGGTGGAGTTAGTGGGTGCAGGTGTTGATCAGCCTTACTGCTTGGCGAAAAGTAACTGTTTTTGAGTCTGGTGGACCTGGTGTGGATGCTACATTGCTTTCTCCCTGATGGTAGAGGGTCAAACAATCCCGAAGTAGGGTGGGTGGGATCCTTCCTGATGTTATTGGCCCCTTGCCAGCACCTTTCTATATATATGTCCTTGATGGTGGGTAAGCTGGTGCCAGCGATGAGTTGGGCAGTTTTGACGGCCCATTGTGGAGCTTTCCTGTCAGCCGCGGCACAGTGGCGCAGATTGTTAAAATGCTCTTTACTCTGTAGAATGACAGGAGTATGGACGTGTAAACTCCAGCTCTCTCCTGGATTGCAATAGATGTCAGATGCTGCAGTAACTGGCATCGTTTCTCTAATTGTAGCCAGTTCTGCTTTAGCTGTATCTACAGCATAGCCTGGGCTCCTCTTGTGAGCACTTCCCCCTCAAACTAAGTCTCCTGCATTTCTGGGTGAGGATAGACCTGGGAGTTATAGAGCCATTAGCCAAACATCCATGGTAGGTGAGATACTGGAAAGAATTCTGAAGAATAAGATCCATTTGGAAAGGCAGGTGTTGATTAGGGGTAGTCAGCATGGCTTCATGTGTGGGAGATGTTCTTTTACAAATTTGATTGAGTTTTTTGATGAGGCGATGAGAAAGGTGGTATGGACTTCAGTAAGGCTTTTGATGAAGTGCCACATGGCAGACTCTATGTAAAGTTAGCTGAATCACATGGCATCCTAGGGTAGCTGGAAAACCAGATACAAACTTGGCGGGATGGTAGGAAAGGGAGGATCATGGTGGAAGCATGGACTTCAGGCTGGAGGCCTGTAACTGGTGGTGTGCCCCAGGGACTGGTGCAGGGCTCATTGTTATTCAACATTCCCTCTAATTTTTTTTTACAGCTACACAAAAGAACCATTGCTCTGAGCAGGAAATTTTTACTTGGCCCGACAATCGCGTGGCACTTTAAATGCTTCTCTTTTGTAATATGTCAAACAGGCTCCAGATGTTCTGAGCAATGTGATCAACATGCACAAAACAGCTCACCCCGATGCCTTTACCACCATTTGGCCGGAACATTCAAGGACATTTTCAACCTCTCACTGCTATGGTTGGAAGTTCCCACCTGCTTCAAAAAGGCAACAATTATACCAATGCCCAAGTTGAGTAGTGTGAGCTGCCTTAATGACTGTCGTCCAGTAGCACTCAGATCTACGGTGATGAAACGCTTTGAGAAGTTGGTCATGGCTACAATAAACTCCTGTCTCAGCAAGGACCTGGACCCACTGCAATTTGTCTATCACCACAATAGGTCTATAGCAGATGCAATCTCAATGGCTCTCCACACAGACTTAGATCACCTGGACAATGCAAACACCTATGTCAGGATGGTGTTCGTTGACTGTGACTCAGCATTTAACACCATCATTCGAGTCAAGTCACTTTTTATTGTCATTTCAACCATAACTGCTGATACAGTACACCGTAAAAACGAGACAATGCTTTTCAGGACCATGGTGCTACATGAACAATACAAAAACTACACTGAACTACGTAAACCAACACAAAAACTACACTAGACGACAGACCTACCCAGGACTGCATAAAGTACACAGAACAGTGCAGGCATTATAATAAATAATAAACAAGACAATAGGCACAGCAGAGGGCAGTAGGTTGGTAGTCTGATGGCTTGGGGGAAAATCTGTTACATAAATAAACAGCTGAAAGGTGGCATCCTGGATTCTGTCTGTTTCTGTATTCCCGCCGAATATTTTGTTGCCACAGATGTAGTCCAATTTAATGTCCATTGGAGAGCAGAATGAACGGGAGAGCCGGCCGGCTGGCTAGGGCTTGCTTTCTTCCTGGCACAGGCTCCTGCCCACTTGCCTCACTTCCGCTTCCTCGCACACCACTTCCGACGTCCCCAGCTCTGACCACCAGCATCAGGTGACTCCGAGGACTGCATGCCCAATTCCCTCAGCAAGCCGAGGTCGCGCAATCTAACCAGCAGATTTTCATGAAGGTTTGTTTTTGGGCGATCTCTGTATTGAAGCAGTATCTGGCGATGGTAGATAGTCGCTCTGTTATTCATTGCCCTAAACCCTAATTGTGCCTTAAAATTAAATTAAAAAACTAAAGTAGCACCAGATCCGAAGGACCGCTGCTGCCGTGTGTCGCGCTGCCTACAGGATATTCCCACAGTCCTGATCAATTAGCTACAGAACTTACCTGCTTCTGCAATTGGATCCTTGACTTCCTAACTGGAAGACCACAATCTGTGTGCATTGGTAACAATATCTTCTCCTCGCTGACGATCAACGCTGGTGCACCTCAGGGATGTGTGTTTAGCTCACTGCCCTACTCTCTCTATACCCATGACTATGTGGCAAGGTATAGCTCAAATACTATCTATAAATTTGCTGATGACACAACCATTGTAGGTAGAATCTCCGATGGAGATGAGAGGGCGTACAGGAGTGAGATATACCAGCTAGTTGAGTGGTGTCACAGCAACATCCTTGCCCTCAAATCGGTAAGACAAAAGAGCTGATTGTGGACTTCAGGAAGGATCAGATGAGGGAACACAGACCAATCCTCACAGAGGGATCAGAAGTGGAGAGAGTGAACAATTTCAAGTTTCTGGGTGTCAAGATCTCTGAGGACCAGCATACTATAAAGAAAGCAAGACAGTGGCTATATTACATTAGGAGTTGAGGAAATTTGGTTTGTCACCTAAAACACTCAAAAATTTCTATAGATGTACCATGGACAGCATTTTGACAGGCTGCATCACTGTCTGGTGTGCAGAGAGGGGGTGGGGGGCGGGGCTACTGCGCAGAACCAAAAGAAGCTACAGAAAGTTGTAAAATTAGTCAGCTCCATCTTGGGTACTAACCTTTGTAGTATTTAAAATATCTTCAAGGTGTGGTGCTGCAGAAAGGCAGCATCCATTATTAAGGAACCCATCACCCAAGGTGTGCCCTCTTCTCACTGTTACCATCAGGTAGGAGATACAGAAGCCTGAAGGCACACATTCAGTGATTCAGGAACAGCTTCTTCCCCTCTGCCATCCAATTCCAAAATGGACATTGGATCCACAGACACTATCTCACAGTTTTTATATTCTGTTTTGCATTATTTTAATCTAACTATTTAATATAAATATATATACTTACTGTGATTGATTTACTTATTTTTATTTTCTTTCTATATTATTCATGTATGGCATTGCACTGTTGCTGCTAAGTTAACAAATTTCACAACACATGTCGGTGATAATAAACTTGATTCTGATCAAACAAACACAAACCACGACTCACAGCAGAAGTAGCAATGCCAGGCAGTCAGAATAACTGACAGGCACCAAGGTAAAAGAAAAATGTTTTGGACTAGATGGCATTGGCATTCAGTGGGTTCGTGGTTTATTAACAATGAGCTACTGACTTCCATTCTGTGTTTAGTGTTACAATTTGTAACAGTGCTGCAACTTGAAACATTGACAATGCAAATACGTTGAAGCTCTAAATTGTTTCAATGTTAAGATCGTGGTAAAAGTAAAGGTACATTTATAATATAGAAAATGTATACATTATAGTAATTAACAGAATTGATTGTAGGATATTTCATAATTAAATTAACATAGATTTCAGAATTATATTAGCATAATTTCAAAATTATATAATAGAAAATTCCATTTGCACAGCCATGTGCAGGAACATTCCCATTTCCATGCAGCCTTGCACCCATGCAGCATTGAGGGAACAGTCTATGTTATCTATATTAACATCTGAGGAATTGTTAATAAGTTTGCCGACGACACTAAACTGGTGGTCTCATAGAGAGTGAAGAGGAGAATCAAGAATTGCAGTGGAATCTTGATTGGCTTGGGAGGTGAGCTGAGGAATGAATTTAATTCAGATATAGTAAATGTGAAATGTTTCATAAGGACATATCATGATAGTCCTTTACACTGAATGGGACACTAGGTAATGTTGTAGAACATAGGTACCTTGGAGTACAACATGTCCCCCTAAGTAAAGTCACAGGAAGAGAGGGTGGTGAAGAAGGCTTTTGGCATACTGTCCTTCATCAATCAGGAGATTGAATATAGAACACAGCAGATTTTGGATATGCTAGAAATCCAGGGTTAAGCACACAAAATGTTAGAGGAACTCAGCAGGTTAAGTAGCATCTATGGAGGGGAATAAAGAGTCAACATTTTGGGCCAAGACATGACAGGTTGATTATCAAATCAATCAAGTTTAATTATCATTCAGGCCATACAAAGATACAACTCTAATGAGGGTAATGACACAATTGTGATGGGGACTTCAATATGCAAGGAGATTGGGAAAATCAGGTTGGTGTTGGATCGCAAGAGAGGGAATTTGTTAAATGCCTACGAGATGGCTTTTTCGAGCAGCTTGTACTTGAGCCTACTAGGGGAAAGGCTGTCTTAGTTTGGGAGTTGTGTAATAACCCAGATCTTATTAGGGAGCTTAATGTAAAGGAACCCTTAGGAGGCAGAGATCATAATATGATTGAATTTGTGCTACAATTTGAGAGGAAGAAGCATAAGTCACATGAATCAGTAACACAATGGAATTACAGAGGCATGAGAGAGGAGCTTGTCCAGGTGGATTGAAGGAGGATACTGGCAGGGATGACAGCAGAGCAGAGATGGCTGAAGTTTGTGGGAATAGTTCACAAGGCACAGGATAGATATGTTCCACAGAGGAAAAAGTTCTCAAAAGGCAGCAGAGGCAACCATGGCAGACAAAGGAAGTTAAGGACTGCACAAAAGCCAAGGAAAAGGATATAAGGTAACAAAAGTAAGTGGCATGTTGGACGATTGGAAAGCTTTTAAAATCCACAAAAGGCAACTGAAAAAGCTATAGGGGAAAAGATGAAATATTAGGGCAAACTAGCCAATAATATAAAGCAGGATACTAAAACATTTTTCAGTTATATAAAGAGTAAAAGGGAGGTGAGAGTTGATATTGGACCACTGGAAAATGATGCTGGTAAGTTAGTAATGAAGGACAAAGAAATGGCAGATGAATGTAATGGGTACTTTGCATCAGTCTCCACTGTGGAAGACACTAACAGTGTGTTAGAGGTCTGTGAGTGTCAGGGAGCAGGAGTGAATGCCGCTGCTATAACAAAGGAAAAAGTGCAAGGTAAACTCAAAGGTCTTAAGGTGGATAAGACACCTGGACCAGATGGACTACATCCCAGAGTCCTGAGAGAGGCTGCTAAAGAGATAATGGATGCACTGGTCATGATTCTTTCAAGAATCACTTGATTCTGGCATGGTCCCAGAGGACTGGAAGATTGTAAATGTCGCTCCACTCTTTAAGAAGGGAGGAAGGCAAAAGAAAGGAAGCAATAGGCCAGTTAGCCTAACCTCAGTGGTTGGGAAAGTGTTAGAGTCTATTATTAAGGTTGAGGTTTCAGGGTACTTTGAGACGTGATAAAATAAGTCGAAATCAGCATGGTTTCTGCCAGATAAATCTGTTAGAGTTCTTTGAGGAAGTAACAAGCAGGGTGGACAAAGGAGAGGCAGTGAATGACATTTACTTGGATTTTCAGAAGGCGTTTGATAAGATGCCACAAATGAGACTGCTTAACAAGATAAAATCCTATGGCGTTACAGGAAAGATACTGGCATGGATAGAGGAATGACAGACAGGCAGGAGCAAAACACACAAATTGCTGAAGGAACTCAGCAGGCCAGGCAGCATCTATGGAAAAAAGCACAGTCAGCATTTCCAACATCTGCAGAATTTCTCTTGTTTGCTGACAGGCAGGAGGCAGCAACTGGGAATAAAGGGGGCCTTTTCTGGTTGTCTGCCAGTAACTAGAGGTGCTTCTCAGGGGTCACTATTGGGACCGTTACTTTTCACATTGTCAATGATTTGGCTAATGGAATTGATGGCTTTGTGGCAAAGTTTGTGAATGATACGAAGGTAGGTTGAGGGGTAGGTAGTGCTGAGGAAGCAATGTGATTGCAGCAGGACTTAGAAAAATTGGAAGAATGGACAAAAAATGGCAGATGGAATACAGTGTTGGAAAATGTATGATAATGCATTTTGGTAAAAGGAACAATAGTGTGGACTATTATCTAAAAGAGGAGAAGGTTCAAATATCAGGGTTGCAGGGGGACTTAGGAGCCCTCATGCAAGACTCTCTGAAGATTAATTTACAGGATGAGTCTGTGGTAAAGAAAGCAAATGCAATGTTGGCATTTATTTCAAAGGGAATAGAATATAAAAGCAAGGAGATAATGCTGACGCTTTATAAGACACTAGTCAGACCACACTTGGAGTATTGTCAACAGTTTTGGGCCCATATCTCAGAAAGGATGTGTTGTTTTTGGAGTGAGTCCAGAGGAGCTTCATGAGGATGATTCCGAGAATGAAGGGGTTAACATATGAGGAGCTTTGGGAGTTTGTCAGCTTTGGGCCCGTACTCAGTGGAATTTAGGAGAATGCGGGGGGATCTCATTGAAAGCTGCCGAATGTTGAAAGGGCTAGACAAGGTGGATGATGAAGAGGATGTTTCCTATGGTGGGGGTATCCAAAACTAGAGGGCACGGCCTCAAAATTGAGGGGTGATCTTTTTGAACAGAAGTAAGGAGAAATTTTTCTAGCCAGAGAGTGGTGAATCTGCGGAATGCTCTGCCACAGGCTGTGATGGAGGTCAAGTCTGATGGCATATTTAAGGCAGAAGTTGATAGTTTCCTGATCGGTCAGGGCATCAAAGGATACAGCGAGAAGGCAGGTGTTTGGGGTTGAGTGGGATCAGGGATCAGCCATGATGGAATGGCGGAGCAGACTCGATGGGCTGAATGGCCTAATTCTGCTTGTATGTTTTATGGTCTTATGTTATTCTGGTACAAACTCCTTTCAGGCAGCCGTGAGAATTGAACCTGGGTTGTGTATACCATAGAGCGTTATGCTATAACCACTATACTACAATACCACCCCAGTGAAAATATGAAAATATGGGGAGAATTCTTAAAAATGGGATTAGTGTCCGTGGGTGGGCTGATGGTCAGCACAGACCCAGTTGGCTAAAAGGTCTGCTTCTGTCCTCGGTATCTCTGTGCTTACATGATTCTACAAAATAATGCTTCATTTATCGTGATCCATAAGCCTATTCTCTCACCTTCCCCTCCTGCACTGCATAGAAACACAAGGTCACATCACGTGAGGGAAGAACCTCCAAAGGTAAATTGTAGCCAAGTTTTATATTTGCATTTTTCAATGCCAGACTCTGCGACGGATAGCGATCATTGGATAAGATAAACTGATTAAATGAGTCGTTAGTAGATGTTGTTCAGTTTGCATTCTGATGTTTTGATTAACACAATGTTGGGTTATGAGTATCTCCAGTGACAAGATCGTTTCCCAGTGGTTCACTATAGATTATACAGTAGTCCACAACCAGCACCTCAAAATTACCCCAGCTACTTCTCATCTCTGCTCACCTAGATCCAGTGGGACCTTCACTAGGGATAGACAGATCATGATGCAGGGTCTTGCTCTGTAACATCAACCATCTATTTTACTCCATACATGATGCCTAAGCTGCTAATTTCCTCCAAATGTTTGTTTTTTCAGTTGCTGATAAATTTTGTTTTTGCTCCAGATTGCAGCATCTGCAGCCTCTCTACTCTCCATTCATGTTGCACTTCAATCTGCCGAGCAGTTCCCTCCTTTTCCTTAAAAATCTATCAGAACCAGGATTCAGCCACTTCCACCACGGGCTCTAGCCTGCCCAGCGTCAAAAGGTGGCATTCAGGTCCTGATGAAGGGTCTCGGCCTGAAACGTCGACCGTTTACTCTTTTCCACAGATGCTGCCTGGCCTGCTGAGTTCCTCCAGCATCTTGTGCGCGTCACTTTGATTTCCAGCATCTGCAGATTTTCTCGTGTTTGTGATCCATCATTAAGGACCTCCATCACCCAGGACATGCCCTCTCCTCATTGCTACCATCAGCGAGGAGGTCCAGGATCCTGAGGACACACACTCAACATTTTAGGAGCAGCCTCTTCCCCACTGCCATCAGATTGCTGAATCAATAAGGAACCCATGTAAACTACCTCACCATTTTTTTCCTTTTTTTTAATTCTCTTTTTGCACTACTTATTTAATTCAATTTTTAGTATCTATTTCTTCTTGTAATTAATATTTTTATTATGTAGTGCACCATACTGCTGCCACAAAGCTACATATTTCATGACATATACCAGTGATATTAAATCTGATTCTGGAGCACTGATGGGAGAGACGAGTACCTGCGGCTACTAACTCTTTGCATCTCAGTGAACGGCATGCATTCATTGTGAAAGATTGTAATCACTGAACCCACGGTTCCCTGAGGTAGAGAATGGACTCGCTGCTGATCTGGCTGTGACATCACTGGGGAGGGGGCAACTGTTACCCTGCTGGAAAAGATATTTGAGTTGTTTCGCATATGACTTTAATTGAAATAATTTTTAATTTAAAAATGATTAAAAATACATTTTATTTCTTTCCCATTTGAAAACTGTTCAAAATCCTGTCGTGGTGGGCAAACTGTCCGAGGCCATCAGGGTGTTCAGTGGGCGTGTTCTGAGGATAAGTCACTCTGGGTTTGGTTGCGGCTCAGAGGCTGTTCCACGTTGTCGGAGAGTCAACTTCCTCACTGTAGACTCTCTGGACAAGCTCAGGTTTAATGGGAAAGGGTTGTATTGTGTAGAGTCATAGAGTCAGAGAGAAATACAGCATAGATACAGGCCCTTCAGCCCAATGAGTCATTGTGGATCACGGTGCCCACCTAACTAGTCTCAATGTCCTGCATTCAGCCCAAATCTCCCCAAACCCCTCCCCTCCATGTACCCATCCAACTGCTTCTTAAATGATAATATTGTACCTACCTCAGTCATTTCCTCTGGCAGCTCATTTCATATATTCACCACCCTCTATGTGAAAAAGTTGCCCTCTACTCCCTTTCAAATCTTTCCCCTAATCCCATATCCCCTAGTTTTGTTCTTCCCTACCATATTAGTTATGCTTTAAGCCACCAAACACTTCTATAAGTTTACCTCCCATTCTTTTCTCATCGCAAGGAGTAATGACTTAGCCCGGCCAACCTCTCCCTGTTACTTGGCAACATCCTCATAAATCTTCTCTGCACTCTTTCCAGTTTAACCACAGCTTTTCTGTAACGGGGCGACCAAAACTGTACACAGTACTCCACATGCAGCCTCACCAACAACTTACGCAACTGTAGCATTAATTGGTAATGGGCAATTGTTTTTTTTATTGTCACATGCATGAAGACACAGTGATAAACCAATCAAAAGCAGAATGCAAAGTATAGTGTGGCAGCTACAATGCAAGCAGACAATAGGTGCAAACCTGTGTTGAGGGAGGTTCAGAGTCATTGCTATCATAGGCATCGTGTTAGTCTCGTGAGACCACGGATTTGCACCTTGGAAGGTTTCCAGGGTGTAGGCCTGGGCAGGGTTGTATGGGAGACCGGCAGTTGCCCAAGCTGCAGGCCTTCCCCTCTCCACGCCACCGATGTTGTCCAAGGGAAGGACACTAGGACCCAAGCAGCTTGGCACCGGTGTCGTCGCAAAGCAGTGTGTGGTTAAGTGAACACAAAGTACACTGCAGATGCTGTGGTCAAATCAACACGTACAAACAAGCTGGATGAGCTCAGCATGTCGGGCAGCATCCGTTGAAAGAAGCAGTCAACGTTTTGGGTCGAGACCCTTCGTCAGGACTGCTTCTTTCAACGGATGCTGCCCGACCTGCTATGTTCATCCAGCTTTTTTGTACGTGTGGTTAAGTGCCTTGCTCAAGGACACAACACGCTGCCTCAGCTGAGGCTCGAACCAGTGACCTTCAGATCACTAGACCGATGCCTTATCCACTAGGCCACGCACCAACACTATCATACTACGTAACCATTCAAGCGTCTCATAACAGTGCTGTCTTTGAGCTTGGTGGTACATACTCTCAAGCACTTGTATCATCTGTCCTTTTGGAGTTGTAGATACAGAGCAGAGTGGAGGGATACGGGCTACGTGCAAGTAGATAGGATTAGTTTAATTTGACATCGTGATTGGCATGGACACTAAGGGCCCAATGGCCTGTTCGTGAGCCATACAGTTCAATGCACCTTTTGCCCTTGTTTGAAAATGACCACACATAACCCCTAAACTGAAAATAAAGGCAGTTTGGCACGCTCATTAAAATGAATGGCCATTAAAATGGTCCTTCAACAAAATTATCAATAGCTACACTCCTCTAGTTTTGATTGGAACATTGATCTCTGTGTTTATCCCTGGATCCATGCCAACCCCCGAAGGTCAGGGCTGGCACAACCCTGCAGCATTGGATGTTCCCATTTGTTAACAACATTCAACAATGAAAACGTATTGGAAAATTATTGGTTAGTTACTCTGCCAAATTGTAATGAATTCATCCAGCCAAGTCTAATATTACTAAATAACTGATACTAATGCAGGAAGTGCACCAGCTGTGGTTCTTTCTTTTATCATTGGCTTATTGTACTTTTTTCATCTTATTGTATTTGTTGATTTGGTTCCTTGAAGTTGTTATAGCCAGGAGTGGTAATGGGGATAAGCTCCCACTACCAATTAAATCCTCCCAACGGTGTGTGTCTCAAATAGCCCTCTTCCATTCCATGTCCTTCCATTTTCTGTACAGTTGTTTAGGTTTTTAATTTGAAATAGAGCCCTGCCGACTTTTATTCCGATTGTGCCGCCGACCTTAAATCTGATATTGCAGCTGCCTTTAAATTTGAAATTCAGTTGGATCACGCGAGGGCAGCCATTTTGTTTTGGTGGTGTCTTTCAGTCAGATTAAAGCGCAGTTACTAATACCTGTGTTGTCCTTCCTTTGTTTGCACCATTGTAAATCATCTGTAAGTGTAGGCTTAGTCCATAAAGGGGAATGATATCTGAGCAATATTTTAAGTTAATACAAGTTAAAAATTGACTCCCAATTATTGGTATAGTGTTTGATCAGCCTTGTTATTTTAATGAATGCTTACATGGTACTAATCTTCTCACATAGTTTAAAACTTTGTTTACTTGTGTTACATATAATTTTGGATGTTTTACATGCTATCTAGCTTCATATATTCCTAGTTACTTATAAATGTGTGACTTAATCATCATAAGTTTGTTGCATTAAGTACTTCTGGTTTTTTTTTGGTTCGCTCTCAGTTTTACTCTTCCTCAACTGAACGTGCGCGTGCTGCCCAAATAAAGCTTGGACGCTGGTACCTGGCTCCCACGTTCAGCTGAGTGGAGTCTGGTTTACTGCTGAATTGTGTACTTCCCACTTCACACACAAGGAGAGCAGTACAACGCTCACGTGCCCATCCAAGAGCCTCTTAAATGCCTCCGTCAGTATTTGCCTCCACTATCATCCAGATGCCCACTGTGTTTAAGAAAACCTGCCCTGAACATCTCCTTTGGATTTACCCCCTCTCACTTCAAATGCGTTCCCTCTCATATTTGCCATTCGGACCCTTAGAAAATTATACTGGCAGTCTCTTTTCTCTCTGCTGCTTATAATCTTGTAAATTTCTATGAGGTCACTTCTCATCCTCCACTGCTCGAAAGAATACGACACAATCACTTCTTACAGCCTATGCCCCCTAATCCATGCAGCATTCTGGTAAACCTCCTCTGCACCCTCTCCAAAGTCTCGACAGCCTTCCTATAATGCGGCAGCCAGAATTGAATACAGTACTCCAGATGTGGCCTAACCAGGTTTTAGAAAGCTGCAATATAACTTCCCATTTCTTGATCTCAATTCCTCAACTGATAAAGATATAACATGCAAGAACCCTGTACAATTTTGATGAGCTTCACTAGGGTTACCTCCCATCCCCCTAAACCAGGGGTTTCCAGCCTTTTTTATGCCATTAGGCAAGGGATTCCTGGACCCGAGGTGGGGAATTCCAATTCTAAACTAAAGTAAGTGCAGGCACAGTTGGCCTATTGTCTCCTCAAAGTTGTTTGTTGTTGTTGTTCGACCTTCGGAGTTGAAGACGACCACGACTTCTGTCAGGTGGAGGGTTTGTGACTGTGGGTCCGGAGGTGACTGGTGAAGCCAATCCGGGCCCTGAAAGCTCGCCCACATGTGGGACACATGAGGGTAGGTGCTGCAGTGGAAGTGGAGGTAGTTCGAGCCTTGCGCACGGCGCGTTTCCTCTGAGCCTCTGCGGTGCGTCTGATTTCTGCTGCATACGCTCCTTTAGTGGTCCTGCTCCACCAGGTTGGGCGGTCCAGGGCAAGCGATTCCCAGCTACTGGGATTGATGTTGAGGTCTTTGAGGGTCACTTTGAGGCATTCTTTGAAACGTTTCTTCTGCCCTCCAACTGAGCGCTTGCCCTGGCTCAGCTCTCCATACAGCAGCTGTTTTGGTAGTCGACTGTCAGACATCCTGATGACATGGCCAGCCCATCTGGCTTGGGCTTTCTGTAGGAGGGTGTAGACGCTGTGGGTGCTAGCCCGCTCCAGGACCTCCGTGTTTGGGACTTTGTCCTGCCATCATACGTGGAGAAGTCTGCGGAGGCAGCTCAAGTGGAAGTGGTTGAGCTGTTTAGCGTGTCTGCTGTAGACAGTCCAGGTCTCGCTGGCATAGAGGAGGGCGGTGAGAACCACTGCTCGGTAGACCTTCAGCTTGGTGGTAAGGCTGAGTCCTGTCCGCTCCCATACATTCTCATGGAGTCTCCCAAAGGCGGCACTGGCTTTGGCAATTCTGTTGCTGATCTCTGCATCTATGTTCACCGCTCGTGATAGAGTACTGCCCAGATAAGTAAAGCTGTCGACTGCCAGTAGCTTCTGCCCCTTTACTGTGATGTGTGGTTCCTGGTAGGGCTTTCCGGGTGCAGGCTGGTACATAACTTCGGTCTTTTTGGTGCTGATTCTACGTCCGAAGTTGTCACAGGCTCGTGAGAGGCAGTCCATTTCTCGCTGCATCTTCTGCTCTGTGCTGGCGTTGAGGGTGCAATCATCAACGAATAAGAGGTCTCTGACGACGGTCTCCTTTACCTTTGTAACAGCCTGTAGACGCCGGAGGTTGAATAGCCCACCGCCAGTCCTGTATCTGACGTGTATACCATCCTGTCAATCGCGGAAGGCATCATTCCGCATAGCAGAGAAGACCATGCTAAAGAGTGTAGGGGCAAGGACGCATCCTTGCTTCACACCGTTCGTCACTGGGAAGGCTTCTGACTCGTCACCATCATCCAAAACTTTCACCATCATGCCATCGTGGAACTGCCGAACAATCGTGATGAACCTGCTAGGGCAGCCAAACTTCTCCATTATCTTCCATAAGCCATCTCTGCTGACCGTATCAAATGCCTTGGTCAGATCGACGAAGGTCATAAAGAGGTCGCTGTGCTGCTCTTGACATTTTTCCTGGAGTTGGCGTGCAGCAAATATCAGGTCGACAGTTCCACGCTCTGCATGGAAGCCACACTGGCTTTCTGGGAGGAGACCTTGCTCAAGGTGTTGGAGAAGGCGATTAAGCAGGACGCGAGCCAAGATCATCCCAGCTATGGACAGGAGGGAGATGCCTCAGTGATTGTCACAAGACTGGCGGTTGCCTTTCCTCTTGTAGATGTGGACTATACTGGCATCTTTCAACTGTTGCGGGACCTTTCCTTCGTTCCACATAGACTGGAAGAGCTCAGTCAGCTTCTGCATCATGAATGGGCCTCCTGCTCTGTAGACTTCAGCAGGGATTGCATCTGATCCTGGTGCTTTGCTACAAGAAAGTTGCCTGATGGCTTTTCTGACTTCTTCTTCTGTGGGGAGGTTGTCAAGGTCCAGGTTGATCTCCACCTGAGGTAGGCAAGCAATGGCCTCATCATTGATTTTTTGCAGGGCGGTTGAGGACCTGGGTGAAGTGTTCAGCCCATCTCTCCAAAATCTGCTTTTTCTCTGTCAGCAGCCGAGTCCCATCTGCACTGAGGAGGGGGGAGGAGCCAGAGGACTGAGGTCCATACATAGCCTTCAAAACGTCGTAGAAACGCTTGGTGTCGTGATTTTCGTCTTCTTTGTTGTTCGACCGCTGAGTGGGATCCCCGCCAGCCGCGGTGTGCTGGCCAGAGTAAGATGAAGCAGGCTATGTTTGAGGCACCTCTTCTAGCCCCTTCCTCCATGGAGGTGAGCAGAGCGATTCCTAAAGAGGACTGCTCAGACACCCAGGGGGCTGCCGAGCTCCACTGCTGCTTCATTCCAGCGCAGAATGACCCAATGCCCTGGGCCGCCTGTGTGCAGGTTTGTGACTACAGCTTCTAGTTTATCCACACCTGCGGCTTCGCGACTCGCCCATCGCCACAGGACTTGAAGTTTTTTAGTGGAATGTGTTTGGAGTCGTGACTTGCGCTTGACTTGGATTAAAGTGAGGGAGAGTTGCGTAAATCGTCAGCCTCACTCTCTCATCCCGATCTATCTGTATCCAGTTGCAAGACGGAGTCGAGACAGCTGGAGATAAGTCGGGATGCAGTGGATGGCCAGCAGTGTCCTACGTGTCTCACCGTGCCCTGATTGCGCTCCACAACGCTTTGCTGGGTCCGCCTTTCTACTCGTTGGACCGCTAAGTGGTGGTCTCCTCCGTGTAGTCCGCCGAATCCAGTCTTCGCATGCGTAGGTAGATAAGCTCTTACTCACCGAGGATTTGAGGCCCATCGGCTACCCTCACCAGGTTTTGCCGGCCAGTCGAAGCCGTTGCCCGGGGTGTGACCGCTGTTGCATGCGAACAGCTACGAGGAACCACTGGTGAGAGCTGAGTGTCAGGTGAGGACCAATGCGGACAAACTACTCAGAAGAGTACAACGTGTTCCCCGTCAGAGGCACTACCTCTCCCTGACACCCCATACACCCCAAAGTACAAACTCACCGTCACACAAATTAATCCCAGGAAAATGGAAATAAAACAAAGAATGAACTGCAGATGTTGGAAATCTAAAATTTTAAGAAAGCAGAAATGATTGGACACTGTCAACAAGTCGGGAAAGAGAAACAAAATTAATGTTTCAGGTTGCGGACTCTTCAGCTGCCTTTCTTTCAGTTTCTTTGTCTCCTTTCCACTTCCAATGAAGAGCCTTTGACCGAAATGTTGACCCTATCTCTCTATTTCTCTCCCTACATATGTGATCTGACCTGCTGAGTATTTCTAGCAGTTTCTTATTTTATTTTTGGAAACCCAGGAAAACTTTATGTTAAAAAAAGTTGTCTATAAGATCGTAAGTGTTCTTTCCTTGTGCGTTTTAATGTGACTCATTTCACCATATTGTGTGTGTTTTTAAAGATTTTGATAGTCTCGTCAGACTCCGAGGCTGGAAAATGATCTTGAGTTCAGTCAGATCACACCGATATGAACTTTAGATATGCAGCCACCGTGAGCCATTTCTCTCCTGGAAACCTCCCAGCCCACATTGTCCCTTAATCAATACCACAAAGAAGTCAGATTAGCTGGTGATTCACTTTGGTGTAATGGTGCCAATGGAGGCAGCACTTGTTATTATTAAAACACTCACCACATTTACAGTGCACAGTGGTTTATTGTACATGAAGGGAATTGGTCCAATTTTAACCTATCTGGTTAGATAATATTTTTCACTTTGTTTCCTTTTCTCTTTTAACAAAAAGCAAAAAAAAAACAACTTGTGATCCATGCATTATTCATTTCTTCATGATCTTGCGATGCACGGGTAAAAGTAAATATTTATTTAAAGCCTCACACACAAAATGCTGGAGGAATTTAGCAGATTAGGCAGCACCTGTGTAAATAAATATAATCAATGTTTCGGCCCAAGACCTTCATCAAGACTGAGAAGGAAGGAAGAAGATACCAAAATAAAAATAAAAAGGTTGGGCGAGGGGAAAGAAAGCTAGGAGGTGATTGGTGAAGCCGGAAGGGTGGGAAAGGTCAGAGGTTGGAGTAGACAGAACCTGATAAGGAGAGGAGTAGACTATAGGAGCAAGGGAAGGAGGAGGGGACCCAAGGGAAGTGATAGGCAGGTAAAAGGAGGTAAAAGATCAGCGTGGGGAATAAAGGGGAGGGGTAATTTGTTTATTGGAAGGAGAAATCAATATTCATGCCATCAAGTATTCTGAAGCATCTTTATAAAGATGTTTGTCACTCTTAGTTCAAAACAAGTTGTATATTGATAGCAGAGTTACAAGAAAATGAGTTAGTAAGGCTACAGAACCTAATAAGTGAGACATAATCAATTGCTTCACTGGAATCTTAGAATCAAGGAATTGAAGTGAAACACCAATGAAAGCAAGTTTGACAAACTTACTGGAGTTCTTTGGGGATATAACGAGCGCAGTGGATAGAGGGGAACAGATGGATGTTATATACTTGGATTTCCAGAAGGCATTTGATATGGTGCCACATAAAAGACTTATCCATAAGATAAGGATGCATAGAGTTGGGGGTGATGTATTAGCATGAATAGAGGATTGGTTAACTAATAGAAAGCAGAGAGTTGGGATACATGGGTACTTCTCTGGTTGGCAATCAGTGGTGAGTGGTGTGCCGCAGGGGTCAGTGCTGGGTCTGCAACTGTTCATGATATACATTGACGATCTGGAAGAGGTGACAGAGCGTAGTGTATCTAAGTTTGCTGATGATACTAAACTGAGTGGAAAAGCAAATTTTGCAGAAGATACGGAGAGTCTGCAAAGAAGTATAGACAGGTTAAGTGAGTGGGCAAGGGTCTGGCAGATGGAGTACAATGTTGGTAAATGTGAGGTCATCCACTTTGGAAGGAAAAATGGAAGAGCAGATTACTATTTAAATGGTAAAAAACTGCAGCATGCTGTTGTGCAGAGAGACTTGGGAGTGCTTGTGCACGAATCACAAAAGATTGGTTTATAGATGCAGCAGGCTATGGGATGTTGGCCTTCATTGCTAGAGGGATTGAATTTAAGAGCAGGGAGGTTATGCTGCAATTGTACAGGGTGCTGGTGAGGCCGCACCTGGAGTCCTGCGTGCAGTTCTGATCTCCTTACTTGATGGCATGAACATTGACTTCTCTAACTTGTTAATGCCCCTCCTCCCCTTCTTACCCCATCCCTGATTTATTTATTCCCCCCTTTTTTTCTCTCTCTCTGCCCATCACTCTGCCTGTTCTCCATCTCCCTCTGGTGCTTCCCCCCCCTCCCCCTTTCTTTCTCTCTAGGCCTCCCGTCCCATGATCCTTTCCCTTCTCCACCTCTGTATCCCTTTCGCCAATCACCTTTCCAGCTCTTGGCTTCACCCCACCCCCTCTGGTCTTCTATCATTTCACATTTCTCCCTCCCCCTCCTACTTTCAAATCTCTTACTGTCTTTTATTTCAGTTAGTTCTGACAAAGGGTCTCAGCCCAAAACATCGACAGTATATATTCCTATAGATGCTGCCTGACCTGCTGTGTTCCACCAGCATTTTGTGTGTGTTGTTTGAATTTCCAGCATCTGCAGATTTCCTCGTGTTTGAGGAAGGATATACTGGCTTTGGAGGCGGTGCAGAGGAGGTTCACCAGGTTGATTCCAGAGATGAAAGGGTTAGAGTATGAGGAGAGATTGAGTTGCCTGGGACTGTATTCACTGAAATTCAGAAGAATGAGAGGAGATCTTATAGAAACATATAAAATTATGAAAGGGATAGATAAAATAGAGGCAGAAAGACTGTTTCCGCTGGTAGGTGAGACTAGAACTAGAGGACATACAGTAGTCTCAAGATTCGTGGGAGTAGATTTTGGATGGAGATGAGGAGGAACTGCTTTTCCCAGAGAGTGGTAAATCTGTGGAATTCTCTGCCCAATGAAGCAGTGGAGGCTTCCTCAGTAACTATATTTAAGACAAGGTTGGATGGATTTTTGCATAGTAGGGGAATTAAGGGTTATGCGGGAAAGGCAGGTTGGTGGAGATGAGTCCATGGCCAGATCAGCCATGGCCTGCTCCTGCTTCTTATGTTCCTAAGGTAGAAGACTGATCGATAATTCAGGTTGAAACCCTGTCTCAGGACTGAGAGTGCCAATGGAAGATAGCTAGTATATAAAGTTCAAAGTAAATTTATTAACTAAGTGCATACTGTATTATCACCATGCACTAAGATTCATTTTTGCAGGCATTCACAGTAGAACAAAAAGTATTAATGAACCAAATGAACAATAGAATAAATGAAAAACTACATACAAGACAATCAAAGGAAAACAGACGTGCAAATGAAGATAAATGTATAACTAAATAAATAAATATTCAGATAGATAAATCAATAAACTGTTTGAATAATACATTAAAAAAACAAATAAATAATACTGAGAACATGAGTTGCTGAGCCCTTCAAAGTGAGTCCATAGGTTCAGGAGCCTGGTGGTTGAACGATAATAACTATTTCTAAACCTGGGGGTATGGGACCTTCTGTACCTCCTACTCAATCACAACATGACCTAAATAATGGATGCCCCTTTCTTCTGGCAGTGCTCCTTGTAGATGTGCTCGGTGCTGGGGAAGTGATGGGTAGGGTTTGCTTTTCGTTAGTGTTCTTGTGTATACGCCCCCCCCCCCCCCGTCCTCTTACTTTCTGCCTAGGCAAATAAAGACAGCATTCCATATCCACTTTAAACCATTTTCCCATTTACCTGGTTACTTTTAGGGATTTGTAGATAAACACTGAAAAATCTCTCTGTCCCTCCACATCACTCAATATTCTGCTTTTTTTTTTGGATAATTCTTTGCCTTATTGCATTATCCCACAATCCTCTAGATATAATTGCATTTGCCACTTCTGTGCTCAACTGTCAAAGTCGAAAGCAAGTTTACTCCAAATGCATCAGTACCAGGAGCAATGACAAACTCATCTGAAACAGCATTAAAGGCACATAGCATCATCAGCAGCACTTACAAGAAAAATGTAAGTTGAACATTAATCAAGGAAGAACATAATTAAAACAGAAATAAAACTCCATTTTAGTGTAAAGTGATGCAAGTAGTCATAGTGTTGCTATTTTGTTCGCTCTCTCTCCATGGCTCTGAGGCTATGAAGACTGCCACGGCTGCTGTGTTCCATGTCTGCTAACAGGGTGAACCGATAAGCAAGGCTTTGAGCCGACTCCAGTTGCTCAGGGGTTCAGATCTGAGGACTCAGCTTGGTTCAGAACGTTGTTTGCATGATTTGTGTTTTTCTTTCATTCTCCCGCACATCAGGTGTTGGCCTCTTATTTTTTTTTTCTCTTTAATTGGGTTCTTTCAGGTTTCTTGCTTTGCGGCTACCTGTGTGCAAACAAATCTCTAGGTTGTACCAGTTATACACTCTTTGATAATAAATGTACTTTGAATTTTTGAAATTGTAGTGATTAGGGTTGTGCCAGTTAGTTCAGGAAGGGAAGAAAGCGGTGTGGGGTCTCAGGCTTCTCTGCACTCTGCCCGATGATAGCGGTGAGACTACGGTGTGGGCTGGATACTGTGGATCTTTGATGATGGGTGTTCCCTTCTAACCAAACTGCCCCTATCTTCCTGCTGTTTGAAGCTTCCTCCTCACTCTCAACCAATTTTTATATGCCCCAGTGTTTAGATCTAACTCATTGATGTAAGAACACAAGAATATTAGAAATAGGAGCCAGAAGAGGCCAGCGGGTACTTCTAGCCTGCTCCAACATACTTCTTGGTTCATCTTCTACATTTGTGCCGTTTTCCTCCACTCCTCACAACCACTGGGCACATCTAGATGAAACACTGTCGCAGGAAAGCAGCATCCATTGCCAGGGTCCCCACCACCCAGGACATGCTCTGTTCTTGCTGCTACCACCAGTAAGGTGGTACAGGAATCTTGGCACTCTCATGCCCAGGTTCAGGAACAGTTACTACCCCTCAACCATCAGGCTCTTGAACCAAAGGGGATAACTTCACTCAACTTCACTTGCCCCGTCATTCAAATGTTCCCACAACCAATGGACTCACTTTCAAGGAGTCATCATCTCATATTCTCAATATTTATTGCTTATTTCTATTGTTTATTCCTTTTGTACTTACATAGCTTGTTGTCTTCTGCACTCTGGTTCAAAGCCCTTTCATTATGTTATAGTTACTATTCTATAGATTTGTTGAGTATGCCCACAAGAAAATGAATCTCAGCATTATATTTGGTGACGTGCATGTACTTTGATTAAAAAAAATACTTGGAACTTTGATAACTTGATTCCTTTGATATGCAGAAATCTATTGACCTCTGCTTCGAATTAAGCCTCCATAGGGTTCCAGTGTAGACAATTCCAAGCTTTGCTACCCATTTGATGAAGAGTACTCCTCCCTGTTCTAAAGCTTTGATCCTTGGTTCTTGAATCCTCAAACAGAGGAAGCATTCTCCCCACCTCCTGCACTGTATGTCAAAGAGAATCCAGGTTGGTGTCAAATTAGTGATATGCTGCGCTACCTCTGGCACTTTCTGTAGGCCCCTGTGTGCTCCCAATGTATAGTCTTGAAGTTTCTGAGAGCTGCAAACACTTGAGGGACTGAGGATGGACAGGCTTTTCATCGGAGCATGGGAGATTAAGGGGTGACATAGAGATGTATATAATCATGAGGGTTATAGATAGGATGAACATGAAAAGTTTTATCCCTCTAGGGAAGAAAAACAAAGAGTGAGGGGGCAGAGGCTTAAGGTGAGAGGTGAAGGGTTTAAAAAGGGACCTGAGGAGACCTTCCTCATACATGGAAACTGCTGGAAAAATGGTTGAAGCAGATATGGTTTCCCAACCTGGGGTCCACGGGCCCCTTGCTTAATGGGATTAGTCCATGGCATAAAAAAAGATTGGGAATCACTGATTTAGAGGGATCTACACCAAATGCAGGTAACTGGGACTAGTATGGTCGACACCATGATCAGCATGGGCCAGTTGTGCCAAAGGGCCCATGTCCATGCTGTATAATTCTCAGCATCATCATCATGATATGCCCTGTCATATGACATAGGTGATCATAGGCTTTGACCATGCTTGTTCGTGGCAAATTTTTCTGCAGAACTCATTTGCCATTCCCTTCTTCTGGACAGTGTCTTTACAAGACGGGTGACCTCATCCATTATCAATACACTTCAGAGATTGTCTGCCTGGCATCAGTGGTCACATAATCAGGACTTGTGATATGCACCAGCTGCTCGTACGACCATCAACGACCTGCTTCCATGGCTTCATGTGACCCTGATCAGGTGCTGCACTTTGCCCAAGGGTGACCTGCAGGCTAGTGGAAGGAAGGAGCATCTTATATCTTCCTTGGTACAGACATACGTCCACCCCACTATCAATGTATCATTCTATGATTCCCAAATGCTTTCTTTACTTTGACCAACATTGGTCAGGAGTTAATAGAGATGTCACATTTCTCAAGGGTACTTTACAATCCTTGAATATTTTCTCCTGTCCACCTGCAGACTGTTCCCATGAACAAAGTCATAGTGACTTTATTGTGGGCCTGGTGTTGGGCATGCAGAAACTGAGGCTTGCACGACTGGCCCTACTGAGTGAGATCCCAATGCTGCCGAAGTTGGGAGAGGGTAGTGACACTAGTGTGCCAAGAACTGTTTTAATTGTATCAGCCTTTTTGGGGTTGTTCTTACTCAATGTGAAAATATCCATCCATCTCTCAAAGGTGTGAAGGTGGCTCGCAATCTGATTTTGTTTGAAATTGCAACACCACACACGCATGCTTCCCTGTGGCCTCAAATGTATCATTTATAAAGTGCAAAGAATTCCATTCACAGCAATGCTTGGATTTATTCTGCCAAACTATAATAAAGAAACACAAGGCGGGTGTTCGGCTTGTGAAATCCTGGGAGGTCCAACTCCCCCGAGTCTCCTCACCATGTTGCACTGGGTTGCAGCAGAGGGGTCCGAGCTGAGGGCTCTCGGCTGCTGTTGCATGAATTCTTTGAGGAGTCATCAAACAATCATTTCCTGTTGCTGGCTACTCCCATCCCCACCATCACTATTCCACCTCCTGATTGTCCTGCCCACCCACTGCCTATCCTCCATCTCCACTGTGGTCCCAAGCATTTCGCTATCCATGTCCACCCATCAACTCAAAAACCCATTCCCTCTCCATCCTTCTATATATATGTTGATCCAGTCCCACCACCATCCTTACTCACACCCCATTAACATTCCCACAGCAACCACCAACCTCGTCGTTCCCTTGTTCAATGTCTCCCCACTCACTTGCACCGCACCTCAACCTACACCCATCCACTCATGCACTGCTCCGTGGATCCTATTTTTAAATTAGTACCAAAAATATGAAAAATATTGTTGTAAATTATCTGCTCATTCGTCATTCCTCTGTGCCAGCACAAATACAGAGGGAATTCACCAGACTAGTGCTATGTACAGTACTGAACAAAAGTCTTAGGCACCCTAGATTTTTTATATGGGTTCAAATGGTATGGCCTTCATAGAGCGCTGATATCGACATCGTTATCTGGAGACACAGAAACAAGCAAAACAGTCAAAGTCTGTAGTGGAACTGTGGCACGTTCTCCAAGATGCTTGGAACAAAATACTAGCGGATTTTCTTATAAAACTGCACGACAGTGTACCTAGGAGAATTGATGCCGTACTAAATGCAAAGGGTAGTCACACTAAATATTTTGATTTAGTTTTTTTACTGCTTTTTTTTATGGTTTACTGCTCTTTATCGTATTTTTTGATATTTAGGAACTTTTAATTTAATTATTTTTGTAAGCATCCTTGCTTTACAGAAGTTTTTTTTACATGTATCTAGTATTATTGCACAGTACTGTATATCACAGCGTAACTTCTTCACACAGAGGGGGAGAGATATCTGGAATGAGCTGCCAGAGGAAATGGTAGAGGGTGGTGCAGTTATGATGCTTAAAATACATTTAGACAGGTACATGAATAGAAAAGGTTTAGAACCATTCCCAACCTTTTTTATGCCATGGACCTCTCGCATTAATTGAGGAGTTCATGGATGCCAGGTTGGGAAGCCCTGATTTAGAAGGATGTGGGCCAATTGCAGGAAATGGAACTTGCTCAGCACGGATGTTGAGGGGAAAGGCCTGTTTCTGCACTGTATAACTCTATAAGTCCTTGGGCACTCTTTGCCCTTCACTGTATGGTGAGCAATTGGTGTTCATCCCCTTGGTGTGAGATCACCATTGTAGCCTCACTGGTTCAGGCCAACAAGTGGTGGTCAAATGCTGGCAAGGCTGGTCATACAAAACCAACTTAAGCAGACATTTCTCCTTGCATGGAATTAAAGACACTGCATCATTAGAAGTATGTAAAATGGAGGTAGATTAATCTTTAGAAGATTGGGGAGGAGATGGAGAACTTTGGGGAGCAGGCACAGAGAAGGAGTTGAGATCTGAGTTGAAGCCAATATGATCATATTGAATGGTCGGTCAGGCTTGAGAAACCAGCCGACCCACTTCAGCTTCTGTTTACCGTGGGTTCTCAAGAGTATATGCAGTGAATGAGAAATAGATAAAACACTTCAAGATGTAGTACAATAAATGTTGTCATTGCTAGTTATGTCCACATGTAGAAGAGGAATAAAAAACAAAGACAAATGAAACAAACAGGGAGAGTACGGCCAAAGAAAACCCGTTCAGAAAGCACCCAGTCAAGAATTGTCACATTGAAACTGCATGGAAATCAAATAAGTGTATATTAATTCCAAGGAGTCCGTAATCTGAAATAAAATTAATAATAATTTTGAAAGAAATGGCTCATTGAAACACACGCATCCCAGAGTGCTTAACAAATTTAATAGAGAATTTACAAAAAGTGATCAATTGGACAAGTAAAGAAAACACAACAGTTATAACATTCCTGGATTTCAGAGCATTTGGTAAGTGACCTGAAAGAGTCGTTGCATTGCATGGAATTGAGAATAAGTAATGCAGCATTGAAAGAAAGGTGGTTGACAGATATGTTAGCCATGTTATATGTACTGTGTCTATAAATATAATTATGATTTGGGCCTGTTGAATCAGACATGTTTATACATGTATATTTTTAAGAATCAATATAATTCAAGCACCAGTAAACCTTCAACATGACATGGTTGAAACCTTATAGACAGGTCCAGAGTTCTGGAAAACATGCCAGCATTTTTCCTTCTTGGAGAGGATATAACCCCGGAAAATGGGGAATTTTCTATCTGAAGCCTTATTCCTATCCCAGACCTGCATGCGAGACCGTTCTTGGAACAGTACGGCTCAGGAATAGGCCCTCCAGCACGTGATGTGGTGCTGAACTAAGTAAACAGGTAATAAATTGTCTAACCCAGGGATTCCCAACCTGCCGTCCATGGACCTCTTGTTTAATGGTATTGGTCCACGGCATTAAAAAAAGGTTGGGACCCCCCCCCCCCCCCCCAGACTAACCAGACCCCTTCTGCCTACACATTGTCCACATCCACTCATCCTCTGCACATTCACACCCAAGAACCTTTTAAATGCCTCTATCGTATTTGCCTTCATTACCACCTCAAGCAGCACTTTCCCAGCTTGTTTGCTCGGTTTTCTCTGAGAATTAACTTGGTGTAGAAATGAATCTCTGCTCACAGGTATCTGTTGAAATTCCTGATCTATTCACTGGTGTGAGCGGCAGAACAACAGGTAGTGGATAATTTGCTCATTTGCCAAGAATGCTACCCCAGAGGCGTCTACTGCAGTGCCTTACATAACAGTAGGATCCACAGATTTCCGTAGTCACGGTTTCAAGGTAGGAACATGGATCTGATTGATCCAGGACAAGCAGATGGTGCCAGTCTGTGTCATTGTGACCGCGACAAACTGACAGATTAGTTACTTGTCACACATACATCAGAACATGCAGTGAAATGCGTTTGCATCATCAACCAGCACAGTCTGAGGATGTGTTGGAGGCAGCCTGCAAGTGTCACTGTGTGCCAAAGTAGCACGCCCACAACTTACTAACCGTACATCTTTGGAACATGGGACGAAACCAGAATACCCAGAGGCAACCCATGCAATCACAGGATGAGTAGAGAGACAGTAGCAGGAACTTAACCACAATCAATGGCACTGCAAAGTGTTATGCTAGTCGCTACACTACCGTTAATCTTTCAATTAACCATCTTTCACTCACAAAAAACACAGGAGAAAAGGAGCAGAAGTAGGGCAGACCATCATGAGCACTCAGACCTCCATGAATTCCATTATTAATTAAAGGCATTCCTCCAACCTCCAACAAAAGCAAAGCAATCCCCTTGGACAATCTCAAATCTCCTTAGATGAAAGAATGCTATATGAGTACAGGTCATAGAGTTATTAAGTCACAACATGAAAACAAATCTTTTAGCCCAAATCACCCATGGCCTCTAAGCTAGTTCCATTTGCCTGCACGTGGCCAAAATCCTTCTAAACTTCTTCTACCCACGTACTTATCCAAATCCCTTTTAAATGTTCTTATTGTACCTGCCCCTACCACTTTCTCTGGCAGCTTATTCCATATAGGCACCATCCTATGTGTGAAGGTGCTCCCTTTTAAATCCCTCACCCCTCAGCTCAAACCTATGCCCTCTAGTTTATAGATCCCCTGCTCTGGAAAAATGTCTATGTGCTTTCATCACCATTGTCAATACGTGCCATGTCGTATGACGTAGGCGATCATTGTCCCATGACCATGATTGTTCTTGGCAACCTTTTCCACAGAAGTCACTTGCCATTACCTTCTTCTGGGCAGTGCCTTTACAAGATGGGTGACCCCAGCCACTACCAATACGCTTCAGAGATTGTCTGCCTGGCATCAGTGGTCGCATAATCAGTGCATGATATGCACCAGCTGCTCATACGACCATCCACTATGTGCTCCTATAGCTTCATGTGACCCTGATTGGGGGGGGGGGGACTAAGCAGGTGCTACACCTTGCCCAAGGGTGACCTGCAGGCTAGCGGCTTGCATCTCCTTTGGTAGAGACGTATCTCCACCCCACCACCCATATGTGTGTTCACCCTGTCTATACCCCTCATAACTTTATGAAACTCCGTAAAGTCACCCTTCAATATCTTATGTTCTGAGGAATAAAGTCCTAGCCTGCCCAGCCTCTTCCTGTAACACACGCTTGGAGAACTGACCACAAACTCGTATACAAGTAGTCTTTAAATTGTGGCTTAAAAGTGACAGAACAATGCTCCCTCTTGGTGGTTGTCACCTATGATCTCTAGGGGTAACCGCTGTCATGTATTTACTTTTAATTGGTCACCTTTCACTGAGGGCCAGCATTTACTACTCAGTCCTAACTACCCATCAGATTATGGATCTTGAACTGAGGCAGACCTTTTTGTGAAGGCCCTCCCGCAGTGTTGTTGCTGAGGTGCTCTGAGATTCGACCCAATGACGATGGAAAACTCTGATATATTCCCAGGTCACAGGATAGAGTATGGCTCGGAGGGGAAGCTGGTAGTGAACCCTGACCTTGACCTTGGAGAGGGAGCCTGAGGCACGGATATTAAAATGCTGCAGCTGTGACCAGTAGATAATGCTAAGGGCCTTTCGTGCCATGTAGCCACATTACATGCAAGCCGCTCCTTCAGCTCAATAAGTTCAAAGTACATCTATTATCAAAGTATGTATGCTTTATACAATCCTGAGATTTGTCTCCTTATAGGCATCCGTGAAGCAAAGAACACCAACAGTACCCATTAAAAACTAAAGAAGAATGTCGAACACCCAATGAACAGATAGGGGGGAAAAAAAAACAAATCACACAAACAATAAAACAAGCAAACGACATTCAGAAATGAAGTTCACAATGCCAACCGATTCAGAAGTCCACAGGAGCTGATTCAGCAGACCTCAGTTCAGCACAGAGTCAGGCAAACCCCACGGAGCAACAAGCCAAACCAGCTCCTCGTGCCCACATCAGTCCTTAGGTAGCTCTCCGCGTCTTCCCTTTTCCAACACCCAACCTGCCATCTTCAATGTCATGGCATCTCAAGTCTATCTCCTCGTCTATCACTTATCAGATCACCCCTCAAGCTCACTGCTCTAAAGAAAGGGGTCAGAAGCCCAGCCTCTCCTCAGACTTGAAACACTCTCACCGACAACATGCTGGTGAATCTCCTTTTCACCCTCTCCAGTGTAATTACATCCTTTGCATAGTGTGGTGGGCACAACTGCACATTGTACTCCACCTCTGGTTTAACTAAAGTTTTACACTGTTGCAGCATGACCTCCTTCCGCATATATGCTATGTTCAGCTAATGAATGCAAGTTTCCTATGAACCTACATAACCACCTTATCTACCCCTCTCCTGACTCCTTCAGGGTCCCATGGACTCTGCTCCTCACACTTCCTAGATCCTAAAACTCACTGGGTATATCCTAGCTTTATTAGTCCTCCTAAAATATAGTAATTCACATTTTTCAGGATTAAATTCCTTCTGCTATTTCTTTGTCTTTCTGACCACATGATTAATATCAGTCTGGAGTTAAAGACCAATCTCTTCACTACCGATAACAACACTGATATTTCTGTCAACATAAAACTTCTACAATCACACCTTCTACACTCACTTTCAGATCTTTAACTAAGTAACAAAGGAAGGAAGGGTTCCTGCATTCTCCCTTACCGTAAGCCGCTGGTCAATGACTTCCACCACAATCCTCTACCATCATTCCCTGCATCCAAAGTTATGAGGGGCCTGGATAATTCTTTTTGGACGTGGACGGTCATTCTCTCAGAACATTTTATCAAATTTCACAAATTTTACTATATAAGATTCTTTTAATTTAAGGTTTTCTCTTGAACCATGGGTAATTTCCAATCTTCAACCTGTATAACATGCTTAAAAAGTTAGTTGAAAGTTGAGCTTTCTATTCCTGATTTGCCGTTGGGTGTGTTCTCCATCTGATCTGTGTGTGTGTGTGTGTGTGTGTGTGTTTGGCTTCTTCAAGGTCAGCAATGTACAGAGTGCCTTCATCTTTCTCACTGACACCAAAAATCCAAGCCATTCATTTCTGCGCAGGATTGACACAGACTGGGCTTTCAGCAGCTACACAATGAGCAATCCAACATGAACGACTCAACGTCAGCATGTGATCACCCATCAGGCACAGTCCAGTCACAGCATACGGTGACTTGGTGTGACGCAGGGACAGGACACACAGAAACAGCAGAGTAGGATTTAACGTGGTGAGGAAAGGCAGCGAAGTGGAAGGGAATTCCAAGGCTTGGAACCTGGGAAGCTGCAGCTTCGGTGCCGCAAGCGCTAGGACTCAAACTGGTGTTGCTCAAGAGTGCAAAAGGTAAAATATATGTGTCCGCCCAGAATTATTTTGCAGTCACATCTGTTCGGTACTACTGGAATCACCACTTGGAAATACAACACGACTGTAAAAAAAAAACTTCCTGCCGTGGATTATTCATTCAGAGCTGCCTGCTCTGAGCGAGTTGTGACTAATAATTAATTGTTGATTACTGTTGATGGATGACTGAAGGTGCTGCCAAAGGATGATAACTCCGTGAAGTCAGGATTTTGCAATAGCTCGCCTGCATTGCCACTCCATGGATGACTTGTACACTTGATGCGCAAGAGATGCATTCTGGAGGAGTCCAAACTGTAACACGTCAAGCTGAGTATTTTTTGTAAACCGGGTCCATGAAACAGCTGTTTCTGTCATGCATTTTAGATTCAACCAATGTCACTCAAGTGTCTTACCGGCTCTTAGTCACCCTGCTGTTTGGGACCCCGTTGTGTGCAAACTGGGACTTGTGCATCCAACTCTGCGATGTCTCCTCAACAGTCACCCAATTAGCCTGAGAACACTTTGAGATGTGGGCAGTCATGAAATTAATTGGGGCCGTACGGTGAGAGACTGCGGATGCTGGAATCTGGAGCCCTGAAAACAAACTGCTGGAGGAATTCAACATGTCGGGCAGCATTTGTGGAGGCAGACGGAAAGTCAAAGTCTCAAGTTGAACCCCGATGTCAGGACTGAGAGTATTGAAGAGGAGATAAGACGTGAAAGGGAGAGATGAGTCAGTGCTTGGCAGGCCACAGGAGTAAAAACACAAATGTGAAATTAATCCAGTTCTCTTTGTGCCTTGAATGTGCATAGTAGCACCACAGTTACTGGTCTGTAGACTGTCTGATGGTGGTATTCAATGTCCAGACAGGATTTAATACCCAAACACTCACTTTTATTTCTGTAATGTACGGAACTATTTCTTTTAGAGATCTGTGTCTATGCATGTCTCTCTCGCTCTCGTGAATACACAAGTTAAATGTGAATACACGTGAATAAAAGTGAATACACAAGTTAAAGCCATCTCCCGTGTACGTGCTTTTATTTAATTGATACATAGTTGCAAAGACAGAACAAATTGGCGACAAATTGAATTGACTTTATTTCTTACATCCTTCATATGCATGAGGAGTAAAAATCTTTGTTACATCTCCATCTAAATGTGCAATGTGCAATCATAGTAATCTATAATAATTTATAATAAATAGAACAGTTAATGTAATATAGAGTACACTCAAATCAGCATGAATTAATCAGTCTGATGGCCTGGTGGAAGAAGCTGTCCCAGAGCCTGTTGGTCCTGGCTTTTATGCTGCGGTACCGCTTCCCAGATGGTAACGGCTGGAATAGATTGTGGTTGGGATGGCTTGGGTCCCCAATGATCCTATGGGCCCTTTTTATACACCTATCCTTGTAAATGTCCTGAATCATGGGAAGTTCACAACTACAGATGTGCTGGGCTGTCCACACCACCCTCTGCAGAGTCCTGCAATTAAGGGAGGTACAGTTCCCATACCAGGCTGTGTAGCAGCCAGTCAGGACGCTTTCAATTGTACCCTTTAGGATTTGGGGGCCCATACCAAACTTCTTCAATCGACGAGGATGAACCTGAATGTCAGAGACTATCAGCAACTGCACCGAAAGTTACGGGACAAAACAGTGAGAGTTACAACAGTATGAAGGCCATCACGAATGTTAACAAAGGGACACATAAGTAATTGCCTGTATAAGTATACAGTGAAAGATGCAACTAGCAAAGTTAAAGTGGAAGTAACGTGGCCATGACTTCAGTCAAGTAAGTTGATGAATTTGATAGCAGTAATGAAGGCTGGGAGTAATATATCAAGAGGGTGGAACTGTATTATAAAATGCAAGCAATGTTGAGGAACGAAAGAAAGCCCCTACATTTCTTAGCTTAATGGGTCCAAGAACATACAGTCTCTTATGCAACTTAGTATCCCTTGTAAAGCCAGCAAACAAGAAAGTTGATGAAGTTGTTACAATTTTTACAAAATCATTTGAGCCCTAAACCATTGGTAAAATCTAAATCTCACAGCTATTACCAAAGGAACCAGTCAAAGGACAAAAGCATTTCTGGATACATTGCACAACTGCGCTAACTTTCCCAGTACTGTGACTTTAGAGATGGAGTTTCTAATGCATTAGGGGACAGGCTTGTATGTGGAATGTATAGTCAAAGCATTCAAACAAGGCTACTGCCAGAAAGAGACTTAATCTTAGAAGGGGCATTGACCATTGCAATATTGTTAGAGACTGCTGCAAAAGATATAGCAGAACCACAGAAAAGAGGTTAGAATGTGAACTGCACTAAATTTCCTTGAATGGTGCAAAAAGCCAAAAATGTTATCAATGTGGCAAATCCTCCCATGATGCAAATAACTGTTGGTTCAAAGAAAAAGTTTGCCAGAGAGAGTGTGCAAGTCAGATAAAAAGCACAACCAAAGAGAAAAACCACACAGAGTGAAAATCAAACCCAAAACTAAGCAAATTTATAAACTGATTGAATATGAAACAAAATCAGACAAACAGTGTCTGACAAAGGTGAGCTGACATGCCTAGAACTGCATAGCATTACTGAAGCAGATCACAGTATAATATGGATCATAATAGATGTGCCATGTCTAAAACTTAAAATGGAACTGGACACAGGGTCAGCTTTGCCTATAATTCCAGAGGCTGACTACAACAGATTGTTTTCTGGGATACCATTAGAAAAGACCTCAGTGATGCTAAAGACCTACACGGGCAAAAAAGTGTCTGCCAAAGGCAAACTGAAGGTGAATGTGATGGATGAAGGCCAAACACATCATTTTGAGCTTAATACATTGAAAAGTGGAGGGTCAGCACTTTTCAGACATGAATGATTGAGAAAAATCCAACTAGACTGGCACTCAATCAAAGCCCTCAGTGTGGCATCAGCAGGTAACAGCAGCCCAAATGGTAGCACCAACCAGAGACTGGCACAGCTGCTTAATGCTGATGAGAAGGTGTTTGAGAAGGGGATCGGTAAACTCAAAGGCATGAAGGGCAGAATTGAACTGGATGAAACAAACACCAAAATTCCATAAAGCACCTCCAGTGCCTTGTGTACTATGTCCTAAAGTGGATGCTGAACTTCTGAGCTTGGAGGCATCTGGCATTCTCTCCAAGATTGAGTGGAGTGATTGGACCACGCCCATTGTCCCGGTGATGAAGAAAGGGAGTTTGGAGCTGTTCGCATGTGCAGGGATTTCAAAGTGAGCGTCGACCCTTTGTTGTGTACTGTGCAGTATACCCGGCCATAAGTAGAAGACCGTTTTGCATCTTTGGCACACAGGGAGAGGTTTTCAAAGACTGACTTGTCACAAGCCTGTCTGCAAATAGAGATTGAGGACTCAAGCTGGAAGTTCCTCATAACCTACACCTACAAGGGACTGTTCCAGTATAAATGTCTTGTCTTTGGCATCGCATCAGCTCCAGCAACTTAGCAAAGAGCAACAGAGCGAGTGCTCCAGGTACACAATATTACCTTGATGACATCATCGTGACAATGATAAGAAGCACCTCCAGAGCCTTGGTAAAGTGATTACCAGGCTGAGAGAGGGTGGTCTGTGCACAAAGAGAGAGAAGATTGAAGCAGCGCTACAGGCACCCAAAACGGAAAATGTCATACATGGGTCTTGCAAACTACCCCTACCGGTTTCTCCTAAACATTGCTACAGTTCTGCATCCATTGAACGCACTGTAGAAGACAGGAGCAAAGTGGGAACGGTCAGAAAGAGGTGAAAGAGCATTCAAGGAAACAAGGAGACTAAGAACATCTGATGAACCGCTCACCCATTATGACCCAACCCTGCCCATCTGGTTGGCATGCATTGCATCCCCTTATAGCATCAGAACCATTTTGTTACACGTTATGAAATATGGATCTGAACATCAGATTGCATTTGTTTCAAGATCACTGTAAAGTGCAGAAAGCAACTACGCACATATCAATTGAGAGGCCTTTAGTATTGGGAATAAAGAATTTCCACCACTACCTCTACAGACAAAAGTTTATGCTAGTGACAAATCACCAGCCCCTTGTGTCCATTTTCAATCCCAGGAAGAGAATTCCAGTGATGACTGCTACCCGGTTACAAGGCTGGGCACTATTGCTAGGAGCCCACTCTTATGACATAGAGTTCAAGGTTGCCAAACAACACAGCGACACTGATGGCTTGTCACATCTTCCACAGTTGGCAACTGAAGAAGAAAAATCTTCATACTATGACCCAGCAGAAGTGTTTAACACAGCAGTTGCTGGTATCAAATTCGAATACAAAGGGGAATAAGGAATGACCTGACATTGTCAAAAATCTGAAATCACCATGCAAGGATGGCCAGCTCATGATAACCCTACGCTTCTCAACAAGACGAGACCAACTGTCACAGTATGTCAAAGAACACTGATGTGGCGATCTCTTTTTGTGGTTCCCTCCAAACTGCACATCAGTGTCAGAGAATCTACATGAAGGACACCTGGGTACAGTCAAGATGAAAAGTATCACCTGGAGCTATGTTTAGTGACCGGGAACAGCTAAACAAATTGAAGACTTGGCCAAAAGCTGTTTGGGATGCCAAAAAGTTCAAAATGCACCCCCACAGGCACCATTACACCCATGGGAGTGGCTGTCATCACCATGGCAAAGAGGACATATTGACTTTGCTGGGCCATTCATGGTCTCCATGTTTCTGATTGCTGTGGATGCTCATTCAAAGTGGCCAGAGGTTATACCAATGAAGTCAACCACCCCCGTAAAGACTGTCTCCACCCTGAGGACTATCCTCACCAGAAATGGCTTACCAGAGCACACTGTGAGTGACAGCAGACCACAATACATGTCAGAAGAATTCCAACCATTCATGAAGAAAAATGGCATCAGATATTTCAAGTCAGCTCCTCATCACCTAGCAACAAATGGGTTAGCTGAAAGATTTATCCAAACCTTCCATATATCCATTAAAGCTATGGAAGAGGAGGACATTTCTCTACAGCAAAACGTGGACAATTTCCTTTTTGTGTATTGGAACTCTGTCCATGCATTCACAAATCAAATCCTGCAACGCTGTTCATGAGCAGGAATCTGAGATCTTGCATAGACCTCCTGAAACCAGATCCATTGAGGGAAGTGCAGAATAAATAGATCAGCCAGCAAGACAATAACCCCCAAGCATAAAGCCACAGCTACACAGGAACGGCTTAAAAACAGCAAAGTTAATGTCCTGGAGTGGTCTCAATTCAATTGAAAGTTTTGGCTGGACTTGAAAAGGGCTGTTCACTCACAATCTCCATGCAATCTGACAGAGCTTGAGCAGTTTTGTAAAGAAGAACGGGGGAAAATTGCAATGTGCAAAGCTGATAGAGACCTATCCACACAGACTCAATGCTATAATTGTTGCCAAGAAGTGCACCTACTAAATATTGACTTGAAGGGGTGAATACTTATGCAATCAATTATTTTGTGTTTTATATGTGTAACTAATTTAGATCATTTGTAGAGATCTGTTTTCACTTTGACACAAAAGAGTCATTTTCTGTTGATCAGAATAAAAAAAAAGCCAAATTAAATCCAGTGAGATACAATGTTGTAAAACAATAAAACATGAAAACTTCTGGGGTGTGGGGTGAATACTACTTTATAGGCACCGTAACTCAAACCCTGCAGTCCCAGTGAAAGATCCTCGTGTATCTTTTTCTTCACCCCCTCAGCCTAATCACATCCTCGGTGATCAGAAATGCACACAGTCCTCCAAGTGTGGGGACCAACATCTTATACATGTAACATGACATCCCAACTCTTGTACTCAGTGCCCTGACTGACACCCTGTCTATCTGCGTCACCAGGAGTTTTATTGCTGTGTGATAGGATATGGTTAACCTGAGAGGGAAAATGTTTTAACGCTCTGCTGTTATCTATAGATGAATAGTTGGATCAGATGCCCTGAGAATGATAAGCAGGAATTTCTGATATGTTATTGTGCCTGAAAATGCTGTAAGCTGGAGATATTTAAAGTTAATGTGCCAGGGTCCAACAATGAAATGCTGTGGACAAAGGTCAGAGAATGGGCATCAAACTGCATCGGCCTGGAACAATCTTGCTTGTTGCCAATCAGTGAGCATCTGTCTTTCAGTTACAGTGAAGCATGAAACTCAGCTTCTCCTTCAAACGATGCAAACTCCTGCTTTGATATCTGCTGCAGAAGGCAAATGCTTTGCATTTCTTCATCTGCTCTCAGCCAGGCAGTTAGTCACAAGCTAAGCCACATCTTCATTTCTGTCAGTGACTTCAACCAGGGCAGCTTCAACAGTGTGTTGCTGAGATACCACCAGCATGTCTCCTGTCCCAACAGGGGCCACATATCCTTGGCCATTGCTACCCAGCCATCAAAAATGCCTACAGAGCCACTCCCAACAACTCTTTGGTAAATCAGACCACCAGGCTGTGCTCCTTACCCCTGAATATAAAGGGAAACAGGAAGATTCAGAAAGTTGTTCAGTGCTGATCCGAGGAAGTCGATAAGCTTCCATGCTGCTGCTTTAAGTTGACAGACTAGTCTACGTGCAAAGACTCAACAGCAAGCCTTGCTGAGTATGTCAACACCATTACAGACTTTACCTACATGTGTGTTGAGGACTGAGTACCTCTGGGTGTCCCCAAGCTGGATATATGAATGAACCAGGAGGTTCAAGATTCAAGATTCAAAATTGTTTAATGTCATTTCCTGCACACAAGTGTAAGGAGCACAAATAATTGTTACTCCGGATCTTATGCAACACAAAAAAACCCCCCAGAAAGGTAAAGAACACAAGACTAATAATAAAAGCATACAACAAATATACTCTAAATACAATACATAAGATATCTTATAGACATAGCATGTCCATAAAGTGATACGAGGCTGTACATAAGGTGACTGATGGGAAATAGTAGAGGTGGAGTTAGTGGATGGTCATTTTGATCAGTCTTATTGCTTGGGAAAAGTAACAGTTTTTGAGCCTGATGGCCCTGGTGTTGATGCTACATAGCCTTCTCCTTAATAAAGGTGGGACAAGCAGCCTCTGAACAGGGTATGTGGGATCCTTCATGATGTTACTGGCCTTTTTCTGGCACCTTTCTGTATGCACGTCCTTGATGGTGGGTAGGCTGGTGTTGGTGATGCATTGGGCAGTTCTGACTCCCCTTTGCAAAGCCTCCCTGCCCGCTACAGTGCAGTTTCTGTACCGAGCAGTGTTGCAGCTTGCCAGGATCTTCATCCTCTTCAGAAACCAGACGTCTTGATGAGCTTTCTTACTGTGTAGGATGTGTTCTGGGCCCACGAGAGGTTGTGTGTGATGTGTACTCCCAGGAGTTAAAAACTGCTCACAGTTTCCATCTCTGTCACCAATGCAAAGAGTTCTCCAGAAGTAGATAACCATCTCCTTTGTCTTCTCGACATAAAGAGGTCATTCGCCCGTCACCAGGCCTCGAGCTCATCTATCTCTTCTCTGTTGGACATCTCATCGTTTTTGGTGATGAACCCCACTATGGCCATGTTATCAGCGAACTTGGCAATGTGGTTCATCGGGCAGTCATGTGTGAGCAGAGGGTATAGCAGTGGGCTCAGCCTGCAGCCCCGGAGGGGACCTGTGTGGAGGAAGATGGGGAGGGAGGAGGGGTTGCGCATCCTGACTATCTGAGGTTTGTCCGGTGTAATTAGACCGAGGAGTAGGAGTTTGTTCACCCGGGTCTGTGGGACAACAGTGTTGAATGCTGAACTGAAATCCAGACGCAGTACTCTGACATAAGTGTCCTTATTTTCTAGGCGTGTCAGAGCCAGGTGAATGACAGGTTCAATGGCATTAGAGTGGTTTCGTCAGTGAACATATTGGTGAGTGTCCAAACTGGCAGGAATGGAGTTTTTGATATGTGGCATCACCAGCATTCAAAGCACTTCAGGATGATTGGTGTCAGTGCCACTGATTTAGTTCTGAAGGTGTGGAGTTGTTTGGTACGGGGATGATGGTGGCTGATTTGAAGCCGTTGAGGACAGCAGCCTGGATGAGTGAAGTGTTGAAGATGTTCGTGAAGACATCAGTGAGCTGGTGTGCACACTCCCCGAGTACTCGGCCTGGGACATGGTCTGACCTGGCCACCTTATAGGAGTTGGCTCTCTGCAGAGTCTTTCTCATGTCTGCTGCTGTTACAGACAGTGGCTGCTCACCTGGGTGTGGGGCAGCTTCCATGGCCGGTGTTGTGTTGCATGCCTTGAAGGGTGAATGAAAGTTGTTTAGAGCGTCAGGGAAGGAGGTGTCATTAGTACAGTGGACAATGTTTTCCTTGCATAGTCCGTGTGCCCCACCACATACACTGGGGATCGTTATCAGACAGATGTTGCTGCATTTTTGTGCCTAGGCAGTCTTGACGCCTAAGGTAAGGTTTTATCTGGCTGCTCTGGGAACTGTTCTGTCACCAGACTTGAAGGCAGCATCCCGGGATTTTAGTAGGAAATACACCTCTGCATTCAGCCAGGGTTTCTAGCTGGGCTGTGAGATGACTGTTCGTGATGCACAAGCATTGTCTATACACTTTCTGATGTAGACATTAACACATGAGGCATATTCCTTGAGGTCAACATCCACAACCCTCCAATCCTCTGGAACCTCTCCCGTCCCCATTGATGATTCAAAGATCGTCACCAGAGGCTCAGCAATCTCCTCCTGCGCCTCCCACAGTTAGCCTAGGGTACACCTCATCGGGTCCAAGCGACTTATCCAATGTGATGCTTTCCAAAAGCTCCAGCACATCCCCTTTCTTAATATCTGTATGCTCAAGCTTTTCAGTTTGCTTCAAGTCAGCACTACAATCACCAAGATCCTTTTCCATAGTGAATACTGAAGTATAGTATTCATTAAGCACCTCTGCTATTTCCTCCAGTTCCATACACACTTTCCCACCATCACACTTGATAGGTCCTATTCTTTCACGTCTTATCCTCTTGCTCTTCACATACTTGGAGAATGCCTTGGGGTTTTCCTTAATCCTGCCTGCCAAGGCCTTCTCATGGCCCCTTCTGGCTCTCCTAATTTCCTTTTTAAGTTCCTTCCTGTTAGCCTTATAATCTTCTAGAGCTCTAACATTATCTAGCTCTCTGAACCTTTTGTAAGCTTTTCTTTTCTTCTTGACTAGATTTATTACAGCCTTTGTACACCACAATTCCTGTACACCACCATAACTTCCCTGTCTCATTGGAACATACCTATGCAGAACTCCACACAAATATCCCCTGAACATTTGCCACATTTCTTCCATACTTTTCCCTGAGAACATCCGTTCCCAATTTAAGCCTCCAATTTCCTGCCTGATAGCCTCATAATTCCCCTTACTCCAATTAAACACATTTCTAACTTGTCTGTTCCTATCTCTCTCCAATGCTATGGTAAAGGAGATAGAATTATGATCACTATCTCCAAAATGCTCTCCACTGAGAGATCTGACACCTGACCAGGTTCATTTCCCAATACCAGATCAAGTACAGCCTCTCCTCTTGTAGGCTTATCTACATATTGTGTCAAGAAACTTTCCTGAACACACCTAACAAACTTCACCCCATCCAAACCCCTTGCTCTAGGGAGATGCCATATCGATATTTGGGAAATTAAAATTTCCCATCATGACAACACTGTTATTATTAAATCTTTCCAGGATCAGTTTCCCTATCTGCTCCTCGATATCCCTGTTACTATTGGGCAGCCTATAAAAAACACCCAGTAAAGTTATTGATCCCTTCCTGTTCCTAACCTCCACCCACAGAGACTCCGTAGACAATCCTTCTATGGCATCCACCTTTACTGCAGCTGTGACACTATCTCTGATCAACAGTGCCATGCCCCCGCCTCCTTTGCCTCCCTCCCTGTCCTTTCTGAAACATCTAAAACCCGGCACTTGAAGTAACCATTCCTGTCCCTGAGCCATCAAGTCTCTGTAATGGCCACCACATCATATCTCCAAGTACTGATCCACGCTCTAAGCTCATCCACTTTGTTCTCAACACTCCTTGCAATAAAATCTCAAGCCTTTGGTCTCAGCACGTCCCTTCTCTATCACCTGCCTATCCTCTCTCTTGCACTGTCTACAAGCTTTCTCTATTCATGAGCTAACCTCCTCTTCAACAGTCTCTTCATTTCGGTTCCCAGCCCTCAACAATTCTAGTTTAAATTCTTCCCAGTAGCCTTAGCAAACCTCCCCACCACCAGGACATTGGTCCCCCTGGGATTTAAGTGCAACCCGTCCTTTTTGTACAGGTCACACTTGCCCCAAAAGAGGTCCCAATGATCCAGAAATCTGAATCCCTGCCCCCTGCTCCAATCTCTCAGCCACGCATTTATCCTCCACCTCATTCTATTCCTATTCTCACTGTCGCATGGCACAGGCAGTAATCCCGAGATTACTACCTTTGTGGTCCTGCTTCTCAACTTCCCCGGTCTCTTCATTTTGTATCAATGTATAATGACAATAAAGATCATTCATTCATTCATTCCTTCCTAACTCCCTGCAGCCTTTTTTTCAGAACATCATCCCTTTTCCTACCTATGTCGTTGGTACCAATATGTACCACAAACTCTGGCTGTTCTCCCTCCCACTGCAGGATAGCTTAGATGCGATCTGAAACATCCCGGACCCTGGCACCTGGGAGGCAAACTACCATCCGAGTTTCTTTCCTGCGTCCACAGAATCGCCTGTCTGACCCCCTGACTATAGAGTCCCCTATCACCACTGCCTTCCTCTTCCCTTCCCTACCCTTCTGAGCCACAGGGCCAGACTCTGTGCCAGAGGCACGGCCACTGTTGCTTCCCCCCAGGTAGGCTGTCCCCCCCCCAACAGTACTCAAACAGGAGTACTTATTGTCAGGGGGTACAGCCACCGGGGTACTCTCTAGTACCTGACTCTTCCCCTTCCCCCTCCTAACCGTGACCCACTTGTGTGCCTCCCGTGGCCCTGGTGTGACCACCTACCTATAACTCCTTGGGACATTCTGGGCAGTAAGGACTCCTATGTTATACTAGTGTTTGTTGACTAAAGCTCCACCTTCAGTTCTATCATTGGAAGCAAATTCATCTGCCAGCTCCTGGAGCTGGGACTCAACACCCCCCTTTGCAACTGGTTGCTTGATGTCCTGACCAACAGACAGCCATCCGTAAGGGTAAGCAATAACACCTCTGCCATGATTGTCCTACATCACTGCCTCCTCAGCCCCCTGCTCTATTCCCTACACACTCACAACTGCCCCTCCTCGGGAGGTGAACACAAATGTCTGACAATGACAATGACAGCTTCTTTCTCACTGTTATAAGACCATTGAACCATATCCTAGTTCAACAAGATGGACTCTTGGCCTCACAATCTATCTCATTATGATCTTCCACCTCAGTCTCCACCTATATGGCATTTTTACTGTAAAAGTATCACTTTATTCTGCATAAAGCTATTGTTTTATCTTGAACTACCTCAATGAATTGTTGTGACGAAGTGATATGTATGAATCGTATGTAAGAGAAGTTTTTCAGTGTCCCTCAGTACACGTAACAATAGTAAACCAATTTACACCAGCGGATCAGAGGAACAGCAGCCACCTTGGCCTTACCTAGATTACGTGCAGACTGAGTCACGGTAGAAGATGTAGGCGCACCATGTCCTTGCAACTATCTATCTTAATATTTCGCAATCTTGGAACACACCTGAATCAAATCTACTTGTTTTTGTTCAATAGTACTTCGCTGAGTCTTAAAGGGGCAGCACACTCTTATCTTCATAGAATCATAGGAAGCTACAGCACAGAAACAAGGCACTTCTGCCCATCTAGTCGATGCTGAACCATTGATCTGCCTGGTCCCACTGACCTGCACACAGACCACAGCCTGTCGTACCCCTCCCAGCAAATGTACCCGACCAAATTTATCTTAAATGTCGAAACTGAGCCCGCACCCACCACCGGCAGCTCGTTCCACACTCCCACCGACCTCTAAGTGAAGAAGCTCCCCCTCATGTTCCCCTTAAACATACCACCTTTCACCCTTAACCCATGACCTCATGTGCTAGTCTCACTGAACCTCAGTGGAAAAAGCCTGCTTGTGTTTACCCAAACTATATTCCTCATAATTTTGTATAGCTCTATCACATTTTCCCTCAGTGCTCTACGCTCTAGAGAATAAAGTCCTAATCTATTCAAACTTTCCCCCTCACTCCAATTCTCAACAACGTACTTGTAAATTTTCTCTGCACTCTTTCAATCTTTTTACATCTTTCCTGTAGGTAGGTGACCAAAGCTGCACACAATACTCCAAATTAGGCCTCTCCAACATCTTATACAGCTTCAACATAACGTCTCAACTCCTCTACTCAATACATTGATTTATGAAGGTCAATGTGCCAAAAGCTTTCTTTATGGCTCCATTTACCTCTGACACCACTTTCAAGGAATTACAGATCTGTATTGCAAGATCCCTCTGTTCTACCGCATTCCTCAGTGACCCACTGCGCACCACGCCTGGTTGGTCCTCCAAGAACGCAACACCTCACACTTGTCCGCATTAAAAGCCATCTGCCATTTTCAGCTCTTTTTCCCTGCTGGTCCAGATTCCCCCAAAAGCTTTAATAGTCTTCCTCACTGTCCATTACACCCCCAGTTTTGGTGTAATCTGCAAATTTGCTGATTCAGTTTACCACATTATCATCCAGTCTGTTGATATAGATGACAAACAGCAATGGACACAGCATCAATCCCTGCGGCACTCCACTAGTCGCAGGACCCCAGTCAGAGAGGCAGCCATCTACAAACACTCACTGTCTCTTCCGCGAAGCCTGTGTCCAATCCAATTCACATCTGCATCTTGAATGCCAAGCGACTGAAACTTCTTGACCAACCTCTCATGTGGGACTTTGTCAAAGGCTTTGCTAAATTCCATGCAGACAACATCCAGTGCCTTGCCTTTATCAAATTTCCTGGCAACTTCATCAAAAAAACTCTATAAGATTGGTTAGACACGACCTACCAGGCACAAAGCCATGTTAACCAGTCTACCCAAAGACTTATATATCCAGTCCCTTAGAATGCCTTCCAACAACTACTGATGTCAGGCACACCAGCCTATAATTTTCTGGTTTATTCTTTGAGACTTTCTTAAACAACATTATCTATGTTCAATCGTCCAGTCCCTCACCCGTGGCTAAGGATTTTTAAATAACTGCTAGGCCCCTGCAGTTTCTGCACACACCTTCCACGGGGTCCGAGAGATCACCTCATCAGGCCCTTGAGATTTATCCACCATAATTTTCCTCAATTCGGCAAACACCTCCTCCTCTGTAATCTGAATACTGTCCATGACCTTGCTGTTGTTTTGCCCCTCTTCCAGTGACTCTGAGTCCGTTTCTCGAATAAATGCAGATGCAAAATATCCCTTTAAGATCTCCCCATCTCTTTTGGCTCAATGCATAGATTATTTATTTACTTGTTTGTTTGTTTGTTTATTTATTTATTGAGACACAGCGTGAAGTAGGCCCTTCCAGGCCTTTGAGCCTCGCCACCCAGCAAGCCACCACTTTAGTCCTAGCCTAATCATGGGACAATTTATTAAAGCCAACTAACCTACCAACCAGTACAAGAATATACAAACTCCTTACAAGCAGCGGTGTGATCTTCTGATTTTCCAGAGGAGTAATTTTGTTCCTTCCAAACGTTTTGCTCTTAATATGTCTGTAAAAGCCTTTAGGATTCTCCTCCACCTTGTCTGCTAGAACCACCTCATGTCTTCTCTTAGCTCTCATAATTTCCTTCTCTAGTGTTCTCTTGTATTTCCTATACTTCTCAAGTACCTTATTTGTTCCTGCCTGCCTACACCTGTTATGCCCCTCCTCCTTTTTCTTAACCAGGGCCTCAATATTTCTCAAAACCCAAGGATCCCTATACTTGTTATCCTTGCCTTTTATTCTGACAGGAGCAAACAAACTCTGGACTCTCAAAATATCACTTTTGAAGGCTTCCTGCTTACCAAGTACACCTTGCCAGAAAACAACCTGTCCCAGTCTACATTTGCCAGATTCTTTCTGATACCATCAAAATTGGCATTTCTCCAATTTAGATTCTCAACCATCAGACCAGACCTAACCTTCCCCATAACTACCTTGAAACTAATGACATTATGATCACTAAATGCAATGAATTCGCCTACACAAACCTCTGTCGCCTGCCCTGTCTCATTCCCTAATAGACCTAGTATTGTACTCTTTCTAGTTGGGGCTTACAATGTATGTACTGATTAAAGAAACTTTCTTGAACACATTAAACAAACTTGTTCCCATCCAGCCCTTTTACAGTATGGGAGTCCCAGTCAATATTGGAAAGTTAAAATCACCTATTATCACAACCTTATGTTTCTTGCAACAGTGTGTAATCTCTCTACAAATTTGCTCCTGTTGGGTGATCTGTAGATAGATAGATAGATAGATACTTTATTCATCCCCATGGGGAAATTCAACTTTTTTCCAATGTCCCATACACTTGTTGTAGCAAAACTAATTACATACAATACTTAACTCAGTAAAAAAAAATGATATGCATCTAAATCACTACCTCAAAAAGCATTAATAATAGCTTTTAAAAAGTTCTTAAGTCCTGGCGGTAGAATTGTAAAGCCTAATGGCATTGGGGAGTATTGACCTCTTCATCCTGTCTGAGGAGCATTGCATCGATAGTAACCTGTCGCTGAAACTGCTTCTCTGTCTCTGGATGGTGCTATGTAGAGGATGTTCAGAGTTATCCATAATTGACCGTAGCCTACTCAGCACCCTTCGCTCAGCTACCGATGTTAAACTCTCCAGTACTTTGCCCACGACAGAGCCCGCCTTCCTTACCAGCTTATTAAGACGTGAGGCGTCCCTCTTCTTAATGCTTCCTCCCCAACACGCCACCACAAAGAAGAGGGCGCTCTCCACAACTGACCTATAGAACATCTTCAGCATCTCACTACAGACATTGAATGACGCCAACCTTCTTAGGAAGTACAGTCGACTCTGTGCCTATAATATAATACATTAACATAGTCATTTCTTGTTCCTGATGACAGCCACATTTGGATGCACATCTTGCCAGTGTAGTTGTCAGGGACACTTCCTACCTTCCCACATTCCGCAAGAGGAGCATTCCGGTATCCTTTCTGGCACCCCCAATCTTCATATCATGTGAAGATAACAGATTCAGATTCAGATTAGTTTATTGTCATATACATGTAAGGGGTTTCTCCTTTTATGATACTGCTAAGGCTAATAAAATGGCTTCTTTGTTACGTAAAAATGTAAAAATGCTTCTTTGTTATGTTAACTGGTGAGAGAGTGCTTTCTTTCGCAGCTTGTTTGGGTTATAATTATTGATAACGTGAATTGTATTCATTTGTTAACCAAATGTGACAGATGTTATTCTTTCTTGTGGGTCTGTAAGCTATAGTTTTGTGGGCTTTTGGGGGGAGACGGCACGAGGGGGTTAGAGAGAGGAGACGCGATGCTGTAAGCTGGGCGATGGAACAGACCCCGAGTGGGGGTCCGAGGCCCAGGGTTTTCGGCAAGGAGAGGAGACGAGGACAGATTCGTGTGGGGCGTCTGGTCAACTACCGTTGTTGGTCCCAGGCGGCGGGTCGAGGAGGTTGGAGGGGATCGAATGGTGGCAAGAAGACTTCATTAACTGAGCTCCAACGGGTTGTGCATGAAGTGTTTGAACTTTGATAAGTTTGGCGGCTTTTATTTTTCCTTTTATATTGTATCTTTATTAAGTACATAGTTCTAGTAAGATCTATAAAGTGTAATCATTTAATCGCATATGGTGTACTGTCTGTTATTTGGCGTGGTGGGGACATCACACAGCATCTACACAAGCTGACTACCCAGTTTGGTGGGGCTGAAGGCTGCTCCCCCTAGACGGAAGCGAGCTGAGCGAGACTGAGGCTTACCGGAGGCTACATACACATTGGCCGATCCTTTTCCCTCAGCCCCAATCCCATGCCTTCTCCTCCCATCCCTTTATGCCCTGACCAATCCGTAATCTATCAATGTCTGCCTTAAATATACCCAAAATGCAACAAATTCCACAGGTTCACCACTCTGTCTCAAATAATTCCTCCCCATCTCTGTTCTAAATGGACGTCCCACTATTCTGAGGATCTTTCCTCTAGTCTTAGACTCTCCCACCATAGCAAACATCCTCTCCACAGCCACTCTATCAAGGCCTTTCACCACTCGATATGTTTCAATGAGGCCACCCCTCATTCTTCTGAATTCCAGCGAATACAGACCTTGTTTGCATAAAGCTCACAGAATAAACAATACATACAGCAATAATATTTCAGTGAGCTGGCGGCACGTTTGAACACTGCGCCTCTCAGAAGCCAACCAAAGGTGCGCCTTTCTTTGTAAAATCTGTTTTTTTTTATATATACTGTATTCCAAGATCAACTGGTACAGCAGGTCTCCCACATCAGTATTCTGTTCTGTTCGGAGCCGCTGGCCAGGCTGTCGAAAGAGCCAGCTGACATGTCAGAGAAGGGGAAGCTGCCGCTCGGCCCGGTAAAGGATAAGCTGGCGGACGAGTTGGAGAAGGAGAAACCAGCGGACAGGCCGGAGGTGGAGAAGCTGGTGGTCAGCTGGGAGAAGGAGAAGCCAGACATCAGAGTTGGTGCATAAAAGCAGCGTGCAGTGTAACCATGAGTGACCTTCTTGGATATTTCTCTTGCAATCACAAGACCCTGCTGGACTTTGATAATGTGAGATGCCGCAGGCCTGTTTCCCATGTTTGGTGGAAAGAGACAGGTGACGAGGCAGCAGTGTGGCCTTGGTCGTAGCGAGGAAAAGGCCTCAGACCATGGGCTTGCCTGCTACTGAGGCCCTGGTGAGATGACGCTGGAGGCGGTGTAGTGTGGAGTCTGTGCTTGGTTGGGAGCTTGCCTCTCCCATCAGTGCTGCCCTCCAGTGTTCAAATGGCGGAAGGACAGGCTGGATTATCAGAAGTTGTACCATCAATTTGCATGTTGCTCAGGGACCTGAACTATGTGTGTGTTTTTCTTGCATAACGGGCGGGGGGGGGGGGGGGGGGGTGTGTGTGTGCGTGTCCAGAGGAACATTGTCTCATTTAACTGTAACCAAGGTCTGAGTGATAATTAAACATGATTTGATTTGATATACATAATGATGAGTGCAAGAGACCAGATTGGTGCAAGGATTGTACTGGAGTCTGTTGTGATGGAAAATAACTGGTTCTTTGAGTCTCAACAGTAGAGGCCTGGACACACAGTTTTAATAATAAGGAATTTATTTACAAGGGGAAGTTGGGTCAACACAAGCAACTACAATATTCTAACAAAAAACGCTTAGGATTAACACATGTGGGGAAGGTCGGGTCAGCTGTACAATACACAGAAAGAGGTGTGGGGACAGGGTACGGTTACACATACAAAGAACAAGGGAAAAGCACTACAACAGCTATTCCCCTTGACCTTGGATAGCTGCGGCTCCCTTACCAGGACCAACGATAAACCTTTCCAAACATAAATCAATGCACTTACCTTCTATCAGGTGGTCACTTACCTTCTTACAGGTGGTCTGTAAGAGAGAGTGAGCCAGGCACATGTCTCACCTTTTATAGCATGGGGCTGGACACGATAATCCAATTAAGGTGACCAATCATTTAGGTGTGCATTGATTAGTTGGGAGGGACCAAATGTTGATTGGCGTGTGGTGTGTCCTCCGACCAGCCGGGTGACAGTGCATCTGTCATGTGGCCGGTATTTCTGGATACAGAGTCTGAAGTACTGCAACAAGAAATGCTACAGTAACAATATTGGACTATCTGAGAGAGGTAGAATTAAGGGTTCAAGAATGTGACAGCACCTGCAAGGATATGAAACAGGTAACTGGTTTGGAAGGCGGATAATAGTGTACAAAGCTGTGGTAATCCCGACGCTCCTGTATGCATCAGAAACCTGGACAACATACCGACGACATCTGAAGGCACCTGAAAAGTTCCATCAACACACTGTCTTCGAAACATCTTAAATATCAGCTGGGAAGATAGAAGAACCAACATCAGCATGCTACACGAAGCAAAAACGACAAGCATTGAAGCCTACGTCATCAAGAACCAACTCAGATGGAGCGGTCATGTTGTTCGGATGAGAGACGAACGTCTGCCAAAACAAATCTTCTACTCCCAGCTTAAAGAAGGCAAACGTAAAAGAGGCGGACAACAGAAGAGATTCAAAGACGTCTTGAAAGCCAACATGAAGAAATGTAACATCTACATCAACAATAGGGAAACCGATGCCAAGGACAGGAAACTCTGGCAAACCATCATCCGAGAAGGAACAGCAACTTTCAAAGCCAATTAGAATTAGAAGAAAAGAGAAGAAAACGGAAGGAGAGGTAGCAACAACCAAAGCCCGATCTGCCATCTGGAACTACCTGTCCTGATCGGAAGAACTTTCAAAGCCAAGATTGGACTCATAAGCCACTTGAGAGCCCATAAATAGATCAACAGAACAAAGACCATCATCCTTGACCTCGAGGGGTTGCCACGACGAATGGTTGGAAGAATCTGTTCTTAAAACTGGACAGCCTAGTTTTCAAGCTCTTGTGTCTTCTCCCAGAAGGTAGAAGAGAGAAAAGGGATTGGTCAGGAAAACTTAACAGACGCTTTAGCCTTCCTGAAGCAATGTAATGTGAAGATGGTCTGGGTGAACATAAGTGATGATGCCATGATGGGCTCCGTGCACACACTCACAGAGTATTAAACATCTCCCATTGCCACCACTACTGCATCAGTTCATCCAGGAGTCAGGGAGATGACTCATAACCACCCTGACCCTATTGGAGGAGAATCAGCTTTGCTGAGGGCACAGCAGGAAAGGTGGTGTAGCAATCACGGTGATTAAGCACATTGGAAAAGTCTGAGCTTGCAATCCCTAAACATCTCACCCTTTCATACAGAACTCTTCTCTCTTGGCATCGACAAGACAGACAGCCAGCAGGGGAACAGCAAGAACTATCTCTGGATAATCACTGGGTCCTTTATCTCCGCTGTAATCTATTCACCAGCCACCATGTCTGTCATTCTCGTGGCGACCATATGACATTAAACTCTGCTTGATTCCATGTTGAGCTTCTGTCCATTTCTACATGCCTAAAGTCACTGCCTCATCATCCATATCTTTATAAACTCTAGGACTGCCTACACCAGCATTGTCCAGGCTGGCCTCCCAAATTCAATGCTCAGTAACCTCGAGGACATCCAATATCAGGTGTATTAGATCCCTACATACTTAAAATATGCTTCAGTAATTAAAATAGGTAGTTAATCTCCAGAAGTAGGTAGCAAATCTCGAGAAATAAGATCATAAAATATAGGAGCAGAATTAGACCTGTCTGCTCCGCCATTTCATCATGGCTGATCCATTTTTCCTCTCCGCTCCAATCTCCTGCCTACTTCCAGTATCCCTTCATGCCCTGACCAATCAACAATCTATCAAGCTCTGCCTTAAATATACCCAGTGATTTGGCCTCCACAGCTGCCTGTGGTGACAGATGGTATTTCACATTTCCACTGTGGGCAAAAAGTCCTTGACTTTACCCCATATACAGTACTGTGCAAAGGTCTATGGCACATGTATGTAGCTAGGGTGCCAAAAACCTTTGCACACTACTCTAGTAAGTTAATGTATTGCACTGTACTGCTGCTGCAAAAAAAAATCATGATATATTATGTGAGTGATGATAGAGCTGATTCTAATAAGAAAGTTCATGTTCAAAATACATTTATTATGGAAGCATGCATGCAGTATACAACCCTGAAATTTGCCTTCCCCACATACAGTCATGAAACATGGAACCAACCAAAATATCAAACATTAAACCAACCTACCCCGCCGCCCCCCACGCGTAAAAAAAATTGCACAAACGGCAACAAAAAAAATCAAACAACATAGTATATAAAACACATGAGGTATATCTCGGTACGATTACGGGTCGTTATTGGGGACTGAGAGTGGGAAGGGGGCAGGGGGAGGAGAATCATGGCTGGGAAAAGGGGGGAGGGAGTGAGAAGCACTGAGGCATTCTGCAATGATCAATACGCCGATCGTTTGGAATCAAATGACCTTGTCTGGTGTCTCAGATCTGGGCGTGCCTGCACCCATGCCACCACCCCCTACCCCTGGCACTCCTTCCCTGTCACCCATCCCTCACTCCTCCCACGGCACTCCACCCTCATCAGCCCAACATCCTTTGCTCTCACCAAATTTACAAACTCTCTGTATTTACAAATACAGTTCAGTGTATTTGGCACCCTAGCTTGATTCCATGTCTTAGGCATGTCTTAGGGTGTCTTAGGCACCCTAGCTATATATATGTGACTAAGACTTTTGCACAGTACTATATATATCTCTCGTAGAACTCTAACCTCTCCTTATAGCTAATACTCTTTAATCCAGGTAACATCCTGGTGAACTACTTCTGCATGTTCTTTACATCCTTCCTGTAATGGGGCAACCAGACCGAACACAATTCACCAAGCGCAGCCTAACTGAAGTTTCATACAGCGGCAACTTGACTTTCCAACTCAGTATCCTGACTGATGAAGCCGAGTTTGAGAATGACTTCCTCACTACCACTGCTGTTACCACTTCTGGTGAGATATGGGCTGGGAGCTCAAGATTCCTGCCATTTACTGTCCACTCTCCTGTTACACCTAACCTCTGAGAGGCCAATAATTGTGTGTTCCATGTGATATGTCTTTCAATACACCATTGCCACAGCCAAAGCTATTGGCTGAGTGTTGAGTACCTTCAGAAAAGTGTGTTTTTTGTTGGTGGCTCTATCCGTGATTCTCGCTTTAGTTAACAGGAAGACAGAAAAGCCTATGGGCAGTATATTGTCATCAGTTTGGAATGTTACTGTTTGGCAGGGTGTCAGGGCAGTGATCCAGTGCGTTCTCGAGAAATACAAGTTCTCTCAGGCACTGAGCAAGTGGAAATGTTCCTGAGGGCAAAGAATGTCATCAAGATCCCCAGAAGGACACAGAACAGAGAAACATGGCCAAATTTGAAAGAGGGAAGTCCACATCTTTGCTGGTATTGGGGCTGGAGGACGTGAGAAGTTAGTGAGAACTTACCAGGGCTAGGAACCCTGGAGAAGGTCTTCCACAAGGACATTGTAAAACCCCTAAATCTGGGGTTTCCAACTGTTCAATGATATTGGTCCATGACATAAAAATGGTTGGGAATCCCTGCCCTGAAGGGACACCGGTAGGATTTTCCAGAGTTACAAACTTGACACTTGCAGCCAAGAACCAGTGGAAAGAGTTGACAATCGGAGTAAAAACAGCATCTAAGTGGAATTTTCAGATCACGTGTATTTGGTGCTGGGAGATCATTTAGGGGTGTAGATTGGCAAATGAGGAGAATTAGACAAAACAGTTTGCTATTTTGCAATTAACATTTAAAGGCTGTGCAATATGGCCACCTCTATGGAGGTGACCCTGAGAAATGTTAAACAGCTTTACACTGGACACAACTTTGAGGTGTGGGTGGGGAAAGCTCACAGGTGGAATTGGTAGCATGATCTTCAATTCAGCTTGGCCAAGTCATGTGGTCATGGTGAATGGGTTCAGCGGGAAGGAAGTGTTATGTTTTGTAATTCCAAAACATAAAATAATCAGGAGAAAAACAGAAATAAACAAGTCTACTTCATTTTTACTTTTAGTGAGACACCCGCATATGACATAGTGGTGTAATGACGTATGCCATTCACATACTTTTACATATAACCTGTAATTAATTATTTAAACAACAAAGAATGCTTAATCAAACAATATATTTACAATATTACTCAAATATTACTGAAATATTAAAAACACAACAGGAAGAAAGTCACATGAATGGCAAAGGTAGGCAAGCTTAACACCTTTTTGATGAAAAAGGCAGGAGGACTTGTCGTGAATGTTATCAAGGTCACAGAATGTGGTAAATTGCATTGAAAGGGAGTTTGTTGCAAACTGCTGGCTTATTACAATATTATTCTAATCAAGTTGACATGTTTGACAAAATTGCTTTATGAAGCATTTAGTAACAATGAAAAGTTTGGTCTTTTAATGTAGACACAACTGTCTTAGCCCCACTGCCAGTGGAGATCGCTAACGACGGCAAAGGTAAAATTTGCCAATGCCACTCATGGCTACAGTTCAAAAGGCAAGTCAGCTCAATTGATCCAAAAAACAAACAGTTCCCAAAACGAGACAATGCTCTCACATTCTTTCTGCTCTGGTCTGCACTCTTGGCAACAACAAATGTTAGAGAACCTTCCGTTTCTAGCCCTTGGAGCCACTCACAATCCCAGTGCGAAGATGAAGTCCTGTCCATTAGTGGAAAAGCTCCTTTAACACTATTGCTTGGGTTACACGGCTTTCGTGTCACGTGAAACATCACTTTGGCAAACCAGGAGACTCAAGCGATTGCAGATGCAGGAATCCGGAGCAACGTTTAAAATAAGTATGAAAACACATTTTTGTGACATCTGCAAACTTGTTGATGTATCCTACATTCACGTCGTAATTGTTAATGTATACAATGGTAGTGATCCCTGTTCCACAGCACTAGCCACTAGATTCCAACAACAAAATCAACCCTTTACCATCACAAACAAGAGAAAATCTGCAGATGCATGAAATCCGAGCAACACACACAAAATGCTGGAGGAACTCAGCAGGCCTGGCAGCATCTATGGAAAATAGTACAGTTGGCATTTTGGGCTGAGACCCTTCAGCAGGACACATCTCGGTGAAGGGGCTCGGCCTGAAACGTCATCTGTACTCTTTTCCATAGATGCTGCCTGGCTTGCTGAGTTCCTCCAGCATTTTGTGTGTGTTCCTTTACCATCACCCTACACCTCCCTTCACCAAGCCAGAAATGGAGCCAATTTGCCAACTTGCTCTAAATCAAGTCAAGTCACTTTTTATTGTCATTTTGACCATAACTGCTGGTACAGTACACAGTAAAAACGAGACAGCGTTTTTCAGGACCATGATGCTACATGAAACAATACAAAAACTACACTGAACTACGTAAAACAACACAAAAACTACACTAGACTACAGACCTACCCAGGACTGCATAAAGTGCACAAAACAGTGCAGGCATTACATTAAATAATAAACAAGACAACAGGCACAGTAGAGGGCAGTAAGTTGGTGTATGTCCAGACTCTGGGTAATGAGGAGTCTGATAACTTGGGGGAAGAAACAGTTACATAGTCTGGTTGTGAGAGCCCAAATGCTTCGGTACCTTTTCTCAGATGGCAGGAGGGAGAAGAGTTTGTATGAGGGGTGCGTGGGGTCCTTCATAATGCTGTTTGCTTTGCGGATGCAGTGTGTGGTGTAAATGTCTGTAATAGTGGGAAGAGAGACCCCGATGATCTTCTCAGCTGACCTCACTATCCGCTGCAGGGTCTTGCGATCTGAGATGGTGCAATTTCTGAACCAGGCAGTGATGCAGCTGCTCAGGATGCTCTCAATACAACCCCTGTAGAATGTGATGAGGATGGGGGGGGGGGGGGGTGGTGGGAGATGGACTTTTCTCAGCCTTCGCAGAAAGTAGAGACGCTGCTGGGCTTTCTTGGCTATGGAGCTGGTGTCGAGGGACCAGGTGAGATTCTCCGTCAGGTTAACAAGAAATCTGGTGCTCTTAACGATCTCTACCGAGGAGCTGTCAATGTTCAGCGGGGAGTGGCTGCACCATGCCATCCTGAAGTCAAAAACAAATCTTATGGGTCCGTGTGTTTTCAACCAGTTTCCCAAGTGGTTCCTTTTCAAAGGCTCAGAATTTTTACAATAGCTTCTCAACTTCTTCTCAGCAGAAGCTCTTTACTTACTGCCCATTACAACACTGGTGCAGTCCAGCTCTGGCAGTGTTCAGCACTTCCTTCATTGTGACAGTAGGTTCAGGTGTTAAAATCACAGGCCTATAATTGTGAGCTTCAGTGCCTACTCCTGCTTCTGTCTCCTTGTTTTCCTGTGTCCTTGACTCCACCACCAACGAGTCAGCAATATGGGAGCCATTGATCAAATCACTCTGCCATCGAAATAATACCCTTTGTAATTCAACACAGAGTTCAGGCTTCACTCGATAACTCTCTGCTGAAAACCCTCCAAGACAGTCCTAGATCTTCAGTGGGGTCAGTGCAGCAGATGATGCTGAAACAGACCAACAACAGCGAAGTAGAACCTGGTGCATCAGAGGTAAAGATGTGGTAAGGGACCTACAAGCCAAATTCAACAGAATGAAGAAGCCTGAGCATAGAATGGAGAGACAAACTAGGATCAGGCAAGACAGTATGTGAATGCAGAGCGTAGCCAAAGAACACAAATGCCTCCCACAAACTTACCACGTGTTACAGCAGAGTAACCATCCAAATTCCTTCACCGTCCTCTAAATGTGTAACCCGGGCTTTGTACAGCTGGCTCCTCACTTCTATCTAGAAGAAAGGTCATCACTTCATTTTCCTTTATGATTTTTTTTCTGTCATAGTAACGTTATTAACCTGTTTGTCAGGTCAGGTCAGGTGACTCGTCTGAGTGCCACTGGTACCGTGTAACCCAGTACTACCTGTCGCACGGTCGGGCGGTCGGCGACGAAACCGGCTCCCCCACCGGGCTGGCCTGGTGAGGAGGGTGGCTAGACACCCTGCAGGACGAAAAACAAGACCTGTCAATGGGCGGATGAACCCTCTCGTAGGGTCAACGGCCATCTAGCAAACACGTGCCGTGAAGCGCGGAAAGGGCATTCCCTTGCATCGGAGCTTGATCTGGACGTTCACCGCAACAGAACTTCCCCCAGCCGTCTTGGACCCCACCATGCTGCTGGATCCGGGAGGGGATGTCGAGAGGATGGGTCGGGACCTGTGCAACCCCCTACTCACCTAAAATCCATCCACTCACACGCTGTGCCTTTCTGAGGAGTGGGGTATCTATCAAACCCCACTAACTGACTGAAAGAACCATCGCCATCCTATGGGATGGACAGCCAGACTGAGACTGATTAACCTGAAGCTTCAACTTGGCTTCTCTTTCCACACTTGCTGCCTGAACTACTGGGTATTTACTGCATGCTCTGTTTTTATCGCAGATTTCCAGCATCTGCAGTATTTTACTTCATGCCTGCACTGAAGTGCACTTGCCACAGTTTGGCCGCTCAGTTAATACATATTTCCTTGTAATGAAATCTACCTACACTTTGTACATCCTTGTATCACCTGCAGGCCAGGTTAACATGGGGTATGAATAAATCATGGCTGTCGAGGCAGAGTAAGCAGTGATAATCCATTTGCATTACTGAATGGTTCAAGGGAACAAGAGAATGGAGGTACATGTTTGGTACAAGATAGTACAAAGTTAGCATGGTTTCCTCCAGGGAATATCCTGCCTGACGAACCTGTTGGAATTCTTTGAGGAGATTCCAAGTAGGATACATAAAGGGGATGTATTGGATGTTGTACATTTGGATTTTCAGAAGGCCTTTGACAAGGTGCCACACATGAGGCTGCTTACCAAGTTTAGAGCCCATGGTATTACAGGAAAGTTACTAACATGGTTAGTGCATTGGCTGATTGGTAGGAGGCAGCAAGTGGGAATAAAAGGATCCCTTTATCCCTTTCTAGTTGGCTGCCAGTGACTAGAGGTGTTCCGCAGGGGTCGGTGTTGGGACCACTTCTTTTTATGCAGTATATAAATGATTTAGATGACGGAATAGATAGCTTTGTTGCCAAGTTTGCAGATGATACGAAGACTGGTGGAGGGGCAGATACTGTTCAGCCTGCAGAAGAACTTAGACAGATCAGGAGAATGGGCAAGAAAGTGGCAAATGAAATACAATGTTGGAAAAGGCATGGTCATGCACTTTGGTAGTAGAAATAAATGTGCAGACTATTTTCTAAATAGGGAGAAAATCCAGGAAAATGAGATGCAGGGTGCTTGGGAGTCCTTGTGCAGAACACCCTGAAGGTTCAACTTGCTGGTTGAGTCGGTGGTGAGGAAGGCAAATGCAATGTTAGCATTCATTTCAAGAGGCCTAGAATACATGAAGTGATGTGATGCTGAAGCTTTATAAGGCACTGGTGAGGCTTCATCTTGAGTATTGTGAACAGTTCTGGGCCCTTCATCTTAGAAAAGATGTGCTGGCATTGGAGAGGGTCCAGAGGAGGTTCACAAGGATGATTCCAGGAATGAAAGGGTTATCATATGAGGAATATTTGATGGCTCTGGGCCTGTACTCGCTAGAATTCAGAAGGATGAGGGGGGTTCTCATTGAAACCTTTTGAATGTTGAAAGGCCTAGACAGAGTAGATGTGGAAAGGATGTTTCCCATGGGGAGAGTCTAAGGCAAGAGGGCACAGCCTCAGGATAGAAGGGCGCCCTTTCGAAACAGAGATGCGGAGAAATTTCTTTAGCCAAAGGGTGGTGAACTTGTAGAATTTGTTGCCACATGCAGCTGTGGAGGCCAGGTCGTTGGGTGTATTTAAGGCAGAGATTGATAGGTTCTTGATTGGATATGGCATCGAAGGTTATGGGGAGAAGGCTGGGAACTGGGGTTAAGGACGGGGAAAAAAAAGGATCAGCCAAGATTGAATGGTGGAGCAGACTTGATGGGCCAGATGGCCTCATTCTGCTCCTATGTCTTATGGTCTTAAAACTCATTGCCTTTAAGTTTGGAGGAAATAGGATCAGTTGTGCAGATTGGAAGCATCACTTCCTTTTCAATGGCTATCAACCAGTTGTACCTCAGGGCTGCAGGCTTAGCCCTCTGCTCTACTTTCTCTATATCTATGAATGTTTGGCTAATCACAGCTCCAACACCATCTACAATTTTGCCAATGCATCACTGCATCATTGTTGTTGACAGAATCACAAATGGTGACGAGGTGGCTTACAGAAGCAAGATAGATCAGCCATTTAAAGTGGTGTCATAACAACAAACTTTCACTCATTGTCAGCAAGGCCAAGGAAGTGGCTGTGGGCTTCGGGAAGGAGAAGTCAGGAGATCATGCACCAGTCCTCATTGTGATGGAAAGGGTGAACGTCTTCAAGTTCCAGTTAACATCTTAAAGTATCTATTCTGGGCCCAGGACATAGATGCAAACACAAAGGAGGCATACCGGCATCTATAAGAAGTTTAAGAAGATTCATCATGACTAACAAAGTTCGAAGATGTTCATTGGAAAGCATTCTGATTGGCTGTATCATGGCCTGATATGGAAACATTGATACACAAAAACGCAAGAGACTACAGGTAGTAAGTAATAAGCTCAGCCACTTCCATCGCTGTTACAGCTCTCCCCACCACCAAGGACATCTACAAGAAGCAGTATCTCAGGTGGGTGACATTCATCATTAAGGATCTTCACCACCTGAGCTATGACCTCTTCTTAATGATGCTGTCAAGTAGAGAGTAACAGGAGCCTGAAGATACACACCTCAAGATTCAACAACAATTTCTTCCTTACTGCGTTGAACTGACCTGAAAAACTCTCACACTATATTGGACTACTTTTACTTCTCTCAATCAATATGTTTACTGTATTGGGGTTTTTTTGCACACCTTTAAGTTATCTTTAAGTCTTAGGCACCCTAGATTTTTTATATGGTTTCAGATGGTATGGCTTCCACAGAGCCCTGATCTCAACATTATCAAGGCCGCCTGGGATTACCTGGAGAGACAGAAGCAAGCGAATCAGACAAAGTCTGCAGAAGGAAAGTGGCAAGTTCTCCAAGATGCTTGAACAATCTACTGGCCGATTTTCTTATAAAACTGTACCTAAGAGAATTGAAGCAGTTTTAAAGGCTAAGGGCGATCACACCAAATATTGACTTGATTTAGTTTTTACTGGTTACTGATCTTTATGGTAATTCTTTTTGATATTTAGAAACTTCGCATTACATTATTTTTGAAAGCATGTTTGCGTTTCAGAATTGTTTTACATAAGATTAATTATTTTGCAGAGTTTTGTTTAATTTATGTTAATTTAAGTTTCTGTTCAATAATGTTTGCATTAATCTTGTAATGTACCATGTTGCTACCGCAAAAAAGCTAATTTTCATGGCATTTCGACCCTGTGTATGTACGCCTACAACAACAATAAACTTATGTAGACGGTTAAGAATAAATACAGGGTGCTGGGGAATAGAATGGGGAAATGAGATTCAGAGAACTACTCCACTGGGGGCTGGCGTACACTGATGGGCAACATTCCCCCACCCATGAATCATTCTTGCTTAGGGACTCTGCCCGTCCCTCCCCACTGTTGGTAGTGTCTGAAGGAGGTTCTGCCTCAGGAAGGTAACGTCGATCATCAAAGAGCCCCACCATTCAGGCTATGCCAAGTTTTTACAAGTTACCATCAGGCAGGATGTACAGAAGCCTGAAGTCCCACACCACCAAATTCAAGAACAGCTACTTCCTTTCAACTACTTGGGCTTCTTGGACCATCGGCAAAAGCCCTGATCACAACAGTTTAACAATACTCTGACCACCTTGATCACTTTGCCTTAAAGTGGAATGTTTTTTTTCCTAATATGTTCTTTCTTGTGCAAATTGGCTATAACTAATGTTTTAACTTAGCTGTTTTCCGTGTGGATGTCGTACATCTGATGCTCTGTGCCCGTGCAAGCAAGCTTCTCATTGCACCTGTGCATACGCGTACAATAACAAACACAAGTTTGACTTTGGCTTTTCAATTACTGTATCCTGCACTCAACTGCTGATTCAACAAAAGAGCGAGGGAGCAAAGACAGCAGCCGTTTATGAATTCAGTGATTGGCCGCATGGAGGAAGAGATAAGAGCTCTCCGTGTGGGTGCAGAGGAGTCGAATGATAAGGAGATTCCAACCAAGTGTTGAAAGAGGCCAAAAATGACAGGGAAAAAATGCAGAGCACAACACGAACAGAGGCGAGAGTGGGGGAGGTGATGGGGCAGCAAACGAGCCAAAGGCAACAAAGAAGGAAAGCCAGGCACGAAAGTGAAGAGATGAACCAGGGCCGTGGAAGTGACTGCTGACAGCAGCCAAAACACACAGCTACCTCACGCAACCCAAGCCAAGAAATAATAAAGCAGATGCGAAAACTACAGATTCTGCTCAAGGAAACCTCAGCTTTCAGATTCAGATTCATCTATTTATCACATGTTCATCAATACATACAATGGAATGCGTCATTTGCATTACAACCAACACATACCCACTCTGACATGTCAGTCCACGGCCTCCTCTACCGCCACCATGAGGCCACACTCAAGTTGGAGGAGCAACACCTCATATTCCGTCGGGGTAGCCTCCAATATGATGGCACGAACATCGATTTCTCCACCTTCTGGTAAGTGCCCCCACCCCTTCACCATCCCCATTCCCATTTCCCTCTCTCACCTCATCTCCTTACCTGCCCATCACCTCCCTCTGCTGCTCTTCCCTCTTCCCTTTCTTCCAAGGCCCTTTGCCCTCTCCTATCCAATTTTCTCCTCTCCGTGTTAACATAACCCAAGGATGAGCTGGGGTCAAGCCGGAAATGGCACCACACATTCCACTGCCAACGTAGCATGCCTTCGACGCTCAGCAGAACAGCAGCAAAAAAACAAACAACAAAAAATACAAGGCAACTCATACAAAGAGGAACTCAGCATCCATGGAAAAGAGTAAACAGTTGGTGTTTTGGGCTGAGGCCCTTCCTCGGAACTGGAATAGGAAGGGAGAAGGACTCTTTGTGTTTCTGGCTTCGGATTTCCAGCATCTGCAGATTTACTTGTAAGAGTAAAACAAGCCTCTTTCATCCCTCCCAACCACTGCACCCCCCACCTACTCATTCACACAGACAGTCCTCCAACCCCAGAACAAGCTGCCTCTAGCCTCCAGCCTCCATTGCACCCAGAGACTCGCAGACATTGTGACTCTGACTTTCTCCATTGGACTCACAGATGTGCAGACCTAGGGCTTAGGCAATCGCACCTTGACTTCCATACTTCCGATCAACGTTGGATCGTCATTCTTCGGTATCAGCCCCAGGACCCCAAATTCCAGGCCTTGAACTCTGGACTCACCAACTCACATACATGGGGGGAGTGGTCACCGGCCCCTCATGTTTCCTGCCTGAAACTGGGCCATGCCAAGCGGGGGGTCTTTCTGACCTGGGGTGGGGGAGAAAGGGTGTGCACCAGTCCTTGTCCTTGCTGGTCTTCATCCAAGATGCTGGCCTGACAACTGTCTACAAATGTCCTTCCTCCACATTGTCACTGGCCTTCAAACACTGAGCAGGGAGCAGGGGCCTAGATTCTGACCTGACCTTTAACTCTTCGACATCCCTGACCCTAAACACTAACCTGACCCCTAACTCCCCTCTCTGTCCCCAAAGCCTAAAAAAAATGAAGACTGAGCCACAACCTCGACTGAAACCGCAGCGCAATCTCGACTGGAATTTTGCTTCAGTTTGTGCCTTTGTGTAGCAGTGCAGGGAATCAGGCAGGTAGGGGTAGTGTAGCAGGTTCAGTCACAAACAGCAGAACATTAAAAGGGTTAAATAGCCCCTCCCCCTGCTCCTTACATTCGTATGAATACTGCATTTCCTAACGTACTGTCAGGATCTGTTCAGGCAGTGTTAGCTGACTTCCCACAGCGTTGCCCCTGGCCTGAAACTTTGTAAATCTTAGCTAAATGCAGGAGTCATAGAATCAAATGCACTCAGTGGCCACTTTATTAGGTACACTTGGTCGCTAATGCAAATATCTAATCAGCCAATCATGTGGCAGCAACTCAAGGCATATAAGCATGTAGACATGGTCAAGAGGCTCAGTTGTTGTTCAGACCAAACATGGGGAAGTAATGAGATCCAAGCGACTTTGTGGAATCATTGTTGATGGCAGACATGTTGGGTTGGAGCATTTCAGAAACTGATCTCCTGGGATTTTCACATACACAACTGTCTCTAGGGTTTACGGAGAATGGTGCAAAAAACAAAAAAAAAATCCAGTGAGCGGCAGTTCTGTGAGCAAAATTGCCTCATCAATGAGAGATGTCAGAGGAGAACGGCCAGACTGGTTCAAACTGACCAAAGGCAACAATAACTCAAATAACCTCGCATTACAACAGCGGCGTGCAAAAGAGCATCTCTGAACACACATGTCGGACCTTGAAGTGGATGGGCTGCAGCAGCAGGTCACAAACATACACTCAGTCTCCACTTTATTAGGTACAGGAGGCAGCCAATGACGTCACCACTGATCGTAGTTGTAGGTTTCCAATGGGTACATTTAATGTCAGAGAAATGTATACAGCACACGTCCTGAAATTAATTTTCTTTGCAAACATCCACGAAAACAGAGGAGTCCCCCAAAGAATGACAGTTAAATATTAGAAACCCAAAGCCCCCCCCCCACACACACAAGTAGCAGGAAGGCAATGACCCCCTCCCCCACCAGCAAAAAAGCATCGGTGCCCTCCACTGAGCGCGCAAGCATGCAGCAAAGCATCAATAAAGACACAGGCTTGCAGTACCCCAAAGACAACTCGTTCACCCACTTATTCAACATACCACAGGCTCTCTCTCTCCCTAATAAGGGGAAAAGAGGTGTCCCCGTTTCACAGCGAGAGGGGAGACGTAACAATCAACTCACTAATTTACGATGTTAGGAGTCTGTTGCATCGCTTTTTCCCAGCTCTGCGCCCGTAGATTTGGTACCAAAAAGGTGCAGCTCTTCAGACACACAACCCCCGGCAGCTAACCCACAGCTTCCAATGTTCCATGTTCTCCCGCGACACTTCAGTCAGGGGCACCGGCCTAGAATCAGTGCCTCCCCAGAGCCACAAAATTCTGGAACCCTGCTCGTCTTCCAGGCTGCGTCCTTAGGATATCAAAAAGCAGTTGGTAGTGAGGTCCTGACAGCAGCTCCCATTCCCACAAAGAACCAAAGTTAGAGCGTAACTCTAGGTCAGGGTCTTCAAAAGAACCTTGAAAAGGGAAAAGAAGAGATATCAAAAGATAGAAATAGAGCTGTTTCTGAAGATGCAAGCAAAGGAGTCACCGTTTAGCGCCATCTTGACTTCACCCCGCTTCCATCAGCCAGCATAAAAATGGGACTCAGCCAGTTCCATCACTATTGAGCTCCCCCCACCATTGCAGACATCTAGAAGAGGTGATGACTCAAGAACGTGGCATCATCTTTAGAGACCACCACCATCCAGCCATCTCTTGCTTTTTTTTGATGCTGCTGTCAAGCCTGAAGACCTGAACCTCAAGGTTCAACAGTGCCTTCTTCCCCACCGCCATCTAGTTCCTGATCCGACCCAAATAGCCCAACCGCTACCTCACTCCGCATTTTCTTCTCAACTTGCGATCGTGTTGATATGTTTGTTTTGTCGTGTACGGTAAGTACCATGCAAAATCCTTAGGCGCATGTAAAAAAATTCTATAAAGCAAAGACGCTCTCAAAAATAATGCAATGTTTCTGAATATGAAAAAATGACTATAAAGAGCAGTAAGCAGTTAAAAAAAAATCAAATAAATATTCGGCGTGACAACCCTTTGCCCTTAAAACTGCATCGATTCTCTTAGGTACACTGTCGTGCAGTTTTATGAGAAAATCAGCAGGTATGTTCTTCCAGGAATCTCGTAAAACGTGCCACAGTTCTTCTGCAAACTTTGGCTGCCCGGTTGCTTCCGTCTCTCCAGACAGTGCCAATGATTTTGAAATCTGGGCTCTATGGAGGCCATATCATCTGAACCCATATATAAAAAAATCTAAGGAGTCTAAGACCTTTGCAAAGTACCGTAAGTTATATATAATTTATGTTAATTTAAGTTTATGTTAACCCATGTTTGTCATGCTTGCAATCTACTGTGCTGTTGCTGCAAAAAGTTAATCCTCATGACAATTATACTCACCATTGTCGCTCCATGCCCTGCTGGTTCACGTGTCTGTTTACAGACAAGAGAAAATCTGCAGATGCTGGAAATCCGAGCAACACACACAAAATGCTGGAGGAACACAGCAGGCCAGGCAGCAACTAGGAAAAGAGTACAGTCGACATTTTGGGCTGAAACCCTTCGGCAGGTCCTGTGTCTGTCTAAATGTCTTTTAAATGTCACCATAGTATCCGCTTCCACCACTTCCCCTAGCAGTCCATTTCAGTTACCTACCACTCTTCATGTAAAAAAACCTGCCTCATTAAACTCCCTTTCAACTTCGTGCACCCTCGGGTCACCTGGGCAACACACATACCGATGTCAGGACGCAGCTCAGCGTTTAATACAATCATTCCTAGAGCTCTGATCGAAAAGCTCCAGAACCGGGGCCTCTGTACCCCTCTCTGCAACTGGATCCTCGACTTCCTAATCGGAAGACCACAATCTGTGCAAAGCAGATTTCCACCTCACTGGCAATCCACACTGGCACTCCGCAGGGCTGTGTGCTCAGCCCACTGCTCTACACTCTCCACATCCATGAACACTACCTCACTACCTCTTTTGTTTCTATTTTTGCACTACGTATTTAACTATTTTATATATATATATATATATATACACACACACACACACATACTTACTGTAATTCATAGATTTCTTCTACTATTATCTATTGCAAAGGCTGCTGCAAAGGCTACAAACTTCACAACATATTCCAGAGATATTAAACCTGACTCTGAACTTTCACCCTCTCACCTTAGGCTATGCCTTCCTTCAATAAAAGCCAGAAAATGCTGGAAGTAACTCATAGCGTCAAACGGTGTCACTGGAACAATTGGCATTGGTGTTGGTTTACTATTGCAATGAGATACAGTGAAAGGCTTTCGTTAGCGTGCCATCCAATCAGTTTATACCGCAGATCGGTACAGCAAAGTAGTAAACAGGAAACAGAAATGCAGGATGTAGTGTTACATCATAAATATAAAACAAGCCTTTCAGCCTACAATGTTGTGCCAAACTAATTACGCCAATGATTTCTAACTAATCAAATTCCTCTTCCTTGCAAATTGAGACTTGTTTTAGCTTTACTTTTTACTATCTCCATAGGTGCTGACTGATTTTCTGTTTTTATTTCAGGCTTGCAGAGTCTGCCGTGTTTTTTCATTTTCAGCTGGCCTCAGACACCACCTGTGGAAACGCAATTCATAAGATCCCCGTCAAATTCAAATGATCAAACTCTACTTCGTTCTTCACGAAAATAAGAAAAGCATTATTGTTGTGGCAATTTTTAATAATTGTATGCTTTTTTAAACAGTCATGTCATCTCATAGATGTTGTTAACTGAGGCACATCCGAACTATTTTTTTAAGTTTCCACTCTACCCGCTGATGGTTGGGTCCTTTGATCAGCTCGGGCCATCAGAGAACTTCTAAGCTGGTTATATTTTCACACTGGAAGTGAGCAAGCTGGCACCTGCGTGGAATATTATGACACTTAAACCTGACTAAAATACAGTTCGGGTGACACACGGATCGAGAACCCCACTTCCCAGGAGCTGGTGAAAATCTGGCTGGAGTAGAAAATTTCTTATTTTTTACTGATCACTGGAAGCTGCCTTTACTCAGGCATTCTGAGTGAGGGAAGGCAACCCAGTCTCCCGAGGCAGTGTTTCACTGCACTGAGAGTCAACTAAATTTCCACATCCCCTTCAGCTGGGAGATATCTCCACTATAACCCCAACTCCACTGCTGACAATAAACTATGCCTAATTATTCCAGTCAAAAATTATCCCCGTCGTAAACTAGAGGATTGCTTCATCGAACACCTCCACATGTGTCAGTCCATGGCCTCTTCTTGTGTCAAGATGAGGCCACCTTTAGGGTGGGAGGGAACAACAGGCAATATTCCATTTGGGTACCCTCCAACTTGATGGCATGAATATCGGTTTCTCCTTCCGGTGCCCAAATTTCCCCCCCTCACCCACCCTTCCTCTATTCACCACTCTGAACTTTTACTTCTTCTCAGCTGCCTAGTATTTCCTCCTGGGTCCCCTCCTCCTCCCCTTTCTCCAATTGTCCACTCTCCTCTCCTATTAGATTCTTCCTTCTCCAAACCTTGACCTTTCCCACCCACCTGGCTTCACCTATCATCTTCCAGCTAGCCTCTTACCCCTTCCCCCACCTTTTTTATTCTGGTATCGTGTCCCCCCCCCCCCCATTCCCTCTCAGTCCTGAAGAACGCTCTCAGCTCAAAACGTTGACTGTTTACTCTTTTCCATAGTTGCTGCCTGACCTGTTGAGTTCCTCCAGCATTTTGTATGTGTTGCTTTATTCCAGTGTGTTTAATTAAAATCGTTTAAAGTTTCTCACGGCCATGTCTAACTAATCTATCCTCTTTCATTTACTTTGGCCCTGGAATACTGCTTTAAAACTCTTTTTCAGTTTTCTGCATGGTTTCACCAATCATTCTCTCCATGACGAACATGCTCGTTCATCTGAATTACCATTTTATGAAAGGCATGAGACACACACACACACACACACACACACAAAACAGTCAGACATGTGTAAAACTGCAGTTTTGCTGCATGACACTGAAAGCATTTGAACATGCCTAAACATCCTCTTTCCTCCAAAGTATAGCTACTGCATGTTAATAGAAAGTACGTAGTTGGAAACACTCAGCAAAGGGTGGCATGGTAGGGTATCGGTTAGCACAGTGCTTTACTGTACCAGCAACCTGGGTTCAATTCCCGCCACTGCCTGTAAGGAGTTTGTACATTCTCCCCATGACCACATGGGTTCCCTCCGGCAGTGCTGGTTTCCTTCTACAGTTCAAAACGCAACAGTTGTTAGGTTAATTGCTTATTGTAAATTGTCCTGTGATTAGGCTAGGGTTAAATCAGGGGTTGCTGAGCTTGAAGGGCCTCATCCACAACGTATCTCGATAAATTAAAGAAACACAAGTTAAGCAGCATCCGTGGAGAGAGAAAAAGGGTTAACAATTCAATGACTTTTCATCTACCATCTAGAAGTCTCGGCAAGCTTTGGGATCTCCTCCTTGACTTTGGCTTCACCCGTTCAGGAGATATTCCCTTTCAGATTTCCAACACTTCCTCACCCTCTTTGAACTTTAAAACAACAATGTTCATGCTTTTGCTGTTGTGATGAAAAGGCACTTCCTGACTTTTTGTGCCTTTCCAGCATTTTCCGTTTTTAATTCATATTTCCAGCAGTTGCAGTTTTTTTCCCCTCCAGCTGGTTAAGTACTAATACCTTAGTTCAGGGATAATGAGAAATGGGTAATAAATGATAGCCACAGCTTGTGAATGAACTAAAAACGTAAGTTTTTCTCCTTTATATACTGAAAGCTGAAATAGAAACACAAGTAGCTTTCCAATGTATCTAAATTATAACAGTTGAACCTGAATTATTTGACATCATAGGGAATCTGTCCACTATTCTTTGTGTTACAAAAAAAATGCCATTCCATATCACTAAGCTGGCAGGAATTTGTGTGGTTAAATTTTTAAGCTGCTACTCTGCCTGGAGGAAGATCCCGATCCTGCTCAGACAATAATCCTTCTGAAGCATATATTCCATGAATGGGATTGAGGAGTTCAGGCATGCCGCCACTCTGAAGTCAATAAGAAACATAATTAGGCTCAATTGAGCTTCTGGGTATTATGTAAGATGTGTTGGATTAGCAGGGATGCATTTTACAGGGGAGCTTTACTCCATTTTATCAATAGTGCAGCAAATTTATAACGCAAAACCATGAAACGATCATTGCACTAATGGTTGAGTTGTCGTGCAAGTGGCTTAGAGTACTAATCAGGAGACACAGGCTTGAATCCCACCACGGCAGCAGCTAAATTTGGTTAATTGAATTAATCTAGCCAGGGCAGATCCACAAAATTGTTATAAAAACTCAACTAGCTTACTTCTTTTACACTGTTTGTTCTGTAACGGGCTCCAGACACAGACAACATTCAACAGCCTAACAAATTGGATCTGGTGTTGGGTACTGAACGTGGCCAGGTGACTGATCTCTCAGTGGATGAGCAGTTAGGGAACAGTGACCACAAGTCCTTAACTCTCAGGGTAGCTACAGATAAGAACCTTGAGGGAGAGTTTTAAATTGGAGTAGTGCAAATTACTGGGCATTAGGGGGGAACTAAGAAGAGTTAATCAGGAGCACCTTTTTTTTCTCTGGTAAGTCCACATTGGACATGTGGAGGGTGTTCAAAAAATCAATTGCACAGAGTACATGGAAGATATGTTCCCGTAAGAAGGAAGGAAGAGGAATGGAAAGAGCCTTGGGTGTCCAGAGAGCTGATGAATTTAGTCAAGAAGAAAAAGGAAGAGTATGTAAAACTTGGAAAGTCAGGATTAAATGAAGCACATGAGGAGTACAAAGAAGCCAGAGAAGAACTAAAGAAGGAAATTAGGAAAATCCTAATGAAAAGTCCTTGGCCAGTAGGATTAAGGTTAATCCCAAGAAATTCTATACATACTTCAAAAGCAAGATAACTAGGGAGGGGGTGGGACCACTCAAGGATAAAGGGGAGGATCATTTGCTTGGATGTGGAGAATGTGAGTGAGGTACTTAGTGAGTACTTTGCTTCAGTATTTACAAGGAAAAGGATATGGAGCACCATAAGATCAGTGATGAGTGTATAACAGACAGACAGACAGACATACTTTATTGATTATTGATTACCCAACGAAATTGGGTTTCGTTACAGCTGCACCAACCAAGAATAGTGTAGAAATATAGCAATATAAAACCATAAATAATTAAATAATAATAAGTTAATCATGCCAAGTGGAAATAAGTCCAGGACCAGCCTATTGGCTCAGGGTGTCTGACACTCCGAGGGAGGAGTTGTAAGGTTTGATGGCCACAGGCAAGAATGACTTCCTATGACGCTCAGTGTTACATCTTGGTGGAACGAGTCTCTGGCTGAATGCACTCCTGTGCCTAACCAGTACATTATGGAGTGGATGGGAGTCATTGTCCAAAATGGCATGCAACTTGGACAGCATCCTCTTTTCAGACACCACCGTCAGAGAGTCCAGTTCCACCCCCACAACATCACTGGCCTTACGAATGAGTTTGTTGATTCTGTTGGTGTCTGCTACCCTCAGCCTGCTGCCCCAGCACACAACAGCAAACATGATAGCACTGGCCACCACAGACTCGTAGAACATCCTCAGCATCGTCTAGCAGATGTTAAAGGACCTCAGTCTCCTCAGGAAATAGAGACAGCTCTGACTCTTCTTGTAGACAGCCTCAGTGTTCTTTGACATAAATATGTTATACAGTGTTTAGAGGTTAAGGAGGAGAACATGTTGGGCCTCCTAATGAGTATTATGATGGATAAGTCCCCAGGCCTAATGGAATTTACCCCAGGTTATTGAAGGAGGCAAAAGGCTGGGCTCTTGACCAATATTTTCCTGTCCTCTTTGGTGAGGTCCTGGAGGAATGGCAAGTAGCTAATGTTGTACCTCTATTTAAGAAGGGAACCAAGGATAATCCTGGGAAATATAGACCAGTGAGTCTCACATAAATTGTAGGGAAATTGCTGGAGAAAATTCTTAGGGATAGGATTTATGAGCATTTGGAAACCCATAGCCTAATTAGGGAAAGCCAGCATGGCTCTGTGCAGGGCAGGTCATGTCTTACCAACTTGATAGAGTTTTTTAACAAGGTGACGAGCGAGATTGATGGGGGTAGGACAGTGGATGTTGCCTACATGGATTTTAGTAAGGCGTTTGACAAAGCCCCTCATGGGAGGCTCGTCTAGAAGATTAAAATACATGGAGTCCATGGTGAATTGGGTGCTGAAGGGACTTATTCGAGTTGGAGGTCTGTGATTAGTGGTGTTCCACAGGGGATCTGTGCTGGGACCTCTACTGTTTATAATGTATATAAATAACCCGGATGAAAATGTAGATGGGTGGGTTAGTAATGACACCAAGATTAGTGGAGTTGTGAGTGGTGTAGAAGACTAGCAAAGAATACAGCACAATATAGATCAGTTGCAGATATGGGCAGAGAAATGGCAGATGGAGTTTAAGCCAGATCCCTGTGAGGTGTTGCACCTTGGTAGGGCAAATGCAAGGTGACACTATACCATTAAGGGCAAGATCCTTAACAGTGTTGCTGAGCAGAGAGATCTTGGGATCCAAGTTCACAGCCCCTTGAAAGCGGCCACACAGGTTGATAATATAAAGGCTTATAAAAAGTTTGCTTTTATTAGTCGTGGCATTGAGTTCAAAAAACAAGAGTTTATGTTGGAAATCTATAAGATTCTGGTTAGGTCACATCTGGAGTATTGCATTCAATTCTGGTCACCTCGCAATAGGAAGCATGTTGAGGTTTTGGAGAGGGTGCAGAAGAGGTTTACCAGGATGCTGCCTGGTTTATAGGGCATGTGCTATACTGAGAGATTAGACAAACTTGGGTTGTTTTCTTTGGAGCGCCGGGGCCTGAGGGGAGATCCGATAGAGGTTTATAAGATTATGAGAGGCATAGATAGAGGAGATAGGGAGTATCTGTTTCCCAGGGTAAAAATGTCTCATACCAGAGTGCATGCATTGAGGGTGAGAGGAGGTAGGTTCAAAGGGAATGTGAAGAGTAAATTTTTTACTCAGAGAGTGATGGATCCCTGGAATATGCTGCCTGATACGGTGATAGAGGCAAATACAATAGAGACATTTAGATGGGCTCATGATTGTGAGGCAGATGGAGGGATATGGGCGTTGTGTAGGTAGGAGGGATTAGTATTTGGGTGTTTTTGATTTAGTTTTTAACTGGCTCGGCAAACCATGGTGAGTGAAGGTCTTGTGCTGTATTGTTCTATGAATAAAGTCTATGTTCTATGAACTAATGGGCTAGGTTATACTGGTCCTGTCCACTGCCTGTATTTGTCACAGAGTCCCTGCGTACCTGGACTTTATGTGAAGATCATTCCTGCACTTTATGTCCAGAGGTTTGGTCTGATCGACCACTCAGTTGCAGGTGATATTATGATCCTGACTGAAGCGAGCTTTGTTAGCTGTCAAGACAGTCTTTGAGTTCACATTTTTATAATGTTTATTATATTCAAAGCCAATTAAAACTAAATATTATTAATTTTTTAAGGAAATTTTTTTTGAGGAAATAACAGGCAGGATAGAGAAAGGAAAATCAGTGAATGTTCACTTGGATTTTCAGAAGGCCTTTGACAAGTGCCACACATGAGGCTGCTTAACAAAACAAGAGCCTGTGATATTACAGGAAAAATACGAGCATAGACAGAAGATTAGCTGACTGGCAGGAGACAAAGAAGAGTAATAAAGGAGAGCTTTACTGGTTGGTTGCTGGTGACTTAATGGTCTTTCCTCAGGGGTCGATGTTGGGTACATTAATTTTCACGTTATAGAGAATGTTAATGATTTGGGTGACAGAATTAATGGTTTTATGGCCAGGTGTGTGGATAATACAAAGATGTGGAGCGGCAAGTCATGCTGGGAGGGCAGCGAGTCTGGAGAAGGACTTCAACAGATTAGGAGATTAGACAAAGAACTAGCAGATGAAATACAGAGTGCAGAATGTATGATCACACAGTTTAGTAGAAAGTAGAATGAAGGCATAGACTAATTTCTAAAAGGGGAGTAAATTCATCAATTAAGAGGTGCAAAGGGACTTGGGAGTCCTTGTGCATGGTCTCCTAAAAGTTAGCTTGCAGGTTAAGTCTGTGGTGAGGAAGGCAAATGCAATGTTAGCATTCATTTTGTGAGGACTAGAATATTAAAGTAAGGATGAATTGCTGAGGCACTATATTGCATTGGTCAGATCGTACTTGGAGTATCATGAGTATATCTGAAAAAGGATGTGCTGGTATTAGAGAAGGTTCAGTGGATGTTCACGAGAATGATCCCAGGAATGAAAGGGTTAATATATGAGGACCATTTCCTGGCTCTAGCCCTGTACTCATTGGAGGTTAGAAGAATAGGGAGACGGAGGATCTCATTAAAACCTACTGAATATTCAAAGACCTAGACAGATTGAACGCAGAGAGAATGAGAGAATATTTCCAATAGTCAGGACCAGAGAACACCGCCTCAGAATAGAAGGATATCCCTTTGGAACAGAGAAGAGTAGGGATTTCTTTAAACAGAAGGCGGTGAACTGGAGGAATTCATTGTCACAGATAGCTGTGGGGGTAGGTCATTGGGTATATTTAAAAGCGGAGTTTAATAGGTTCTTGATTAATAAGGGCATCAAAGGTTACAGATAAAAGGCAGGACAATTGGATTGAGAGAAGAAAATAAATCAGTCATGACGTAATGGCAGAGCAGACTTGATGGGCTGAATGGCCTAATTATTTTCCATTCCATGTACTATAACCTATGTCTCATTGAATCCATGAACACCTCAACACTATTTTGTTTATTTCTGATTTGCACTACTTATTTTAATGTAACTATTTAATATACAGATACGTAATAACAGTAATTCCATTTTTTTCTATATTTATCATGCATTGCATTACACACTGCTGCCACAAAGTTAACATATTTCATGACATATGCTGCTGACATTAACCCTGCTTCTGATTCTGATGTTATGCTGAGGACTCGAGGGACTGAGTTATTTATTTTTTGAGATACTGTGTGGAATAGGCCCCTCTGGACCTTCGAGCTATGCTGCCCAGCAACTTAACCCGAGCCTAATCGCAGGACAATTGACAATGCCCAATTAACCTACCAACCTGACTGTGGGAGGAAACCAGAGCAACCGGAGGAAACCCACGTGGTCACGGGGAGAACGTACGAACTCCTTACAGGCAGTAGCAGGAATTGAACTGGTGTTGTAAAGTGCAGTGCTAACCACTACACTACCGTGGCACCCTGGGGAGAGGCTGAGCAGACTGGGACTTATTTCACAGGAGTGCAGGAGAACGAGGGCTGATCTTATACAGGTGTACAAGTCTATGAGGGGCATAGCTAGGTCAAAAGCACACACTTTTTACCCAGGGTACATGAAGTAAGAGCGAGAGGGCATCAGTTTAAGTGAGAGAACAGATGTAATAGGAACCTGAGGGCATCTTTTTCATTCATATGGAATGAGCTTCCAGAGGAAGTTTGAGGTACATTGAGAGCATTTAAAAAGATACTCAGACAGGTACACAGATCGGAAAGATTTAGAGAGGTATGGCCAAATGTAGTAAATAGGACAAGCTTAGATGGAAACCTTGGTCAGCATGGACCAGCTGGGCCGAACAGCCTGTTTCTACGTTTAGTGATTATATCCATGACTGTGACTCTATGTTGAATGAAAACAAGAATAACTTCCAGAAGACAATGTAGTTTGATTGAGAATTCTCATTTTAATTCGTGAGTCTGAGGTCCCAGGTCTATTACCCAGTGTAATGTCATGGAATCAAAGCGAGAGTGGGGCCTGTCAATGCTCTCCAGCAGCAGAGTGTAGTGAGGAATTAGATTTTACCACTCCCAAATCTATCAGTAATCCTCCGATTCACAGTGAGTAGGTGAGTTACTTTAGTTTGAGCTCTCTCAGCTCACATCCAGTCACAGATGGGCAATAAAAGCTGCCTTGAAGGAGGATGAGATGTGACCTGATAGAGGTGTGTAAGATGACAAGAGGCATTGATCCTGTGGATAGATAGAGGTGTGTAAGATGACAAGAGGCATTGATCCTGTGGATAGATAGAGGTGTGTAAGATGACAAGAGGCATTGATCCTGTGGATAGATAGAGGTGTGTAAGATGACAAGAGGCATTGATCCTGTGGATAGATGGAGGTGTGTAAGATGACAAGAGGCATTGATCCTGTGGATAGATAGAGGTGTGTAAGATGACAAGAGGCATTGATCCTGTGGATAGATGGAGGTGTGTAAGATGACAAGAGGCATTGATCCTGTGGATAGATGGAGGTGTGTAAGATGACAAGAGGCATTGATCCTGTGGATAGATAGAGGTGTGTAAGATGACAAGAGGCATTGATCCTGTGGATAGATGGAGGTGTGTAAGATGACAAGAGGCATTGATCCTGTGGATAGATGGAGGTGTGTAAGATGACAAGAGGCATTGATCCTGTGGATAGATGGAGGTGTGTAAGATGACAAGAGGCATTGATCCTGTGGATAGATGGAGGTGTGTAAGATGACAAGAGGCATTGATCCTGTGGATAGATGGAGGTGTGTAAGATGACAAGAGGCATTGATCCTGTGGATAGATAGAGGTGTGTAAGATGACAAGAGGCATTGATCCTGTGGATAGATGGAGGTGTGTAAGATGACAAGAGGCATTGATCCTGTGGATAGATAGAGGTGTGTAAGATGACAAGAGGCATTGATCCTGTGGATAGATGGAGGTGTGTAAGATGACAAGAGGCATTGATCCTGTGGATAGATAGAGGTGTGTAAGATGACAAGAGGCATTGATCCTGTGGATAGATGGAGGTGTGTAAGATGACAAGAGGCATTGATCCTGTGGATAGATGGAGGTGTGTAAAATGACAAGAGGCATTGATCCTGTGGATAGATGGAGGTGTGTAAGATGACAAGAGGCATTGATCCTGTGGATAGTCAGAGGCTTTTTCCCAGGGCTGAAATGGTTGCCACAAGAGGACACAGGTTTAAGGTGCTGGGGAGTAGGTACAGAGGAGACTTCAGGGGTAAGTTTCTGTGAGAGTTTCACCAATGGGCTGCCAGCAGCGGTGGTGGAGGTGGAAACGATAGGGTCTTTTAAGAGACTTTTGTACATGGAGCTTAGAAAAATAGAGGGCTATGGGTAAGCCTAGTAATTTCTAAGGTAGGGACATGTTCGGCACAACTTTGTGGGCTGAAGGGCCTGTATTGTGCTGTAGGTTTTCTATGTTTCTATGTTTTTTGATGTCAATGCCCCAGTCTCATGGAAAGATAAATGAACAGAGAGAGGGAAAGTGAGAAAGACAGATAGACAGAGATAGAGGCAGAGAATCAAACAGAGAGACATGCAGACAGAGATAGAGGCAAAGAGCCAGACCGACAGAGACACAGATAGACAGAGATAGAGCCAAAGAGACAGACAGACAAAGATAGAAGCAGAGAGATAGACAGACACAAACAGACAGAGATAGAGGCAGAGAGTCAGACAGACAGAGACAGAGAAAGACAAACAGAGAGAGAGAGAGAGAGAGAGAGAGAGAGAGAGAGAGAGAGAGAGAGAGAGAGAGAAAGGCCATTCAGGCCATCGTGGCAGTTCACAGAAAGAGCTGATTACTCAGTCCCTTCCAATGCCCCTTCTTCACATGTTCAGAGCCCAAGACGGTAAGAAACAGAAATAGTAGTAAGCCACTCAGCCTCTCACTGTGACCCACAAATCAAAAGATCGCAGCTAATCTTTTACCTCAATACTGCTTCCCTGCACTACCTCATAGTCCTCGATCCCCTTAATAATTAAAAGTCTATTGATTTCCATGTCAAAGGTGTTGTGTATTGAATATTTCTACTATATATATAATATGATTCAGCATGCTTGTTCATTTAAATAATTCATTAGGGGTTACACGTAAGTTGCAAACCTTACATGCAAACCTTGCTGAAAATAAAGACCAAGTTACATCCACGTTCTTTGGACTCTCGTGTGTTCCTTTGAAATAATTTAATATTTTGAAGTTACAAAACATAACAAAGGGGAATTAGAATGGGCAAGTAAAACTGCACTTGATAGAGATGGCCACATCCCATTAAATATTTTTTAAATAAAATTTGGCAATGCTCATAATCTTGCTTCGTCATTTACCTCTCCCTCTCCAGGCACCACATGACAAATCTGGCCTTCTCCTCCCTTTCTGCAGACCCAGTACAACTTGTCCACCATCCCAGTTGCTTGTCACCATTGCTTAACAGCCCCGGGGTCAGGGAGGGCTGTGGACAAGCTCAAGCAAACAGCAAAGAAGTGAGTGATTGACACTTCATTCCCAAATATTGTTTTTTGCTATTGAACTCAACCTGTATCTGTTTAAAGTTCAAAATAAATTTATTATCAAAGTACATATACGTCACCCAATGCAGCCCTAAGATTCATTTTCTTGCAGGCATACTCAGCAAATCCAAGAACCACAATAAAGTCAATGAAAGGCCACGCCCAACAGGGGTGGGCCAACAACCAGTGCGCAAAAGACAACAAACTGTGCAAATACAAAGAAAGGAAGTATAATAATCAATAAGTAAGCAATAAATATCAAGATCAATGGACGAAGAGTCATTGAAAGTGAGTCCATAGGTTTTGGGAACAGTTCTGTGATGGGGCAAGAGAGGTTGAGTGAAGTTCTCCCCACTGGTTCAGGAGCGTGATGGTTGAGGAGTATTAACTGTTCCTGAACCTGGTGGTGTGAATCCTGAGGCTCCTGTAGCTTCTTCCTGGTGGCAGCAGCGAGAAGAGAGCACGGCCTGGGTGATGGGGGTTCCTGATGATGGACGCTGCTTTCCTGCGACAGTACTCCATGTAGATGCGCTCAATGTTGGGGAGGGGCTTCACCCATCCGAAGTGATCTGGCATCAGAAGCCACAGAATCGGTAGCTGAGAGAAGGTCTCAGCAAACCTCTCCTCACCTTCATCCCTTGATTCATGGACCGGCTCCTCACTTTCCCACTGCAGATGCAGTGAATTTTTCATCTGTACTCTGCTTGTTTATGCAAACGGCTGAAGTGGATTACTTACTGAGATCCTACTTTCGACCAGGAAACAAGGGGGAGAAAAGACAGCTGAATCCGGCCTCTCATGCAGAGAACAGCACTCCCAGGCAGTCAATGGGACTTCCGACTGCTGTCAGGTGTAACCAGTGCCCCACACTTTCCAGTCAGACCACTTTTCTGTCACCTCAGCTCAACTACCAGTTCACAAGGCCCTGTTAATTTCTGGAGTCCATCTGGAATTTGCTGACAATGACACAATGCAATAAATAAAATTGCACTTGATAAATCTGTTAAAAATACATTCTTACAGCATCCAAGTAATTAACAGAAAACTTGGCCAACTCTGACTGTGGTTCTTAAGCTGTCCAATCAGATAATTGCTTTGGAATGATGCATGTTCAACCCTGATCATATGTTAGATTGACTTGTGGTGTTGCCACAGCAACAATAGCTACAAGATATCATTCATAAAATAGCACCAAGGCCACTTAATGCCTTCAAATATGTTTGCACTTAAAAGAAATGAAAAGCAACTATATAATTTATTCCTTAACACGTTAAAAAACTCTTACATTGGCATCTATGTTATTCATGAAAGTGGAGTGAACCCACTGGTTGGTAATGGGATTTGACAATTAATTTATCTCCAGAGTTTTTGAACTAATACTCCAGAACCATAGGTTTGCCGAGCACCTACCAGAGAAAGCAGGAACTCCCGGTGGCCACCCACTTCAGCCCTACTTCCCACTCCCATTCCGACATATCAATCCATGGATTCCTCTACTGCCATGAAGAGGCCACACTCAGGTTGGAGGAACAGCATCTAATATTCCATCTGGACAGCCTCCAAACTGATGGCATGAACATCAATTCCTTAAACTTCCTGTAATTGCCCCCACCCTTCACCACCATTCCCCATTCCCGTTTTCCTCTCTCACCTTATCTCCTTACCTGCCCAGCACCTCCCTCTGGTGCTCCTCCCCCTTCCCTTTCTTCAAAGATCTTCTACCCTCTCCTATCAGATTCCCCCTTCTCCAGCCCTTTATCTCTTCCACCAATCAGCTTCCCAATGCTTCACTTCACCCCTCCCCCTCCCAATTTCACCTATCACTCACCACCTTGTACTATTCCTCCCCTCCCCCCACCTTCTTGCTCTAACTTCTCATCTTTTTTTCCAGTCCTGATGAAGGGTCTCGGCCCGAAATGTCGACTAGTTATTTCCATCGATGCTGCCTGGCCTGCTGAGTTCCTCCAGCATTTTGCGTGCGTTGCATAAGTTAACGGTGATGTTTTGCACTGTACTTCAGTGAATGCCATTATAAGCCACACACATAAGAAGCAAGATGCGGTGACTGATTAACCTCCAACCTGATCTGAGAAGAAAATGGAGCACCTGGCAGAAACGTGTGGTCACGGGGCAAATGTGAAAACTCCACACAGGATTGAACCCAGGTCACTGGAGCTGTCAGGCAGAGCCTCCACTGGCTATGCCACTGTGTCAGGCAATCTACAGCTTCCCAACACGGCCCGATGTGACGTGGGGTTAGGATTGTACAGTTTAGTCAGGTCAAGCAATAGGAAGGAGCGAGACGCAGAGGAGCATGAAGAACATGTTAACAGATGGCAAGAATTCAATGGGATAAGTCTGCTTTCTATGGTTTGACGTAATTGGAGAAGTTAATACTGATATCTTTCATGTCAGTTGCGAGCGCTGCCCATTCATGTCCGCTGGCATGCAGCTGTCTGTTTCCCCTGAAGCTCCCTCACCTTGCTCCCTGTTCTCTTGCAAAATAAACACACAGCACATTTCCTGAACTGAGGGTAATTCTCTTACATGTGCATGGGAGCAAAGCACACAGATAAGACCATGTCCTAGGCTGGTTATGATGGCTGAGAGAAAGCTTTTGCTGAATGAAGCATCAGACAATCTGCTGGAGGAACTCAGTGGGTTGAGCAGAGTCGGTGGGAGGAAAGGTCAAGTTCCTCCAGTGGATTGGTTGCTTCTCCAGATTCCGGCATCCGTACTCTCTTGTGCTTCTGAGAGTCCTTTCCTCTCACAGATGCTGCTCAACCCATTGAATGCGTTCTCTAGCATGTTGGTTGTGGCCCCCAGATTCCAGCATCTGCCGACTCTGTGACTCCCTCTCATTGAACGAACTTGCCTGATCTGGGATCTGACAGAGAGCTCTATTCAGACTCTTTCAAAGTGGATTAGAGGTAGGGCAAAGGAGAGCTCGATATTGTTACACTCCTGACGAGAGAAACAAGAAGGATACGCTGACAAAAGCTAGGATCATCATTAAAGTCAGGACATGGTTCGTCACTTATTTCCTGGTGGCAGAAATGAGAATTAGATGCTCAAATTGATGGGGACATACTATAGTCCTCCTTGTAGTCAGTGAGAATTAGAACAGATATCTAGGCAAATCGCTGAAGGGCGTAAAAGCAGTAGTGTTACTGTAGTAGGGTATTTTAACTTTCCTAATATTAAAGTCAATGTCAACTTTATTGTCATATGCACAAGTAGACAAATACCCTGGTCTAATGAGAAAATTACTCTCGGGAGCATCACAGGTAGCACTCATAATAAAAATATAAATTTAACAAATTTGAGGTCCTCCATTGTTCAGGGTTGACCATGGGTGTTGCACCCCAACTGTCCAGGTGATACACAAGCCAGGACAGTACGATATGGAGAGCAGGCTTTTGCCCATTCAGCAAGCTCCCCCTCTCCACGCAGCTAATGAGTGCAAAGGAACGGCAGAGACTGATACAGTTTGGCACCAGCAGAGTCGCAGGAGTTGCCAGTCAGTGCTGAGCTCAATGTGGGATTTAGGGATTGTGCTGAGTGCTGAGCCTTAGGGATTTCCGCTCCAGATTTTTCCTTGGGGTTTACTCCTGAAGCCCTCCCCACGAGTAGGTATAGCCGCAAGGCAGCAGAGGTTCGAGATCAGAGTTTTCCTTCTCGAAGATGAGCTGCCAACCACGGCTGACGAGCCCCATCTGCCTGAAGCAACTGGTTTTAAGGTGCCAATAACCCGTTTTTGCCCCTTCTCCTGTCAGTAGAAACAGTTATTTGCATCTTTTATTTGAGTTATTTGCATCTCAAATAACTTCGGACTACCAAGTCCACCTCCTGGCCTTCATGTGTGGTTTGGCTTAGCGCTAAAGGCCAGGAGTTGGACTTGGTAGAAGTTATTGGAGATGCACGCCATTTGGAGCATTTAGTAAGTAGTAGAAACTTATCCCCACCACCTCCACCAGCTATAACAACTTTATAAACCTAAACAGAAATGAAACACAATTAAACTGGGACCGCCTTGGATTAACACTTTGACTGGAAGCTTGTTAACCAAACTTACAGCAGTGGCATCCAAGTCCTTCTCTGTTTTTACAGGCATCTTGTTCTGACACAGACTGACAGCTTACTGTGGTGTATGTGTCTTGTATTCCCCCCCCACCCCTCCATCCCTGCCACACATGCACACACACGCACACACTCCTACTCAGGGATATTTCAAGATAGGAACCCATGCTTTGCTCAATCTAAACCTTTGGCAGCTGGAGCAAGAGATTTACTGGTTTTCACCTGTTCTTATGACTTCTTGTAATGAAAACTGGATATGAAGACTCGATGCCAAATCTGAAAACCAAAAAAAAAATTCTGCAGTTGCAGGAAATCAATTTCAAGTCCATTCATTGTCATGTGTCATGTGTCATGTGGAAATGCCAAGAAAATTAGATTTTGCAGTAGCAGGGTATACAGTATGTTATAGACAGGACAAACATAAAAATAAATAAGCTTAACAAAAATATACATAATTTACACAACAGAATAAACAAAAATTACATAACACGCTTTGTGGCAAGCTTTGCTGATGTCCAGGCAGTGGCGTGTAAAGTGTCTATTGTATTGGTATCTTCAGCAGGCTGTTCCAGAAGAGCATCCAGCAGTGAAGAGAAGGGTTGGAAGAAGAGAAGGGCTTGGGTTCCACTACAGATTAAGTCCCATCCTGGTTGAGGAGCTGCTCCCTTTCCAAGGCGTCGTAGCAGAATGTTCTGAACTAAAGCGAAGGGTTGCAAAGCAGAACATTTTTGCTGACTCCTTCCTGGGATAGAGGCAAGTCGTCAACCAGAATGGGGCTCGTGGAACCCATGCCCTGGTGTAATATGAGCTGAATACTTAAACCAAAACGATATCAAAGTTCAAGGTAAATTTATTATCAAAGTACATATATGTCAGCATATACAACCCTGAGGTTAGTTTTCTTGCGGGCATGCACAGTAAATTCAAGAAACACAGAGTCAATGAAAGACAGCACCTAACGGGACAGACAGACAACCAGTGTGTAACAGGCAACAGACTGTACAAATACAAAAAAGAGAAAATAAATAAATAAAAATAAGCAATAACTATTAAGAACATGAGATGATGAGTCCTTGAAAGTGAGACCATGGGCTGTGGGAACAGTTTAATGATGGGGTGAGTGAAGTCATCCACTCTGTTTCAAGAGCCTAATGGTTGGGGGGTAATAACTGTTCCTGAACCTGGTACTATGGGTCCTGAGGCTCCTGTACCTGCTTCCTGATGGCAGCAGCAAGAAGGGAGAATGTTCTGGGTGGTGGGCTTCCTTGATGATGGATGCTGCTTTCCTGTGACAGCGCTCCGTGTTTATTAACACAGCACTACTCTATGTTCCAGGCCAAATATTTCTGAATCAAACCTCACCGTCCAATCACCGAGCTGCTTTCTTGCACACACCCGCGTCTACCAGCGACAAACCCTTTGCCCTGCAGGAAGCAATGATTTTACTGCAAAGTGAATAAAAACAAAATGTACAGTTCTAGCAGTAATCACCAAAATAGAAGTACAATTCATAACTATTCAAGCCCAGAGGCCATAAACCTGTGATTCATTCATAATCCCCTAACGTACTGTCTCCTTGTGCAAATCCTTGCTGCATCTAAGAATCCCTATCCGTATTCACTCTACCACTGGGATATATCCACATATATACTTTTCTCAATTGCCTGTATGTTTCTTTCTGATTCCTATTTTTTTTCTTGCTGGTGGTGGATGCTTCAGGGACAAGCACCCCCCCCCCCCCAACCTGTACAGAGTCATAAAACATGGAAGAAGGCCTTTTCTCCCAACTGGTCCATATCAATCAAGTGTCATATCCAAGCTAGTCCAATTTTCCTGTGTTTGACCCATATCCCTATAAACCCTTCAAGTCCATGTAACTACCTCAACCACTTCCTCTGGCAACTCAGTCTATATACTGAGCATCCTCGGGGTGAAAATTTTGCCCCTCGGGTTCCTGTTAAATCTGTTGAGTATGCTTATTGCATTTGGTAGGAAAGATTTTCTGTAGCGATCCCTGTGACAACAGAGCTGAATGAGTCTGTTTGGAAAGATACTCCGCTGCTTATTCAGTAGGTCGTGGAGAGGATGTGCCGGATTGTCCATAATGGGTAACAGTTTGTTCAGTGACCTCCTCACCACCAAAAGAGGCTGGATGTTTTATTATGGCTTCCTTCTCGCTGTGAAAGGGGACACTTCCTTTGCCCTTTATTAGGGAGAGAGAGGGAGCCTGCAGCATTGTCAGGGTGAATGAATAGCTTATGTTGTACTGCAGACCATGGTCTTTCTTAGGGGCTTTGCTACTGCGTGCTTGGTAGGTGGAGGGTGCTGATGTTTTTCGCAGAAGCGGGTGGGCTTTGGGGGGGCCGTTGCTTTGCTGCTGCTTGTGCATGGGAGGGGGGAGTTGGGGGGGGGGTTTGGGGTTCTAACGTTTCAGCTGTCATTCATTCTTTGGGGCACTCCTCTGTTTTCATGGAAGTCTGCCAGGAAAAAGAAAGTCAGGGTGTACTTTTCCCTGATATTGAATGGAACTATTGAGGGAGCTGCGCTACACGGGATCGGCCTCCACTGTGCTGTGGAGAACAAATGGCAGCTGCAAAAGGAAAGACTGAACAACAGAAAGACTCAGCCACTAACCACAGCCGCCACTCACTCTTGCCTGCACTGCAGCAGAATACGTGGATCCCAGATCAGCCTCTCCAGCCACCAGACAACCTCTTAGGAGATCATCATTCTCAACTCCAGTGATGGCTCTATACACTTACAAGGAGCACTGCTATAAGAAAGCAATATCCATCATCAAAGGCCCCAGCAGGACTATGTGACATTGTCCATACTTTTACAAACAAGAGAAAATCTGCAGATGCTGGCAATGCAAGTAACTCACACAAGATGCCGGAGGAACTCAGCAGGCCGGGCAGCAGCTATGGGAAAGAGTACAGTCGACATTTTGGGCCGAGACCCTTCAGCAGGACTGGAGGGTCCAGACTTTTCCTTGTTTGCCAGTCTTCTTTTGTTTATGTATAGCTTTTTTGCAAAACTCTATTTTATTTGTTTTTTTCCCCCTAGAAATGTCTGCAAGAAAATTAATTCCGAGGTAGTATATGGTAACAGATATGTACATTAATAATACATTTACTTTGAACTTTGATCTTCACCATGCTATCCACTTGCATCACCACTTTTAGGGAGCTATGTACTTATACCCCAAGGTCTTGTCATTCTGCAACACTTCCCAGGGCCCCACCATTCGCTGTAGATGTCCTGGCCTTTCCAACACTCCCTGTGCTGTTGGAGGGCATTTCCACATTTTAGGATTGGAGGTTCCAGTAGTCAGATGATGAAAATACAGCAATATGTTTCTCACGGCATGGAGATGAACCTCTAGGTGGTAATTCCTTTACAACTACTCCCCTTGCCCCTTTTGTAGGTGGTACACACTGCACCTGGGAGTGGCGGGAATCAATGTTTCTGGTGATGGATGGAGTCATACAGTTTGCTGTACCCTTGAGCTTCTTGAGAGTTGTTGGTACTGCGCTCATCCAGACTACAGACAGAAGGCACTCCATTGTCTTTTCCCTTGTACATGGTAGAAAGCCTTTGGGGAGTCAGGAGGTGAGTTATCCTCGAGGAATACCTACTCGTTTAGCCCCGAGTTTCCAGTAGATGGGAATGCCATTAAATATCAAGGGTAGGTAGTTAAGCTCCCTTGCTGGAGACGGTAGTTTTCCAGCGATTGTGTTGCGTGAATGTGGTTTGATATTTATCAGCCCAAGCCCGAATGATGCCCAGGTGCAGACTGCTTCATTATCTATGATAGATTATCATGAGAGGAGATTCCAGGCTTGTTTACTCTGAAGCAACAGAGGCTATAGGCCTGATAGAGTTATACTGAAGATGATGAGAAACCTAGGAAGGGATGATAGTGCTCTCCAAAGGTAGGTGGTATAGATTTAAAGTGAGAGGGAGAATGTTTGAAAGGGAATCTGAGTAAATGTTTCACACACAGTACAATAGAAATCCTTCCCCTGTAAGCTTGTGTATCAAAAACGAGAGCACTTAGGTTTAAGATGCAAGGAAGGAGATTTAAAGGGGATTTGAGGGGTAAGTTTTCCTACACGAGGAATCATTGATATCTAGAACTCGCCGGCCAAAAAAGTGGTGGAATAGGATGCAAATCACTACACTTTAAAGTTCAAAGTTCAATGTAAATGTTATTATCAAAGTACATTTATGTCATCATATACAACCCTGAGATTCATTTTCTTGTGGGCATACTCAACAAATCTGTAGAATAGCAACTATAACAGGATTGTAGCGGTGTGCTACACGCAGCGCTGCAATAACGACACGGAGTCGGTGAGCTGCAGTTGCAAAAGAGGTTTATTCAAACTTCGCGGCCTCGCTTTAAAGCCTTCCTGATCCTGCCCTCCCTGGGCGGGAATATTGTAGGGGTCACGTATTCACAGTCCCGTCCCGCGCGCGGGCTTTTCCCCTTGCTGGTGAAGCAGGCTTGGTGCCCTCTTTGGGACCGGCTTCAATGCCGGCGCACGCCGCTTTGTGAGCCGGTTCGAGTGCACTGGGAAGTGGGTCGCCACATAACCCCACCCCCCAGAACCGGCGATACACCCCCCAATGTCCACAGTCTGGGTCGGACTCTGTTTGGGAGGTCTGTCTCTGCGCCGCAGTGCCGGACTCTCAACTGGCTGTGCCGTCCACATGGGCCGGTTTGAGTCGGTCCACCGTGAAAACCTCCTCTTTCCCCCCAATGTCCAGCACGAATGTGGACCCGTTGTTTCTGATCACCATAAACGGCCCCTCGTAGGGCCGCTGTAGCGGTGCCCGATGTCCGCCCCATCGTACAAAAACGAACTTACAGTTTTGCAGGTCTTTGGGTACGCAGGTCGGGTTCTGCCCATACTGTGAAGTGGGTATGGGGGCCAGGTTACCGAGCGCGTAGTCTGCCCAGGACTGCTGCGGGTTCTTCCTCTTGCCCCCTTGGGGCTGGTATGAACTCTCCTGGGACGACCAGGGGTGCGCCGTACACCAACTCGGCCGATGAGGTGTGCAGATCCTCTTTGGGCGTGGTGCCGGTTCCAAGCAGGACCCAGGGAAGCTCGTCCACCCAGTTAGGTCCTTTGAGGCGAGTCATGAGAGCCGACTTCAGGTGACGGTGGAAACGCTCCACTAGTCCATTCGACTGTGGGTGGTAGGCAGTTGTGTGGTGCAGCTGGGTCCCCAAAAGGCTGGCCATAGGTGACCACAGGCTGGAGGTGAACTGGGCGCCTCTGTCGGAGGTAATGTGGGCCGGTACACCAAAGCAAGATACCCAGGTGGCAATCAGTGCCCGGGCGCAAGATTCGGAGGTGGTGTCGGTGAGCGGGACTGCCTCTGGCCATCTTGTGAACCGGTCCACGATAGGCAGGAGGTGCCACACTCCTCGCGACACTGGCAGGGGGCCCACGATATCCACGTGAATGTGGTTGAAACGCCGGTGGGTGGGGTGGAACTGCTGCGGCAGGGCTTTGGTGTGCCGCTGCACCTTGGCAGTTTGGCAGTGCATGCACGTTTTGACCCATTCACTGACCTGCTTGCGGAGTCCGTGCCAAACGAACCTGTTGGAGACCATCCGGACGGTTGTCCTGATGGAGGGGTGCGCTAAGTTGTGAATGGAGTCAAAAACGCACCGCCGCCAGGCTGCCGGAACGATGGGGCGGGGTTGGCCGGTGGTGACGTCACAGAGTAGGGTCCTCTCACCTGGGCCTACGGGGAGGTCCTGGAGCTACAAACCGGAGACTGCAGTCCTGTAACTAGGGATCTCCTCGTCTGCCTGCTGCGCCTCCGGCAGTGCTTCATAGTCTACCCCCTGGGACAGGGCTTGGATGTTAGGGCAGGAGAGGGCACGACATTGTCCTTTCCTGAGACACGCCGGACATCCGTCGTGTATTTGGAGATGTAGGACAGATGTCGCTGCTGGCAGGACGACCAGGGGTCGGATGCTTTCGTGAACGCAAAGGTAAGCGGTTTGTGGTCCGTGAACGCGGTGAAGGGCCTACCTTCTAAGAAGTACCTGAAATGCTGGATTGCCAGGTATAGCGCCAACAGTTCCTGGTCGAAAGCAGTGTATTTGAGCTCGGGTGGTCGTAGGTGTTTGCTGAAAAACGCCAGGGGTTTCCAGTGACCCTCGATGAGTTGTTCCAGCACTCCACCGACTGCCGTGTTGGATGCGTCCACTGTGAGGGCGGTAGGGACGTCCATTCTGGGGTGCACTAGCATTGTGGCCTTTGCCAAGGCTTCTTTGGTTTTAATGAAAGCGGCGGCGGACTCTTCATCCCAGGTAATGTCCTTGCCCTTACCCGACATCAGGGCGAACAGGGGGCACATGATTCGGGCAGCTGAAGGGAGGAAGCGGTGGTAGAAATTCACCATACCCACGAATTCCTGAAGGTCTTTGATTGTGTTGGGTCGGGGGAAATGGCGGACCGCATCTACCTTGGCGGGCAGAGGGGTTGCCCCATCTTTAGTAATCCTGTGGCCCAGGAAGTCGATGGTGTCGAGCCCGAATTGGCATTTGGCCAGGTTGATTGTCAGGCCGTATTCACTCAGTCGGGCGTAGAGTTGACGGAGGTGGGACAGATGCTCCTGACGACTGCTGCTGGCTATGAGGATGTCGTCCAAATGGATGAAAGCGAAGCCCAGGTCACGTCCCACCACGTCCATTAACCGCTGAAACGTCTGTGCGGCATTCTTCAGGCCGAACGGCATGCGGAGGAACTCGAAAAGGCTGAAAGGGGTGATGAGTGCCGTTTTGGGGACGTCGTCCGGATGCGTCAGGATTTGATGGTATCCCCGGATGAGGTCTACCTTGGAGAAGATCTGTGCGCCGTGCAGGTTTGCTGCAAAGTCCTGAATGTGCGGCACAGGGTAGCGGTCCGGTGTTGTAGCCTCGTTCAGCCTGCGGTAGTCGCCACATGGTCTCCAGCCCCCTGTTGCTTTGGGCACCATGTGCAGGGGGGAGGCCCATGGGCTGTCAGACCGCCGTATGATCCCCAATTCCTCCATCCTCTTGAACTCCTCCTTCGCCAGTGGGAGCTTGTCCGGGGGAAGCCTTCCAGCACGGGCGTGGAGGGATGGTCCTTGTGTCAGGATGTGGTGCTGTACGCCATGTCTGGGCATGGCTGCCGTGAACTGCGGTGCCAGAACCGATGGGAAATCTGCCAGGACTCTGGTGAAGTCGTTGTCGGACAGCGTGATGGAGTCCAGGTGTGGGGCCGGCAACTGGGCTTCACCCAGGGAGAACGTTTGAAAGGTCTCGGCGTGGACCAGTCTCTTCCTGGGCAGGTCGACCAGTAGGCTGTGAGCTCGCAAAAAATCCGCTCCCAGGAGCGGTTGGGCTACGGCGGCCAGTGTGAAGTCCCACGTGAACCGGCTGGAGCCAAACTGTAGCCGCACCGTACAGGTGCCGTAGGTCCTTACTGTGCTGCTGTGCGTGGCCCTCAGGGTGGGACCCGGTTCTCTGTTGCGGGTGTCGTAACTTGTCGGAGGTAAGACGCTGATCTCGGCTCCGGTGTCGACCAAAAAGCGGCGTCCTGACCGCTTGTCCCAGACATACAGGAGCCTATCCCGATGGCCAGCCGCCATAGCCATCAGCGGCGGCTGCCCTGGCATTTCCCAGGAACTTGCAGGGCGGGCTACAGCGGCGGGCTTCTGCACCCCACCGCTGGTGGTAGAAGCACCATTGTTTGTTGGTCTCCTCACCCCTGCCTCTGGGGTTAGCGGGCTCTGTGGCCGGGCCTGGTCTGGTTTGCTGCTGGGAGCGTGGCCTGGTGATCTGTGTGACGGACGCCCCACTCTCCTTCTTGGCTTTCCACAGCAAGTCCGCCCAGGCCGCCACCTTCTGGGGGTCGCTGAAATCCGCGTTGGATAGCAGCAGGCGTATGTCCTCCGGCAGCTGCTCCAGGAATGCCTGCTCAAACATGAGGCAGGGCTTGTGTCCTCCGGCCAGGGACAGCATCTCGTTCATCAAAGCCGATGGCGGTCTGTCCCCCAAGCCATCCAGGTGCAGTAAACGGGCAGCTTGCTCGCGCTGTGAGAGTCCAAAAGTCCTTATGAGCAGGGCTTTGAATTCCATGTATTTGCCGTCCGCTGGGGGCGACTGTATGAACTCCTCAACCTGGGCCGCTGTTTCCTGGTCGAGGGAGCTCACCACGTAGTAGTAACATGTGGAATCCGAGGTTATCTGCCGAATGTGGAATTGGGCTTTTGCTTGCTGGAACCATAGGTGAGGTCGCAGCGTCCAGAAGCTTGGCAGTTTTAACGAAACTGCATGAACAGATGCGGCGTTGTTCATCTCCAGTCCAAATATCGTTTGGGCCGTCGGGGTCACCAATTGTAGCGGTGTGCTACACGCAGCGCTGAAATAATGACACGGAGTCGGTGAGCTGCAGTTGCAAAAGAGATTTATTCAAACTTCACGGCCTCGCTTTAAAGCCTTCCTGATCCTGCCCTCCCCGGGCGGGAATGCTGTAGGGGGCACGTATTCACAGTCCCGTCCCGCGTGCGGGCTTTTCCCCTTGTTAGTGAAGCAGGCTTGGCACCCTCTTTGGGACCTGCCTCGATGCCGGCGCGCACCACTTTGTGAGCCGGTTCGGGTGCGCTGGGAAGTGGGTCGCCACAGTACCATTGAAAGGCAGCCCAACTAGGGAATTCAACCAGAGTGCAGAAGACCATAAACTGTGCCAATGTAAATAAAAATAAATAGCAATAGATAAAGAGAACATGAGATGAAGAGTCCCTTGAAAGTGAGCCCATTTGTTGTGGGAACATTTCAATGATGGAGCAAGTGTAGTTGAGTGCAGTTACCCCTTTTGTTCAAGAGCGTGATAGTTGATGGGTAGTAACTGTTCCTGAACCTGGCGGTGAATTTTAAGAAGGTTCTTATCATGAGAGCAAAGTTGGATGTGACTGGGTGGGTAAAAACATTGAAAGGTAAGAGTGAACGGGAGAATGTTCACAAAGAAATAATACACAAGTTTCAAACAAAATTCCTCTAAGTCGCAAAGTACTAATGAAAAAAAATGTGATTCATCTGTGGCTGACATGAGAAATTAAAGGGAGAGGCTTACAGAGTTGCCAGAAATACCATTAGGCCTGAGGATTGGGAGGATTTTAAACCTCGGCAGACAATTGTAAAGGCAAGGTATATGATGAGAGTGGGAGGAAACATAGGAGTAGATTGCAAGCTTTTAACAGTGAGTGAAAACGGAAAAGATGAGGGAGGGCAACTGGGGACACCTTACAGAGAGAGTCAGAGAATTCATAATGGGAACAAGGAAAGATAGAAGAATTAACAACTTACTTTGCATATTGCACAGAGGAATACACACAAAACCTGCCAGATATATTAGAGCATTGAGTATCCAACAAGAGTGTGGAAGAGAAAGAACTATCAGTTGAAAAAAATAGGACAGGAGAAAGTGATAAGCTTGAAAGCTGATTTAACCCAAGGACCTGATGACTACACCCCAAAATTCTGAAATAGGCAGTTGTAGAGATAGTGAACACTCTATTTCTCATCTTTCGTGGCTCTGTCAGTTCTGGACTACTTCCTGTGGATTGGGGGAGGGGGGCAGGGTCACCAATGCAGCTCTTCTGTCTTGGAATAGAGGGAGAAAGGAAAACATTTTCATTACATTTATTGCATATATTCTACTCTTTCAAATCTCAATTTTGTCAGATTGCCTAACAATTCTACCTGCTCTGTACTCTCTCTGTAGCTACAACTCCCACCGGACAGGTGATACAAAAGTTTGAGAGGGTGTACTGCCTGGTTCACCTACACAGAGGTGGCAGGTGGAATACAGTGTTGGGAAGTGTCTGGTCATGCACTTTGGTAGAAGAAAAGGCTTATACTATTTTGTAAATAGAGAATGAATTTAGAAATCTAAGGTGCAAAGTGATTTGTGAGTCCTAGAGCAGGATTCCCTGAAGGTTAACTTGCAGTTTGATTTGGTAGCAAGGAAAGTAAATGCAATTTTAGCATTCATTTGAAGAGGATTATAATATAAAACCAAGGATGTAACGATGAGGCTTTGTCAGGCATTGGTCAGACCACATTGGAGTTCAGTGAGAAGTTTCAGTCTCTTCTCAAATAAGGATGTGCTGGCATTGGAAAGGGTCCAGCAGAGATTTATGGGGATGATCCCGGGAATGAAAGAAATACTGTATGAAGAATGTTTGATGACTCTGGGCCTGTACTCACTGTTGTTTAGAAAAATGAGGAGGGATCTCACTTAAGACTACTGAACATTGAAAGGCATAAATAGGACCGCGTGAAGAGGATATCTCTATTGCTGAGAGAATCTAGGACCAGAGAGCACACCATCAGAATAAAAGGACTTCCTCATCAAGATGGTGAATCTGTGGAATTCAGTGCCACAGACAGTTGTGGAGGCCAAGTACATGGCTATATAAAGTGGAGGTTGATAGGTTCTTGATTAGTAAGATCATTAAAAATTATAGGCAGAAGGCAGGAGAATGCGGTTGAGTGGGAAAATAAATCAGCCATGGTCAAGTGGTGGAACAGACTCAGTGGGCTGAATGGCCTAATCCTGCTCCGATATCTCATGGTTTTATGGTCTATTCTGCTGTTATAAGACTCTTGAATGGACCTTCTCATTTGCTCAAAAACTAGATCGATCTCCCAATCTACCTCACTGTGCTCCTCGAATTTTATTAGTCCAGCTGCACTGCACTTTCTCTGCAAATACAATCCTATATTCTGCATTATATTTTCTTTTTCACTACCTCAATGAACTTATTCACGGCAATAATAAATCAATTCCAATACCAAGAAATTGTGCAACTCCCATCCTGTTCACCCATATCAGTGATAGAGGAAATGCTGGAGTCTAAGATTCTAAGTATATATACAGCATACGACCCTGAGATTCACCTTCCCACAGACAGCCATGAAACAAAGAACGGAAACCATGGAACCCATTCAAAGAAAAAACATCAAACCCCCAATGTGCAAGAGAAAAAAAATCATGCTAACAGTGAAAGAACAAGCACAGATTATAAAACACCAGACTGCAAATCATCGAATTAGTCCAATCACATTCAGCTCAGTTCAGTTCAGTTCAATCTAGCTCTGTGTCGTTCGTCAACTTCAGGCCACAGAGCCAGTCCGCCCTGATCCAAATCGCATAAAATAGCAACTTTGATGAAGAATGTAGGTGAAGAATGGAGCAATAACAGAATGCCCTGAAAAGAGTAATTTGAGTGAGCAAAGTCAATAAAAGGCAAAAATGTTGGGAACACTCAGAAGGTCAGCCACATTGGTAGAACGAGAAACAGCGTTCTGTCAAAGGGACTTTGATTTGAAACTTGGTCACTTTTCCTCTTTCCTCAGTCGCTGCCCGACTTGTTGAGTGTTTCCAGCAGTTTTGCTGATTGTATTTCAGATTTCCAACATTTGCGATTTTTAAAAAAAAATTTATCAAGCAGAGTCTATAATAATTCATGAAAGTAAAACCTCAGAATTATTTGGGGACGTGACTAGCAGAATTGAGGAGGATACCAGTTTGCTGTATTTGGGCTTTTCGAAGACTTTCAAAAAATAAGATGATCAACAAGGTTGGGACATATGAAGTGAGGGCAATGCATTCATGTAGGTACAGACTGCACACTGGGAATAAACAAAGGTTACAGGGAAAAGGCAGGAGAATGGAGTTTAGAGGTATTAAGTCAACTATGATGGAATGGTGGAGCAGACTCAATGGGTCAATTAGCCCAATTCTGCTCCCATGTCTTATGGTCTTATGGATAATGATCTGCCTAATGCATTGACAACTAAAACGTTACTTTGAACCCTCCTCTCTCCTCTGATTGCAGCTCTATTCATTGCTGTGCTTTCTCAATTCCCTCTGACATTCCCCTCTCTAAGGCAGAATGTTCTGTTCTCTTTAAGGGCCCCACGTTTGTCCCCCTTTGCCTGCACCTCAGTGAGTTCTGCACCCGCCACAATGTCGAGCTCTTCTTCCGTCACCTCCGTCTCTGAGCCCACTTGTTTGGCAGGATTCCACACCCCACATGATGACCCCCTTCTTCCGTCTTCAACCCTCCTCCTCTTCTTAGACACCCCGTTCTGGTTCTCCTCCTGCTCTGGATCTCTTCATCTCAAATTGCCAAAGAAACATCAACTGTCTCGACTTCAGAACTCCTCACTCTTCCTCAAATCTTATCCCTCAAAATGCACTGCTCTCTCCACACCAATCCCAACCTGGCCATCAAATCCACAGAGAAATCGGGGAGCTGTTGTAGTGTGGCAGGACCCCACTCCAGACCATCGGAAAACTCACCAACACCATCACTGACCTCATCCACTCTGGAGAACTCCCATCCACTGCCACCTAACTCAAGTCAAGTCAAGTCACTTTTATTGTCATTTTGACCATAACTGCTGGTACAGTACATAGTAAAAATGAGACAGCGTTTTTCAGGACCATGGTGTTACACGACACAGCACAAAAACTAGACTGAGCTACGTAAAAAACAACACAGAGAAAAATAAACACACATAACTACTACACTAGACTACAGAACTACCCAGGACTGTGTAAAGTGCACACAAACAGTGCAGGCATTACAATAAATAATAAACAGGACAATAGGGCAAAGTGTCAGTCCAGGCTTCGGGTATTGAGGAGTCTGATAGCTTGGGGGAAGAAACTGTCACACATTCTGGTCGTGAGAGCCCAAATGCTTCGGAGCCTTTCCCCAGATGGCAGGAGGGAGAAGAGATTGTATGAGGGGTGCATGGGGTCCTTCATAATGCTGTTTGCTTTACGGAAGCAGCGTATAGTGTAAATGTCCGTGATGGCAGGAAGAGAGACCCTGATGATCTTCTCAGCTGACCTCTCTATCTGCTGCAGGGTCTTGCAATCTGAGATGGTGCAATTTCCGAACCAGGCAGTGATGCAGCTGCTCAGGATGCTCTCAATACAACCCCTGTAGAATGTGATGAGGATGGGGGGTGGGAGATGGACTTTCCTCAGCCTTCGCAGAAAGTAGAGATGCTGCTGGGCTTTCTTTGCTATGGAGCTGGTGTTGAGGGACCAGGTGAGATTCTCCGTCAGGTGAACACCAAGAAATTTGGTGCTCTTTACAATCTCTACCGAGGAGCCGTCAATGTTCAGTGGGGAGTGGTCGCTCCGTGCCCTCCTGAAGCCAACAACCATCTCTTTTGTTTTGTTCACATTAAGAGGCAGGTTGTTGGCTCTGCACCAGTCCGTTAGCCGCTGTACCTCCTCTCTGTAAGCTGACTCGTCGTTCTTGCTGATGAGACCCACCATGGTGGTGTCATCAGCGAACTTGATGATGTGGTTCGAGCTGTGTGTTGCAGCACAGTCGTGGGTCAGCAGAGTGAACAGCAGTGGACTGAGCACGCAGCCCTGGGGAACCCCTGTGCTCAGTGTGATGGTGTTGGAGATGCTGCTCCCGATCCGGACTGACTGAGCTCTCCCAGTCAGGAAGTCTAGGATCCAGTTGCAGAGAGAGGTGTTCAGGTCCAGTAGGCTCAGCTTTCCGATCAGTAATAACTACCCAAGATCCACAAATCTGACTGTCCAGGTAGGCCCATTGTCTCTGTCTGCTCCTGCCCCACTGAAGTTGTGCCCTCATACCTCGACTCCATTCTATCCCCCTTGGTTCAGTCCCTTCCCACCTATATCCGTGACACTTCTCATGATCTCGATCTCCTCAGTAACTTTCAATTCCCTGGCCCTGACCGCCTCATTTTTACCATGGATGTTCAGTCCCTATACACCTCTGTCCCCCATTAATAAGGCCTTAACGCTCTCCACTTCTTTCTTAACAAAAGAGCCAGCGAATCCCCTTCCACCACCACACTACTCGCATGGCAGAACTGGACTTCCCCTGAACAATTTTTCCTTTGGCTCCTTCCACTTTCTCCAAACTCAAGGAGTAGCCATGGGCACTCGCATGGACCCCAGCTAAGCCTGCCCCTTTGATGGGCTACGTAGAACAGTCCCTGTTCAACTTACAAAGTGGTACAGCCCAGGACAGCGTTGTAGATTAGAGAGATGTTGGGATACAGGACCATTGTTCCCTGAAAGTGGAGACACAAGGGGACAGGGCATTGAAGAAGACATTTGGAATGGTTTTTTTTAACCTCTCTACACATTGGGTCTTCTCCATGGATTGTCACCTTGTCGTGGTGGAGAAACTTGTGTGGTCCTGAGATCTCAAGAGCGATGCCATCTGGAGCTATGCTCCTGGTAGGGTCACCCATGGCAGTAAGGTCGAGTGTGAGGTCCCTGACAAAGAACAATCCAACCAAGACCTCAATGGTGGAACAAGCGGATGAAGTTACTTCGAACTCAACGGCTGCGAAGGCAGATGAAGGCTGCAACAAATCCATCAGCTCCAATTGTCATGTTTTCCATGCCATTTAAATCAGTTGGTTGATTTATGAAGTAACGTGTGCTTTGTGGACTGCAACATCAAGTACATGTTAAACAAATACATGCACAGGCGTCTTCGCTCTGTAATAGATCAACAGAACGAAGACCATCATCCTCGACCTCGAGGGGTAGCCACCACCACGACAACATTGGATCGGTCTTTTTGGGGGGGTTCTTTTGGGTTTCTTTGTTTCGTGGCTGCCTGTGAGGAGACGAATCTCAAGGTTGTATAATGTATACATACTTTGATAATAAATGCACTTTGAACCTTGAACTTTGCCTTCATTGGGAAAGGTACTGAATGTAGGAGTGAGGATGCCATGTTGCAAATGTACAAGTCATTGGTGAGACACATGAGAAGTTTAGTTTATGACTCTGGCCACCCAGCAATAGGCAGGGCATCATTAAGCTGGAAAAGCTGCAGAAAATATTCACAAGCATTCACAAGTACTTGAGATATAAGGAGATGCTGAAAAAGCTGGGACTTTTTCCTTGGCATGAAGAAGGCTGAGGGGTGACCTTATAGAAGCTCATAAACCCTGAGGGACATAAATGAGATGAATAGTTACAGTCTTTTTCCCGGCATTGGGGAGGAAAAATTAGAGGCCATAGACTTAAGGTGAAAGGGGAAAGAGACCTGAGGGGCAACTTTTTCACACAGAGCAGGGTATAGGGAACAACCTGCCAGAGAAGTGGTCGTGGGAGGTACAGTTATAATGTTTAAAAGACACTTGGACAGGTAATGGAAAGAATTTGTTGAGAGGGGTATAGGCCAAAAGCAGGCAAATGGGACTGGGTTAGACAGACATTTTGGTCAGCATGGACAAGCTGGGCTGAAGGGCCTGTTTTCTGACTGCCCTTCAGAATGATTGGGTTTTGTAAAACAAGAGGGCCTTGGAGACAAGTCAATCTAGAGGAGATCTGAATGGGAGGTTTTCACCCAGATCGTGGTTGGAATTTGGAACATACTCCCTGAGGAAGAGGCAGATACTCTCACAACACTAAAGAAACATCTGGTTAAGCATTGCCAAGACTATAGAAATCTATGAACCAAATGTGAGTAATTGGGACTTTTATAGATAAGTACAATGGTTAGCATGGAGACGGAAGGTCAAAGGCCTGTTTCTTGCTGTAGAACTCTATGACTATGGTTTAAACATCGTCTGTGAGATTCAGTATAGCATTTGGTGTATAAATTCTTCCTTTGGTAAACTACTCCATTTTGTCTTTATTGATCATGAACCATCACTGACAATGACAAGATAAATAGAAAGGCATAAGGTCTTGAACACAAGAAACAGAAGCAAGAGTAGGCCATTCAGCCCCTCCTGCCTGTTGTCCCCATTCAAAATGAACACATCTGATTTTTTTTTACCAAAGATTCACTAGCTTGCACTGACCCCATATGCCTCAAGTTTTACAAACTCACTTTCAGCCCCATGTTGACAAATACAGCACAGTACAGTGCAAAAGTCTTAGGCACCCTAGCTATATATATATATGAACAGATCAAACCTCCTCTCCTACCAGAATCAAACTGGTGAAACTTTACTGTGCTCCTTCAACTGCAAGTGTACCCTTCCACAGGTAGTGAAGACCAGATTCCTCACACAATCTAGTCAAGGCTCGATGAAATTGCAGGAAGAATGGGGAAGCCACTTCGTTAATGTTTGTTGAAACCATGAGATCACCTCTGCAGATGCTGCCATCAAGAGCATGGCTGTGACTAGGAATTCCTATCGTGTCAAGGCCTCACAAAATTGATTCTTCTCTGTTTGGGCAGCTGTTGGAATAGAAACACACCTTGGTTTGGCAATAGTATTGTTTAATAAATGTGCTAATTTCACTTCGACAAACTCAGCAGTGTGGTGTTAGCTTGCAATGTCAGGTGGGTGGGATACACCACAAAGCAGGAAAAAAAAGATGGATTTTTCTGTGCACAACACCCAAGACAAATGAAAATTAATCTGTACAGAAAGCATTTACCATTTCATTAATCACAGCTCCAGGGAGACAGGTTCTACTCGAGGTGAGTCTGCGATGTGCAGGTTAGCCTCACTTGTATCACTGAGAGGGTAGAGAACTTGACAAGCTTCTTAGAACACCCAAGGCAGAGGCCACAGAAAGGTATGCAAGGAACTATCCTGCAGATAAATTAACTAGAAAGGGAAGGGCTGGGTTTAAACAATATCAGGAAGCATTTACATTTCTCCATGTGGATCCTATGCTGTTTTATAGAATTTAGAACATAGAACAGTACAGCACAGGAACCAGTCGTTTATGCAAACACAATACCAAATTAAAGTAATCCCTTCTGCCTGCTCCTGATCCTTTACCCCGCCCCCCTCATTCGCTGTATATTCATGTGCTGATATAAAAGCTTATTAAATACCAGTATTGTACCTGTTCCCACTCCTGGTAGCACAATCCAGGCAATACATTAATTACTTTCCCCACTTACCCCCTTAAGAACATAAGACATAGGAGCAAATTAGGCCATTTGGCCCATCGAGTCTGCTGTGCCATTCCATCATGACTGATTTATTATCCCCCTCAACCCCATTCTCCTGCCTCCGCCCTATAACCTTTGACACCCTTACTAATCGAGAACCTCTGCTTTAAATATACCTAAAGACTTGGCATCCACAGCCATCTCCTCTGACTACAAAATCTCCTCCTCATCTCTGTTCTGAAGGAACATCCTTGTATTCTGAGGTTATGCCCCCTGGTTCCAGAATGCCCCACGGTAGGAAACATCCTCACCATGTCCACTCTAACTAGGCCCTTTAATATTTGATAGGTTTCCATGAGATCCACTCTCACTCTTCTTAACTCCAGTGAGTAGAGGCCCAGAGCCATCAAATTCTCCATCCCAATCTTATAGAGTCAAAATACATTTTCCCAAAAGCCATTAAGTTTACCTCAAGTTGCCCTTCACTAAATATCTAGATTTCTTAGTCTGTCACTTCATGTACAATCCTACCTTCACACCTATCCTACCCTCTCTCGAAACACAGAAAATCTACCACACAATACAGGCCCTTCGGCCCACAAAGCTGTGCCGAACATGTCCTTACCTTAGAAATTACCTAGGGTTACCCGTAGCCCTCTATTTTTCTAAGCTCCATGTACCTGTCAAGGAGTCTCTTAAAAGACCCTATCATATCCGCCTCCACCACCATTGCCGGCAGCCCATTCCACACACTCACCACTCTCTGAGTAAAAACTTATCCCTGATATCTCCTCTGTACCTACTTCCAAGCACCTTAAAACTGTGCCCTCTGGTGCTAGCCATTTCAGCCCTGGGAAAAAGCCTCTGACTATCCACATGATCAATGCTTCTCATCATCTTATACACCTCTATCAGGTCATCTCTCATCCTCCGTCGCTCCAAGGAGAAAAGGCCCAGTTCACTCAACCTGTTCTCATAAGGCATGCTCCCCAATCCAGGCAACATCCTTGTAAATCTTCTCTGCACCCTTTCTATGGTTTCCACATCCTTCCTGTAGTGAGGCGACCAGAAATGAGCACAGTACTCCAAGAGGGGTCTGACCAATGTCCAACACAGCTGCAACATTACCTCTTGACTCCTAAACTCAATCCCACAATTGATGAAGGCCAATGCACCATATGCCTTCTTAACCACAGAGTCAACCTGCACAGATGCTTTGAGTGTCCTATGGACTCGGACCCCAAGATCTCTCTGATCCTCCACACTGGCCAAGGGTCTGGTAATTACCATTAATGCTATATTCTGCCATCATATTTGACCTACCAAAATGAACCACTTCACACTTATCTAGGTTGAACTCCATCTGCCACTTCTCAGTCCAGTTTTGCATCCTATCAATGTCCCGCTGTAACCTCTGACAGCCCTCCACACTGCCCACAACACCTCCAATCTTTGTGTCATCAGCAAATTTACTAACCCATCCCTCCACTTCCTCATCCAAGTCATTTATAAAAATCATGAACAGTAGGAGCCGGCTGGTGGTGTAATGGCATCACTGCCGGACTTCAGCACGAAGGCTCCCAAGTTCGAATCCAGCCGGCTCCCTTGCACGCTTTCCATCTGTGCTGTGTTGAGCATCGAGCTAGCAACTCGGCCTCGTAAAAACAAGAAAGCCTGCTAAAAAAAAATCGCTGTCACGACGGCGTCCCGATGACTCCACTCGGAGTTAAGGGTTTTCTTCTTCTTCGAAGAGTAGGGGTCCCAGAACAGATCACCTCCATGCAGAATATGACCTGTCTACAACCACTCTTTGCCTTCTGTTCTGGATCCACAAAGCAATGTCCCCTTGGATCCCATACTTTCTCAAAAAGCCTTGCATGGGGTACCTTATCAAATGTCTTGCTGAAAGCCATACATCTACATCTACTGCTCAATCTTCATCAATGTGTTTAGTCACATCCTCAAAAAATTCAATCAGGCTCGTAAGGCACGGCCTGCCTTTGACAAAGCCAAGCTGACTATTCCTAATCATATTATACCTCTCCAAATGTTCATAAATCCCACCTCTCAGGATCTTCTCCATCAACTTACCAACCACTGAAGTAAGTACAGTAGCTCTCTGCTAAGCATTGTTTGTAAATCTGCCTACTTTACAATGAAACTATGTATGTCAGAGACAACTAGGCACCAACGGTGATCCCAAAGGAACTCGCAATTGTAATTCACCCTTGACTGATGTCTCTCCACGAGCAGCCAATTGCAGCTTCCTTTCCTCGAGTTACTTCCGGGTTTTATGTTGCATTCCCAAGGGTTTCAATTTCTCTATTTAAAATTTGTTTATTTTAAATGCATTGAAGTAGCTGAGGCAGCAAAACAGATGTTGGAATTGGTCCTAAACCAATAAGTAAACTTCACAATTTAAAAGGTTGAGGTGAGGTTGTGGGTCTGAAGAAAGGTCTCCTAATGCTCAGATTTCTAATCGCAAACGAGAGAAAATCTGCAGATGCTGGAAATCAAAGCAACACACACAAAATGCTGGAGGAACTCAGCAGGCCAGTCAGCATCTATGGAAAAGAGTAAACAGTCAACGCTTCAGGCCGAGACCCTTCTTGAGGTCACAGGACTTTATTCTTCTGCACCACCCGTGTGCAATTCCGGTTGGGAAGCCACAAAAAGCATACCATTAAGCTGGAAAGGGTAGGGAAAAGATGTTACCAGCACTGGTGACATTAGTAATAAGGAGAGTAAGTAGACTGCTTTTACCCCCTCCTGGAGTGAAGGAGCTTGAGAAGTAAACATCAAGATGCATTTAAAATCAAGAGGGACATTGATAAGGTGGAACGTCACAGTCATCTTCACAAGGAAGTCTAAATATTGTCTAAAGTCTAAATCTAAAAGGCAAAGGTTTAGTGTTGAAGGGTAAAGATTTAATAAGCATGGTTTTCACACATGGACTAGTAGGTATGTGCCAGAGAAAGTGGTAGACACAATTATAATTACAAGATTTATAAAGACAGGGAAGTGGACAGGAAATGTTTAAGGATATGGGCCAAACCCGGCAGATGGAATTAGCTCAGGTAGACAACCTTGATAAGTAAGGACAAGTTGGGCTAAAAAGCTTGTAATTCAACGTTCCTTACCTGAGCTGAGGAGAGCACGAGCGTGCGCCGGCAATGACTGAACCAGGTGCAGAGGAACAATGTAGAGACAGAAACAAGAGTCGATACCTAGGAATTCCATCAGACCGCCGGTGGCTCAACCAAGCGACACCACATGACAAATCAATCTCAGAACAAGGACCCCGCGATAAGCGCTAACTGGGAGTCTGCTTTAAACAATCGCAGTATGCAGAAAACCCATCCAGTCAAAACAAACTTGACAATATTAAGCAGAGAGCGAAAGATTTAACAGTTCTAGTTAAGACAACAATTGGCAAACGCAGGAGCTCTAGAAACCCAAGAGCCCAACACTCTATGGCTGATCGCAAGACCTGCAGTGTTGTTCCTTTCTCTAGCTCATGAGTCCGGCTATAGCCGTGGTTGATCTGCGTTCTGTGAAGTAGTCACAGGTCTGCCGGAACACCAACCAGTTGTACTCATCATGACTATCACAGAACACAACCCTCAACGGAATCTGTTTGACCTACTCCAACAGCAAGGAGCGCCCTAAAGGGTGCTTACATCATCCGTGTATCTGTGTGTGGAATGACACCACTGTTAGTCTCTGAATGCATGGCAATAATTTACCCATACACAAATAGACATCAGACCTATCCCTCCACCATTCCCTCGCAACACAAGGAGGTCTGCTCAGAGTCTGTAAAGGTGGACCAGATGTGGAATCCTTCACATTGGAAACTTATTTATAGAATCTGGGCTTCACAAGTTTAACCAAGGTGCCCTGGAAAGAGCTGATGAGTTTCCTGTGTTTGTGTTAAGGGCCCAAGAAGTATCTGGGTGAGCACCTGAATCATGAAGGTACATTGTACCAGCTACATTGGTAACTGTACCAGTCACTGGCATTTGGAATTAGTATACATTAATATTTTATGGTGAGCTTGGAAAGACCAAAGGGCCTGTTTCAGTGCTGTAAGACTCCAATTCAGGCAGGTTGTCAGGTGGAAAGAAACCTCTAGCCTAACCTTCCCTTCAACTGATGAAACAACTGTTTATATAATGTATGTGTAACTCAGTCATAAACTGTGCGAGAAACCTCAATGGCTCTATTACGTTGCATTCAAACCAACACATATCAATAACATTATCTTCAAATACCTCTGCCCTTTGTATTGTGTTTCTGTAAACTCATTGAAGGTACCATGTGCAGTTCTTTTATTTCCTAATCACTTCTGGGAGATTTTAAGTCCTCCTCATGCAGACTGCTTATAAATTTGTGGAAAGTAATATTTTTCAGGATGTTTAAAATTATGATATTGAAATGCCTGCACCCCCTCCCAACATTATTCCAAAAGTAGAGGTCCAGGTATTAAATAAAATAGAATCATTGGAAACAAAACATTTAAGACCACAGTATATTAATGAAGGTCAACATACTTGAAGGGTCAGTTTAGAGTTAAAGAGAGAGGCAGCAAGGAGACAGGCTCTTTGGCCTACCAAGTCCAAAGAATTACTCAAGATCAGGATGCAAGATTCAAGATTGTTTAACGTCATTTCCAGTACACAGGTGTAAAGAAGAACAAAATAATTGTTACTCCAGACCAATGTAGCACAAAAAGGAACATAGTAAGATAAAAAACACAATATTTTGTTTAAAACACAACAAATAAAAATACGTACGATAGCTTATATACATAGATTGTATGTCTATAAAGTGATATTAGGCACAGGAGTGTCTGTACATGTCTCTGATTAAGTCGTGGTGGTGGGGGGTGGTTGTGGAGGGGTGGGTTAGTGGATGGAGGTGTTGATCAGTCTTATGTCCTGGGGAAAGTAACTGTTTTTGAATTGGGTGGTCCTGGCGTGGATGCTCTGTAGCCTCCTCCCTGATGGTGATGGGATAAACAGTCCATGAGCAGGGTGGGTGGGATCCTTCATGATGTTACTGGCCCTTTTCTGGCACCTTTCTGTCTATATGTCCTTACATTAACCCCACAGTAATACCATTTTTTAATCTCCTCACATTATCATTAACCCAACAATTTTACATTGGCCAGCAAATCTACCTGCCCACATACACTGCGATGTATGTTTTTTCTATTATTATGCATAGCTTTGTACTGCTGCTGCGAAGGGAACAAATTTCACGACATATGCTGGTAATATTACACCTATTTTTGATTTAGTAAAGTAACAGAATTAATACCTGGCATCACTTTGGCTGGGTAACACACACATTCATGCAAATGTTACTTCCAAAGTGCCCACCATTCCTCAAGAAAAGGAAATGACTGGATATAAATGATCTAATTTCCCAGATGTCTGGGCCTCACTGAGTTCCCAGCTGCATGTTTTTTTCATAGCTAGCGTTAGAAATCAGATTTGAAATTCTGCTGTCAAGATTGAATGGTGTGCTTTGTATTCCTGACTACAACTTTAAAGTGTCACTACACTTCCTCTTCTCCTTATCAAGCCCTTGTCAAAATATGGCTCTGTATTCTAGGTGGAGGAAGGGTATCTCACACACACACACCCATTATTAATTACACTATGTTGCTAGAAAGGAAATTTAATAGCTGACAACAAATTTAGTGATATTTTAAGAGGTCCTTGAAAGAATTGAAAAATCATTGTTTCGATTCCAGTCAGAGTAACAGACTCAGACAGCATGGAAATTGACCCTTCAGCCCACAAACTCTGTGCTGACCCAGTTGCATTAATCCTATTTTATTCTCTCCATCTTCACAATTCCTTACCACACCACCAGACATTAGGGGGCAATTACAGTGCCTGACAACCCAACCGACTTGGGATTTGGGAAGAAACCAGAGCATTCAGGTGTAACCAATACAGTTGGAGGGGAAGTGTGCAGACTCCACACAGAAAGCACCTGAGGTCAGGACTGAACCCAGGACTGTGAGGCAATGTGTCTACTAGCTGTGCCACTGTGCCACTTGGTGCTGTGGAATTAATCAGTATAGTTATGGAAAAGGACTAAAGTATAATGGGCAAACAGCAGGGCAACTGAACTGAAAGCAGCTTCTGGACAGTGACATCATACTAGAGCAATGAAGAAACATTTAAGAAGGCACATTGACACCGCACTACCCCACAGCTCCAGCAAACCATGTTCGATACTGACCTCCAGTGCTCCCTGTGTGGAATTTGCATTTCTCCTGAGTTCCATAGAAACACGGAGAGAAGCAACACATAGCCAGTTCCTTTTTTTTATTTACTATTGAGATACACCGTGAAAACAGGCCCTTGCGGCCCTTCGAGAAATCCCCTGATTTAATCCCAGCCTAATCACAGCACAACTTACAATGACTAATAAACCTACCAACCAGTACGTCTTTGGTACGTCTTTGGACTGTGGGAGGAAACCCACGCAGTCACGGGGAGAACATGCAAACTCCTTACAGGCAGCGGCAGGAATTGAACCCAGAACCCCTGCACTGTAATTCATGGTTCTAACCACTATGCCTTATCCTACTGAGTCTACGCTGATCATCAAGCACCTATTTACACTAAGAGCAGAGAGCGCACAACAGCACAGTACAAGGACAGGCCCTTCACCCATCAGATCCACCCTGATCATGCAGACAATCTACTTAATCCCATCTGCCTGCAGGAGGTTCGTATCCTTCTGTTCCCTGTCTAAGTGCCTCTTAAACATTGCTATTGTATCTGCTCTTGCCACCTCCCCTAACAACGTATTCCAGGCATCTACCAGTCTCTGGAACAAAACTTGCTTCAAACATCTCCCTTAAACTTAACCCTTCTTTCCTTAAAAGCTATGCCCACTGGTGTTGGATATTTCCATTTGATGAATAAGACTCTGACTTCCGTCCCTCTTTATTTCTCCCATCATTTTAGATGCTTCTAGCATGTTAGCCCTCAGCCTCCGGCGCTCCTGAGAAAATAATCCAAGTTTGCCCAACCGCTGTTTCCAACTAATGTGGTTCAATACAGACAATATCCTGGAGAACTTCTTCTGCACCTTCTCCAAGGCTTCCACATCCTTCCTGTAGTGTGACTCCCAGAACTATATGCAATACTCCAAAGGTGGCCTGTCTGAAGTTTTATACAACATGACTTGGCAACTCTCATACTCAGTGCCCTGACCAATGAAGACAATCATACCATAAAGGCTCTTTACCACCCATCCACTTGTGTTGCCACTTACAGGGAGCAACGGTGGGCTTCCCTAGATCCCTCTGTACATCAGCACTCCTTAGGGTCTGCTATTTATGCTATACTTTCCTTTTGCATTTGATCTCCCAGAGCACGACATCTTACACTTGTTCAGATAGAGTTCCATCCAGATTTACTACACTGTGTCTTTTGTCAATCTTCCCCACTATCCACAACTCAGTGTCATGGGTGCCAGGGGTAGTGGTCAAAGCAGATATGACAGTGACATTAAAGGGGCTTTTAGATAGACACATCTAGTTGCAGGGAATGGAAGGATATGGATCGTGTGTGGGCAGAAGCGATTTAGTTTAATTTGACGTCACATTCAACACTGAATTTGTGGGCCGAATGGACTGTTTCTATGAAATATTGTTCAATATTCTTTGTACTTCTGCTCCATCGTTATGTCATTAGGTTTTATGAGAGTAACAATGGTTGTTTCACAGAAAGTGAAACATAGATTGGGATGTGGATGTAATTTTAAGTTCAAATGTTCAAAGTAAATTTTATTATCAAAGTACACATACGTCACCATATACAATCCTGAGATTCATTTCTCTGTGCAATACTCAGCAAATCTATAGAACAGTAACTATAACAGGATCAATGAAAGATCAACCAGAGTGCAGACAACAACAAACTGTGCAAATGCAAATATAAATAAATAGCAATAAATAATGAGAACATGAAATAACAAGATAAAGAGTCCTTAAAGTGAGATCATTGGTTGTAGGAACAAGTCAATTGATGATCAAGTGAGTGAAATTATCTCCTTTGGTTCAACAGCCTGATGGTTGAGGGACAGTAACTGTTCCTGAACCTGGTGGTGAGAGTTCTCGGACTCTTTTACCTCCTACCCGATGGCAGCAGCAAGAGAAGATTATGGCCTTGGTGGTGAGAATCTCTGATGATGGATTCTTCTTCCTTACAACGGTCTTTCATGTAGATGTGCTCAATGGTTGGGAGGGCTTTCCCTGTGATGTACTGGGCCAAATCCACCACCTTTTGTAAGATTTTCCCTTCAAAGTTATCATGTGCATACTATTGACAAATTAAAATAAAAAGTTACATTTATTACGGCTAAAGCATAGAGAATTTTGAAGCAATTGTCTGAGAGAAAGTTTGAAGCTAATAATTCATCTCCTTCTACCTTAGGCCACGAACTTATAAATCAGCCCAATGAGTTATTAACTGATGAGTTATTAACTTCAAACTCTCTGCATAATCACTCAAAGAGTTGACCTGCATGTGCATGTAACAAGAGCTGTATAACTCGTCTCCTTCTACTTCAGGCCACGAACTTATCAATCACCCCCCACCCCCCCCGCCGTGGACACTTTCTGGAGGTCCAAGATCCGTATGCTCCACGACCGCTGGACTAAGTGTGTAAGTGTAGGAGGGGACGAGGTTGAAAAATAAATGTGCTAGGTTTTCTAAAATTGACTCCTTCTATCTTAGGTCACAAATTTATCAATCACCCCTCGTAAAACCATAGAACACTACAGCACAGAAAACAGGCCATTTGGCCCTCCTAGTCTGTGCTGAAACTTTATTCTGCTAGTCCTATTGACCTGCACCCAGTCCATAACCCTCCAGACCTCTCCCATCCATGTATCTATCCAATTTATTCTTAAAACTTAAGAGTGAGCCCGCATTTGCCATGTCAGTTGGCAGCTCGTTCCACATTCCCACCACTCTCTGAGTGAAGAAGCTCCCCCTAATGTTCCCCCTAAACCTTTCCCCTTTCACCCTAAAGCCATGTCCTCTCATATTTATCTCTCCTAATCCGAGTGGAAAGAGCCACAAAGTGGAAAAATATGTTGTAAATGAGGCTAATCGACATGCACTATAGGACAGGCTATATGAATCATCTGTTCGTTATGTGCCATGGCATATGACATGGGCAATCATGATCTTTCCACGACCATAATTGTTCTTGGCAAATTTTTCTACAGAGGTGGTTTGCTATTGCCTTCTTCTGGGTGGGGTCTTTACAATGCAAGCAGGCTTTTTCCACTGACACTAGGGGAGAAAAAAACCAGAGGTCATGGGTTACGGGGGCTTCTTCACGCAGAGAGTGGTGGGAGTGTGGAATGAGCTGCCAGATGAAGTGGTGAATGCGGGCTCACTTTTGACATTTAAGAAAATGTTGGACCGGTATATGGATGGGGTTTGGAGGGATATGGCCCAGGTGCAGGTCAGTGGGACTAGGCAGAAAAATGGTTCAGCACAGCCAAGAAGGGCCAAAAGGCCTGTTTCGGTGCTGTAATGTTCTATGGCTCTAAGACAGGTGACCCCAGTCATTATCAAAAGTATTCAGAGATTATCTGCCTGGCGTCGGTGGTTGCATAACCAGAACTTGTGGTAGGCACCAGATGCTCGTATGACCATCCTCCACCTGCTCCCTCAGCCTCACGTGACCCTAAGTGGCTCACACCTCTTCTGAGATATATCTCCACTCCACTACCCTGTATGGATGGAATAAGAAAAGCCAAGTCGACATGATTTCAGACAGAAATAGCCAGTTCTGATACTGAGCAAACCCAGCAAAACTGGATCCACACTGAAACTAATCCAATCTGCCTGCGCAGGATCTATATCCCTCCATTCCCTGCACGTCCACGTTCAGGGAAATGCCTCTTAAATGTTACTATTGTCATCTACATCCACTACTTCCCCTGCAACAAATTCTAGGCACCTACCACTCTCTGTGTCAAAGCACTCTCTCGTAAATCCCCTTTGAACTTAACCCCTTCCTCAACTCATGAGGCTATGCCCTCTAATATTTGACATTTCCATCCAGGGTGTATTCCAGCTATCTACAACCCCATTCCTCTCAAAGTTACATTTCTTTTCAATGCTTATTGCCCGTCCTTGACTGAGCAGGTGCCGATGAGCTGTTCTCTTGAATTGCTGTCATTCATTTCCTATTTTGAAGGTAGCTTTTGATAGAACTGAATAGGTTGTTAGGCTATCTCAGAGGATCGGCCACAGTCCTGTGAATCTGGTGTCGTGCACAGGCAGCTTTCTTCCCTGAGGGAAACAGCAAATCACTTGTGCTTTTACAGGAATTCAGTGGTTTTGCGGTCAAAATTATGGAGACCAGCTTTATAAAAATTGTTCCGTCACTATGCTTCAATCCTACCGCTGTCAAGGTAGGATTCAAACTCATGTCTCCAGATTGTTAAACCAGGTCTCTGGGTTACTAGTCCAGTGACTTAACAAATCGTACCTTCATTCCTGGCTGATGGCAGGCTTCTGAATTAAAACTTATTAATTATTTCCCAGAGCAGACCAGAACAATTTGTTACCAATGTGACGATACCCATCAGGTTTTGATTGATGTGTTGTTTCCGCAATGCATTTTCAGTTGAAGTGCAAACTTTTCATTTCAATCACCATGTGACAATGAAAAGAAAACAATTTTAATATTTGACAGAAGCTTTTCAATGAGGTTGAGACATGATTAAATGGGAACAGGTTAAAACACAGGGCTGCTCCAGTTGCTGCTGTTCAGCAGGCTAAGTCAACAGTACATCTGTCAGAATTTGCCACAAGGCAAAAGTGCATTCACGCTGTTGCTGGAATTTTCCTATATACAGTGCTGTGCAAAAAGTCTTAGGCACGTACACACACACGCACGCACGTACGCACAAACCACCCCCCCCCCCCCATGCTGCCTCTTGCACAGTACTGCAGTAATTTTATGTATTGCACTGTACTGCTGCCGCAAAGCAAAAACAAATTTCATGACGTGCGTGTAATGATAAACCTGATTCTGATATGGGTCTCTATTGTGGACTGAGAGTGGGAAGGGGGCAGGGACAGGGGGGATCATTGTTGGGAAGAGGGGAGGGAGTCGGAAGCACCAGTGTGACATTCTGTAACGATCAATAAACCAATTGTTTGGAATCAATTGACTTTGCCTGGTATCTTAGGGCCGGGTGTGTCTGCACCCACACCACCCTCTGCCACTGGCTCTCCTTCTCTGGCACCTGTCTCTCACCCCTCCTGCAGTGCTCCACCCTCGCCATTCCCAACATCCTTTGCTCCTGCCAGATTTATAGAGTTCACATTAACAAATACAGGACTGTGCTGAAATCTTGGGCACCTAGCTATACAGTATATACGTGCCTAAGACTTTTGCATAGTAGTGCACCTCAAATTTCTTTCGGGGTATTAATGGCACATCAGCTCCCAAGATTACACATTCTCACATTTGAGAGAGTTTTTCGCCATTAGTCCTAGGATAGACTGCCACTCTTCTCCTGGTGAGCAAACATTATAAAATACTGCATTCAAACGCTCACAATTCTGCCCCATTATCTACCATAGCACTCCCAAATCTCTGTAAACTTTAAACCTTTCTCCCCTCTCACCTTAAATGCATATCCTCTAGATCAGAGGTTCCCAAACTTCTTTATGTAATGGACCAGCACCCTTAAGCAAGGGGTTTGCGGACCCCAGGTTGGGAAGCCCTTCTCTAGTACGACATTTCTGCGCCGGGGAAACATTCCTGTCTATCTACTCTCTTTATCCCTCTTCATGATTTTATAAACCTCTACAGGTCTCCTATCATCCTCTGATGCTCCAGAGTAAACACTTCAGTATTGTCCATCATCTCCTTATAGCTCATACCTTCTAATCTAGGCAACATCTGCACTCTCTCCAAAGCCTCCACAGCCATCCTTTAATGGTGACCAGATTAGCCAAGTGACCAACTAATCAATGTATAAATGAGTAATCGACAGCCTGCTCCGCCATTCAACATTATCATGGCTGACCTATCCCAGGCTTTGTCTTCCCTTCAAATTTCCCCAATGATCTGATCTCCATAATCACAGTCTTAGATTAGGAGATTGGGCAAAGAAGTGGCAGATGGAATACTGTGTCAGGAAGTTTATGGTCATGCACTTTGGTAGAAGAAATGAGAAGTTGACTGTTTTTCTAAATGGAGAGAAAATACAAAAATGTGAAGCTCTACGGGACTTGGAAGTCCTTGTGCAGGATTCCCTAAAGATTAATTTCCAGGTTGAGTCTGTGGTGAGGAAGGCAAATGCAATGTTAGCATTCATTTCAAGAGGACTACTATATAAAAGCAAGGATGTAATGTTGAGACTTTATAAAGCACTGGTGAGGCCTCACTTGGAGTATTGTGAGCAGTTTTGGGCCCCTTATCTTAGAGAGGATGTGCTGAAACTGGAGAGAGTTCAAAGGAGGTTCAGGAAAATAATTCCAGGATTGAATGGCTTATTATGTGAAGTGTGTGTGATGGCTCTGGGCCTGTATGCACTAGAATTCCGAAGAATGAGGTGTGACCTCATTGAAATCTGTCGTATGTTGAAAGGCCTTGATAAAATGGATGTGGAGGTGTCTTCTATGGTGGGAGAATCTAATACCAGAGGACATAGCCTCAGAACAGAGGGGCATTCTTTTAGAACAGAGATGAGAAGGAATTTCTTTAGCCAGCGAGTGGTGAATCTGTGGAATTCTTTGCCACAGGCTGCATGGAGGCCAAGTCTCTATCTATATTTAAGGCTGAGATTGATAGATTCTTGATTGGTCAGGGCATGAAGGGATACAGGGAGATTGAGGGTGAGAGGAAAATTGGATCAACCATGATGAAATGGAGGAGCAGACTCAATGAGCCAAATAGCCTAATTCTGCTCTTATACCTTATCGTCTTCTGGTCTAATTTGGTACAAAGAATACCAGAGATGCACCACCTTCTGTAGTTATTTTTGTTACCTGTTGTCTGTGAGATTTTTAAAAATATGATTGGATGCTTAAAGACATTGGACTTTTAAAATATCTTGGGACTGCAAAAAATTTCAAGTTAGGTCTTAAAAACTGAAAGATTAAAAGGCAAAAAAAAAACATACGCACACTTAGAAACAATTTTTTAAAAAACACTTGAATCATTTCAAAATGAAACCCGACATTGCTCCCATTCATTTCAATGGGGCAGCTGTGTTAACCCTGTAAAGGACCTTCAGACTGTAGGCTTGGCTTATGCCAGCATTAGATATAGAAAGACCCACTGAGAAACACAGGTGAACCCCAGGATTAGTCCTGGTTTTGGGGCAGAAGGATTAATGCTTCAGTAGGTGTGGCACAGAGGCACAGCTGATCTGGAGCGGTACTAACATTCTTGCAGGGAAGTTTGCTAGTGCTGCTTGGGGGGGGTTTAAACTAAATTTGCAGGGGGCAGGGATCCAGAATGTGAGAGAGGATAGCGAGATAAAGAATAAAGGACAGGTGGGGACTACACGGTTCCGGAATATTAAGTGTGCAGTAGAGAAAGGTGAGGTGAACAAGTGATAAGGAGGACACATGTACAAAGGGATGGTCTGACGGAACATGGAGTTAAATGTGCAGAAAGAATAAGTAAATTTAGGAAGGACAACAAAATTCAAGGGGCGTATAGCCCGATGGGAGTTCGGGGAGCTGGGTTAAGCACAATAGGCAGCGATTTAAACAGAGAGAGGAGAAATGGGCTAAAAATTCTATATCTGAATGCACGAAGTGTCAGAAATAAGGCGGATGAGCTTGAAGCCCAGGTGCGAATGGGTAACTATGATGTTGTTGGGATAATGGAAAAATGGCTGCAGGGAGATCAGACCTGGGAAATGAATGTACAAGGGTATACGTGCTATCGTAGGGACAGAAATGTGGGCAGAGGGGGTGGGGTGGCCCTGTTGGTGAGGAATGAGATTCAGTCCTTTGCAAGGGGGGACATAGAATCAGGAGAAGTAGAGCCTGTGTGGATAGAACTGAGGAACAATAAGGGCAAAAGGACCCAAATAGGTGTTGTCTACAGGCCCCCAAACAGTAGCATGGATATTGGGTGCAAGTTGAATAGGGAGTTAACATTGGCATGTGGCAAAGGTAATGTTGCAGTAGTTATGAGGGATTTCAACATGCAGGTGAACTGGGAGAATCAGGTTGGTGCTGGACCACAGGATAGGGAGTTTGTAGAGTGCCTACGGGATGCATTCTTGGAACAGCTTGTACGAGAGCTGACCAGTGACAAGGCTATTCTGGATTTAGTGTTGTGTAATGAACAGGATTTGATAAGCGATCTTGAAGTAAAGGAGCCATTAGGAGGTAGTGTCCATAATATGATAAGTTTTTATTTGCAATTTGAGAAGGATAAGGGCAGCTCGGAGGTGTCAGAATTGCAGTTGAACAAAGGAGACTATGGAGCCATGAGGGAGGAGCTGGCCAAAGTTAAATGGACAGATATCCTAGCAGAAAAGACAATGGAACAGCAATGGCAGGTATTCTTGGGAATAATGCACAAGGTGCAAAATCAGTTCATCCCCTGGAGAAAGAAGGATTCAAAGCGGGGAAAGGGGCCACAGTGGTTGACAAAGGAAGTCAGAGATTGCATAGCATTAAAAAAAAGAAGTATGACAGAGCTAAGGTGAGTGGGAAGACAGATGATTGGGAAATTTTTAAGGAACAACAGAACTTAACTAAAAAGGCAATACGGGGAGAAAAAATGAGGTATGAACGCACACTAGTCAGGAATATAAAGGAGGATAGCAAAAGCTTTTTTAGGTATGTGAAGAGAAAGAAGATAGTTAAGAACAATGTTGGGCCCTTGAAGAATGAATTGGGTGAAATTGTTATGGGAAACAGAGAAATGGCAGAAAAATTTAATAAGTACTTTAGATCTGTCTTCACTAGGGAAGACACAAGCAATCTCCCAGATGTATGGATGGGCCAAGGACATAGGGTAACAGGGGAAATGAAACAGATTGACATTAGGAAGGAAACGGTGATGAATAGACTGATGGGACTGAAGGCTGACAAATCCCCAGGTCCAGATGGTCTGCATCCTAGGGTACTAAAGGAGGTGGCCCTGGAAATTGCAGATGCATTGGTAATCATTTTCCAATGTTCCTTAGATTCAGGATCAGTTCCTGGGGATTGGAGAATGGCTAATGTTATCCCACTTTTTAAGAAAGGAGGGAGGGAGAAAACAGAGAACTATCGTCCTGTCAGCCTAACGTCAGTAGTGGGGAAGATGCTAGAGTCCATTACTAAAGATGAAATAGTGGCATATCTAGATAGCAGTGATAGGATTGGGCCGAGCCAGCATGGATTTACCAAGGGCAAATCATGCTTGACTAATCTATTGGAGTTTTTCGAGGATGTAACCAGGAAGTTAGACAAGGGAGATCCAGTGGATGTAGTGTACCTCGATTTTCAGAAGGCATTTGATAAGGTCCCACATAGGAGATTAGTGGGTAAAATCAGAGCTCATGGCATTGGGGGGAAGATATTGACATGGATAGAAAACGGGTTGGCAGATAGAAATTAAAGGGTAGCGGTGAATGGGTGTTTCTCGGAATGGCAGGTGGTGACTAGTGGGGTGCCACAGGGCTCGGTATTGGGACCACAGCTGTTTACAATTTACATCAATGATTTAGATGAAGGCATTGAGAATAACATCAGCAAGTTTGCTGATGATACTAAGCTGGGTGGCAGTGTGACATGTGATGAGGATGTCAGGAGAATTCAGGGTGACTTGAATAGGCTGGGTGAGTGGGCAGATACTTGGCAGATGATGTTTAATGTGAATAAGTGTGAGGTTATCCACTTTGGGAGTAAGAACAGGAAGGCAGATTATTATCTGAACAGTGTAAAGTTAGGTAAGGGAGTAATACAAAGAGATCTAGGAGTCCTTGTTCATCAGTCACTGAAGGTGAATGAGCAAGTGCAGCAGGCAGTGAAGAAGGCTAATGGAATGTTGGCCTTTATTACAAAGGGAATTGAGTACAAGAGCAAGGAAATCCTTTTGCATTTGTACAGAGCCCTGGTGAGACCACACCTGGAGTACTGTGTACAGTTTTGGTCTCCAGGGTTAAGGAAGGACATCCTGGCTGTAGAGGAAGTGCAGCGTAGATTCACAAGGTTAATTCCTGGGATGTCCGGACTGTCTTACGCAGAGAGGTTAGAGAGACTAGGCTTCTACACACTGGAATTAAGGAGATTGAGAGGGGATCTGATTGCAACATATAAGATTATTAAGGGATTGGACAAGATAGAGGCAGGAAATAAGTTCCAGATGCTGGGAGAGTCCAGTACCAGAGGGCATGGTTTAAGAATAAGGGGTAGGTCATTTAGGACAGAGTTAAGGAAAAACTTCTTCTCCCAGAGAGTTGTGGGGGTGTGGAATGCACTGCCTCAGAAGGCAGTGGGGGCCAATTCTCTGGATGCTTTCAAGAAGGAGCTAGATAGGTATCTTATGGATAGGGGAATCAAGGGATATGGGGACAAGGCAGGAACCGGGTATTGATAGTAGATGATCAGCCATGATCTCAGAATGGCGGTGCAGGCTCGAAGGGCCGAATGGTCTACTTCTGCACCTATTGTCTATTGTTTATTGTCTATAATAGAGCCAATGCTCAGAGCTTCAGAGGCCTTGGTTCAGTCACTCCCCTCGTGTTGGCCTCCATGGGTGCTTGGTAAATGCAGCAGACTCGATGGGCCAAATGGCCTAATTTGCTCTTATATCATATGGTCTAATATTTTAATTTTTTTTTGAAAGCACAAAGAGCAGAGTTATGGGAAGGCAGATCTGATGGGATGAGCAAAAGTATATTTCAGACACAAATACAGGAAAAAGCTTCCCACTACATGAAGACGTAGGAACATCAATACATAAACTAGAAGGTAGTTTAGGCCACTCGGCTCCTCAAACCTGCTTGGCTATTCAATAAGGTCATGGCTGATCTAATTATTCCTCACCCCTGCATAATCCACTAATCCTTGATTTCCCGATATCCATAACCCTGCATTCCTGAACTGCCACTATACATTAGTGCACAGTCCCCCGCTCTCGAGGGCGGAGAAATCCGGAGGTTCACTCAGAGAAGAAATTCCTCAACTCAGTCTCATGTTTGATCTCTAAACTTAAAACAACAGCAACGAAATATCATTCTACACCTGAGTGCAACGGTATTTCTGAGTCTCCACCCAGAACTTGCATGGCTGTCAGTAGTGAAGACTGAGAGGAAGCAACTGGCATGGTGGAGGAAACTCTGAACTCTGCCAAGTCCAAGAATTTTTTGGACCCCTGAAGGGGGGAGGGAACATGGGAGACCAAGGACAACTTGGCACCGTACTGTAGAGGCAGAAATGAGGACCCTGAACCACACCTGGGGCACAATAGAGAACATGACCAAGGACAGACAGAGATGGAGGACCTTCATTGGTGCCCTAAATGCCAACAGGGCAGTAAGGAAAGAAGACAAGCTTTAAAATTGAATTTCCAAACTAAATAGTATGTGGCAGTGGTGACTGCAGTGTGAATTGTATTTTGTAGGCTTCTGTCAATCTGAGTAACGTCTATTCTCCCCTAACCACTACACATTTAGCTTGCCGGCCATTCTATTACCATGTCTCCTGGCAGTCACATACCATCTCTGTGATTTCTCGTTGGAGTTGCAGACAATGGCTGTTTTCCTTTTACATACTGTCTCTGCTATTTCACCAGAGAAGTTATTCAAAATAACACATCCTTTTAAAATCTTTGTTATTTTATCAATTCCTAAGTTTATTATTGCCTAGAGACAGATCCTCATTTATACATAAGGGCACTGATTGTGTAAAGTGCTCTATCTTTCTAATACAAAGTACAATACTGTCACTAATATTGTACAATTCCCAAGGCTCATTACATTGGGATTTAAATAGAGGAATCTCATTAGTTACATGATTTACTCAGTAACTTTTAAACACCACCTCCCCTCCCCCATCCACCGTTAGCTCACTCTCATTTTGTCAGAGAATCGGAGTCAGAATCAGGTTTAATATCACTGGCATATGTCAGGAAATTTCTTTATTACAATACACCATAAAAATACAATAAATTACAATAAGAAGTATATATAAAAAATAAATTAAATAAGTAGTTCAAAAAGAGAGTCAAGAAAAGAGAGGTAGTGTTCATGGGTTCATTGTCCATTCAGAAATCTAATGGCAAAGGGGAAGAAACTATTCCTGAAATGGTTAGTATATGTTTTCAGGCTCCTGTACCGCTAATGCCCTTCCCTTGTACAACATCGGTTGCATGGAGAGGGGAGACTTGCAGCATGGGCAACCACTGGTCTTCCATAAAAAAAACCTTGTCCAGGCTTGCGCCCTGGAAACTTTCCAAGGCGCAAATCCATGGTCTATCGAGACTAACGGAGGCCTACCCTACCTCCTCCCTGATGGTAGCAATGAGAACAGACCATGTCCTGGGTGATGGGAGTACTTGTTGATGGATGCCACCTTTTTGAAGTATCAATTTTGAAGGTGTCATCGATGCTGGAGAGGCTAGTACCCATGATGGAGCTGGCTGAGTTTACAGTTTTCTGCAGCTCTTTTCAATCCTCTACAGTGGCCCCTCCCTACCACATGGTAATGCAACTGGTTAGAAAGCTCTCTGTAGAAATTTACAAAAGCATTTGGAGTCTCCTCAAACTCCGAATGAAATATAGCCACTGTTGTGTTTTCTTTGTACTTGCGTCAATATGTTGGGCCATGGATAAATCTTCAGAGATGCTGATACCCAGGAACTTGAAACTGCTCAATCTTTCCAGTGCTGATCCCTCAAAGAGGACTGATATGTGTTCCCTTGACTTCCCCTTCCTGACGTCCACAAGCATTTCCTTGGTCTTGCTGACATTGAGTGTAAGGTCGTGGCAGTGCCAGTCAACCAGCTGATCTATCTCACTCTTGTAAGCCTCCTCCTCACCATCTGAAATTCTGCCAACAATAGGTGTGTCATTGGCAAATTTATAGATGGCATTTGAGCTCTGTCTAGCCACACAGTCATGGGTGTAAAGACAGTAGAGCAGTGGGCTAAGCATGTATCCTTGAGGTGCATCAGTGTTAATAGTCAGCAAATAGGAGATGTTATTTCTGTTGAGTATAGACTGTGGCCTCCCAATGATGAAGTCAAGGATCCATTTGCAGAAGGAGGTACAGAAGCCCAGGTTTTCGAGCTTATTGAATAGAACTGAGCCATTAGGGTTTAGTTATGTTTAACACTGAGCTGTAATCAATGAAGAACAGCCTGACGTAGGTATTGCTATTGTCCAGGTGATCCAAGGCCAAGTGGAGAGCCAATGAGATTGCATCTGCTCTCAATTTATTGTGCTATTAAGCAAATTGCTTTGGAGTTCAGTCCATTGCTTAGGCAGATGCTGATTCTGGCCATGACCAACCTCTCAATGCCCTTCATCAGAGTAGATGTGAGTGCCCATTGGACAACAGTCATTGAGGCAGCTCACTCTGCTCTTCCTGGACACTGATATAATTGTCACCTTTTTAATTTAAAAAAGGATTAAGTCATGCACAATCCCTTATGAAAGAGGCAGCTGATATTCAGTCCATTGAGTTAGAGCAGTGTCATGAATCCCATTCTCTGCTTATTTCCTTGTAACCTACTCTGTCTTCACCTTGGGACAGCCAGCTCCTCAGTAAGTTCCACGCAAGACAGTATTGCTACAATATCGAGAAGTGTCAGTCATAGGATACAGTGTTTAAAGTATTATATGCAACAGACTTGCGACAATTCTCATCCAGAGGATAAAACTTTGGATTGATGGGGAGGACATCAGTTACAAGCAAATTGGTATTTTTCCCAAGAACCACCATTGACTCGATTGGGTGAAAGGCCTTCCTCTATGTTATAAGGAAGTGTGAAATATATGAGAAAGAACTAATGGGGCAGTCTATGAAAATTTCTTTGGGAAAGGCTATACTGTACAGTCAGGCAGTCTTTTATTCATACCTTTCTTCTATTCAGATCTAGATGTAATAAGCCAAGGGATTGTAGACCAGTTGTTTTAATGTCAATGGTCAGAAGGTTAACAAAATCCTTACTCAAGACCGTGCTGAGAAATTTGCTCCTGGATGCTTGCCTCAAATGCATTACACAGTATGGACTTGTTGAACTCTGCATTAAAAAGGCAGGGTGTTTTGCATCAAGTTTGACTCCATCCAATTTTCCATCCTAGCTACACTTTTCCAATGCTGGCAAGCTCCTTAGTGGCCTCTCTAGTACAGTCACATCTGTCTTGTAACATGAACTTCAAACAACCCTCAAGCTGGTGACTGACATGCCATTCTAAAATAATCTCCCTTTCCTTGTATTCAATGCTTTAGTTCATAACAGAAAGCCTCTCGTGTGCCTTAACCATCTGACTGACAGATCCTGCTGACTTCAATTATTTGTAACATCCTCACGTAAGCTCTGCCTAGACCAGCAGGCTAGCTTACACTGATATTTTTAAATATGATATTTATGTGCCTGTAAAATACTTTGCAGTTCCTTTTTACAATTTTGGTTATACTTTCTGCCTTCAAGAGGGAAAGCAATTTTGGATTTTGTTTCAGAGGAAGAAGGGGATGGGGAACAGTGTTGTATTTAAGCTGGAAATCCTGTGTTGTATGGAGAGACTGGATAGGCTGGGAGTTTTTTTCCATGAAGCATAGAAGACTGAGAGGAACCCTTATAGAGTTACATAAAAACATGAAGTGCCTGGAAAAGGTCACAGCCTTTTTCCCAAGGAAAGGAAAGGAAAGGAAGGATATGGGCAAACTCAGGCAGATGGGCTGAAAGGCCTGTTTCTGTGCTGCTTAGGTCTATGGCACCATGAACAGAGTAAAAGAAGAAGCTGAACTTGCTGGGTGAGGGGAGAATAACCATGCATGATATCAAAACAGTATTTGAATACTGGACTAAGGTTCACCACCCAGTAGTTGCTTGGATTATCCCTGATTCATTTCTTAAATAACTAAGTAATATTAACTATCCTCCAGTCTACTGATATGAAAATCTCCATTAGGGGCCGGGCAATCTCCTTCCTCATTTCCCTTAGCATCCAAGGATAAATCTCATTTTATAAATCCTCCTTCTTCAAAAAAAAAAGGTGTTTCCCTTCCATTACCATTGATGCTGCCCTCACCCACATCTCCACTATTTTCTATACATCCCCACTCACCCCATCTTCCCATCATCAGAGTTCCCTTTGTCTTTACCTACTACCCCATGAGCCTCCACATCCACCACATTCTCTGTAACTTCCACCATCTTCAAAAGGATGCTACCACTAAACTTGCTTTCCCTCTCCCCCCACCAACATTCCACTTTCCATAGGGGTCTCTCTCTGTGTGACTCCCTTGTCCACTTGTGCCTCCCCACTGATCTCTGTCCCTGCACTTTCCCCTGCCAGGTTTAGGGACAGTGTTATGTCTGTCCCTCAACTTCCTCTACTATCACAATGGGGCCACTTTCAATCTGAGGGAACAACACCTTAAATTCTGTCAGAATAGCCTCCAACCTGACGGCATGAATACCGATTTCTCTACCAGTAATTTCTCCCCTCCCTCTTTTTTCATTCCCCATTTTGGTTCACTGTTTACCTCTTCTCTACTCCTCACTTGCCCATCACTTTTCTCTGGTGCCCCTCCTCCTTCCCTTCCTCAAAAGGTCCAAAATCCTCTCCTAGCAGATTTCTCCTTCTTCAGCCTTTGACTTTTCCACCTATCATCTCCCAACTTTTGCTTCATACCAGCCCCTACCATCCACCTTCCCCTCACCTGGCTTCACCTATCGTGCCAACTTGTACTCCTTCCCTTCACAACCCCCACCCCCACCTTCTTATTCTGGCTTCTGCTCCCTTCCCTTCCAGTCCTGACAAAGTGTCTTGGCCCAAAACATCATCTGTTTATTCCTCTCCATAGATGCTGCCTGACCTGCCGAGTTTCTCCAGCATTTTTTTTTTGTGCATTGCTCTGGATTTCCAGCATCTGCGGAAGCTCCTTGTTTAGGATAAATCTCACCCAACCCTGGGTGTTTACCACCCTGTTCTTTGCAAAACATCCAGCACTTCCAGAGCAACATACACAAAATGCTGGAGGAACTCAGCAGGTCAGGCAGCACCTATGGAAATGAATAGACAGTCAATGTTTCAGCCTGACACCCTTCTTCAGGACTGGAAAGGAAGGAGGAAGGTGACAGGATAAAAATTTAGGGTGGGGAAGAAGGATAGCTAGAAGATGATAGGTGAAGCCAGGTAAGTAGGAAAGGCAAACCCTTCACCTTTCTAACATTTCCATTATGCTTCCTTTTCTTTTTCCTGATCAATCCTTCAATGATGTTTGTCATCCATGATTTTCTAATCTTGCTGTTATCTCCTTTCACCCTTACTGAATGGGCATAGAAGCAGCAGATGGAACATAGAGTAGGGAAGTCATAAGGCCGTACACTTTGGTAGAAGGAATAAATGTGCAGACTCTTTTCTAAAAGGTGAGAATATTCAGAAATCAGAGGTGCAAAGGGACTTGGGAGTCCTTGTGCAGGACTCCCTAAAGATTAACTTGCAGGTTGAGTCTGTGGTAAGGAAGGTAAATGTAATGTAGCATTCATTTCAAGAGAATTATGAGCAGTTTTGTGCTCCCAATCTAAAAAAAGAAGTGCTGGCACTGTAGAGGGTCTGGAGAGAGTTCACAAAAATTATCCAGGGAATGAAAGGGTTAACCTGTGAGGAGAATTTGATGTACTCGCTGGAATTTGGAAGAATAAAGAGTGATCTCATTGAAACCTATCGAATATTGAAAGGCCTAGATAAAGCGGATGTTGAGAGGATGTTTCCTATGGTGAGGGAATCTAGGACCAGAGGCACCCTTCAGAATAGAAGGATATCCCTTTAGAACAGAGATAAGAAGGCATTTATTCAGCTAGAGGGTGGTGAATCTGTGGAATTCATTGCCACAGATGGCTGTCATTGGGTATATTTAAGGCAGAGGCTGACAGGTCAATGATTAATCAGGGCATCAAAGGTTACAGCAGAAGACAAGAGAATGGGGTTAAGAGGGATAATAAGTCAGCCATGGTGGAATGGCAGAATAGACTCGATGAGTCAAATGACCCAATTCTGCTCCTATGTCTTATGGTCTTATGGTCTTACCAGAATTTGCTGGCTCTGAACTTTCCTTTAAAAGATTCTCACCTATGAGTTGTTATTTTATCAGCAAACATCGGCTAACAATCTACGTTCACCAGGTCCTCTCATTATTGAAAGCCGACTAATTCTGAAATGGCCTAATTCTGCTCCTATATCCTATGGTCTTAGAGGTTTTATACTCACTGTTCCAAACTTGTTCCTCAATGATTCTTCCACCTCCTGCCCAGTTTCATTTCCTAAAATAGAGTCAAGTACAACCTCTTCTCCAGTGGAAATTTCTACTACATAATGACTCAAAAAACAATCTTGGAGACATTTAATAAATTTTGCTCCATCTAAATTTTAACTGAGAATGTTGCTGTAAAATCCTCCACCACATTAACTCAATTATATTTACACCTTTCTGTGATTGACTTGCATATCTGTTCCTTTAATTGCCACTGATGATTGGGATGCCTATTGTATAACCTGCACTGCTCTCATATTCCTAAATTCTAACCCTACTCCTCACTGGATAATCCTTCTGAGACATCCTCTCTAAGTCCTGATGTGATATTCTCACTTAATTGAAGTAGAGACACCCTTCCATCCTTGAAAACCCCTCTGACCGGTCAGATGAAAGACAATAAGGGAAGCAGCAGTCAGTAAAGTTCAAGAGATGATAGACACCTGCTGTAGAAAACAGCAGAACGGCTGTACCATACTGAAAGTGGAAATGAACTCAACAAAAACTACATATATTAAGTGTCGGAAATCTAAGTCTTTGAATTAGTTTGATGTGTGAAGCTCATAATGTTTATGCAAGGAATTTTAGAGGATTAGGGCAGACTTTATGTAGGAGCATGCCTTACACATATTTGATCTCCGTGTGAGCAATTCCTGAAGGTAACCTTCTCCTGCTCCTCATCCCCAACAGACAGTCCACAGGACCGAGGATGACTTGCTTCCGCTCTGCTACTATGAACTCTGAGTAGACTAGTAAGACCAAAGTGGGATCTCCAGACTGGACCTCATATTGCAGGAGGGAAGTGATATTTTGACAGGATGGTGCACTACTTCCGTTATTTCTGCTGAGCTTCTCTAAGCTCCTAATGGATGGCCTCGAACTTCCAGTGTTTTCCCATCCTCCTTGCCAAGTGTGAGTTGCAGTGGGCTAGGGATGCCCAGGGATGTTACATTTTTCCAGGATACTTTGACAGGTTTCCTCTGTCTAACCCGGTTGTGACTACGAATCAGCCAATGGAGACTGAAACTGGAAGGTGTAAGAGTTTGTGTTCAACAATACAAGCAGGCATTCTGGAGGAGATCTGGTGAAAGACTGTCTCATGGGAGAAATACATCTCTCTGAATAGGGATGATGTCGATGATTCAATGCAATTTCAATAGCTACAATGACATCATTAACTTCAATAATTTGTCTGACAAATGGTTCCATTGAATTACATATTTACAGTGGGAAAACAATGTCACTGATTAGACACTTGTGAATCTTCAAACACCTTTGATAGGACAAAGTCAGTCACAAAAATCGTCTAAAAGCTTCTGAGGACAGAGGACCCAGACGCCCAAAATTAGCACTGCAAGGGCCGATTCTCTGGGTACAGAAATATCCCAGTTATTGACAGACAGAACAAATGTACCTATGTAATAAGTCTGATTTGGAAATTTCTTTGATCTTAGTCATAATTGTGCAAGATGACTTAGCTGAAGATTTCTGTATTCCAATTAATGCTACCCCCATTGTCTTACGTACATGCGCCTGATGTATACATCTCATGATCATGTAATTAGTAATTGGTTTATGATTGCCACGTGTGTTGAGATACAATGAAAAGCTATCCAAATATATCATTCCAAACATAAGTACATTAACATAAAGTGCTTCAAGCAGGCTTCAATTATACCGGTGCTCAAGAAGAGCATGGTGAGCTGTCTCAATGACGATCGCCCAGTTGCACATACATCCATAGAGATGAAGTGTTTCGAGTAGCTGATGATGAAACATATCAGCTGCTGCCTGAGAGGTGACTTGGATCTGCTCCAATTTACCTACTGGAGCAACAGGCCTTCTCATTAGCTCTTCACACAACCCTAGAACATCTGGACAGCAAAGGTGCATGCATCAGGGTGCTCTTTATCAACTACAGCATGACATTTAATATCATCACCCCCTCAAAACTAATCAAAAAGCTCCAAGACCTTGGCCTCAATAGCTCCTTGTGCAATTGGATTCTAGAATTCCTCACTTGTAGACCCCAGTCAGTTCAGATTGGCAAAAACATCTCCTCCACGATTTGCCATCAGCACAGGTACACCACAGGGCTGTGTGCTTAGCCCCCTGCTCTACTCGCTTTACACCTATGACTGTGTGGCTAACCACAGCTTCAACACCATACACTCGACTTTGCTGATGAAAGCACTGTTGTAGTTGTATCAAAGGAGGTGATGAACCTGCATACAGGAGGGAGACTGAAAATCTGGCTGAGTGTGTCATAATATCACCCTCTCACTCAATGTCAGCAACACCAGGGAACTGATCGTAGACTTCAGAAGAGGTAAACTAGAGGTCCATGAGCCAGTAATCATCGGAGGATCAGAGGTGGAGAGGGTCAGTAACTTTTCATTCCTGGCTGTCACCATCTCAGAGGACTTCCCCTGGACTCATCATATAAATATAATTGTGAAGAAAGCACAACAGTCCCTTGTCTTCCTCAAGAGTCTGCGGAGATTCGGCATGTCATCAATAATTTCAGCAAACTTCAACAGATGTATGGTGGAAAGTGTGCTGGCTGGCTTTATTACAGTCTGGTATGGGAACATCAATGCCTTGGAGCAGAAAATCCTACAAAAAGTAGTGGACTCGGCCCAGTACATCACAGGTAAAGCCCTCCCAGCTATTGAGCACATCTATATGAAACATTGTCATGGAAAAATAGCATCCATCGTCAGAGATTCTCACTACCCAGCCCATGCTCTTTTCTCACTGCTGCCATCTGGTAGAAGGTGCAAGATCTCCAGGATTCACACCACCAGGTTCAGGAACAGTTACTACTCCTCAATCATCAGGCTCTTGAACAAAAGGGAATAACTACCCTCACTTACCCGTCCATTAGGATGTTCCCGCAACCAATGATCTCACTTTAAGGAATCTTTATCTTGTTATTTATCGCTATTTATTTATATTTGTATTTGCACAGTTTGTTGTCTTCTGGTTGATCTTTCATTGATCCTGTTATAGTTACAATTCTATTGATTTGCTGATTGTGCCCATGAGGAAAATTAATCTCACGGTTGTATATGGTGATATATATGTACCTTGATAATAAACTTCACTTCGACCTTGGAACTTTGGTGTGGTTTTCAACCCTTTATCTCTTCTACTCTGATGGAAGAGGGAAAAAGAGAGAAGGATTGGGGACTGAGGGGGCATTTGGTTAAGCAGTAGGATCGTAAACAGCACCAAATTTCTTGGTGTTCACCTGACGGAGAACCTCACCTGGTCCCTCAACACCAGCTCCATAGCAAAGAAAGCTCAGCAGCGTCTCTACTTTTTGCGAAGGCTGAGGAAAGTCCATCTCCCAACCCCCATCCTCATCACATTCTACAGGGGTTGTATTGAGAGCATCCTGAGCAGCTGCATCACTGCCTGGTTCGGAAATTGCACCATCTCGGATCACAAGACCCTGCAGCGGATAGTGAGGTCAGCTGAGAAGATCATCGGTGTCTCTCTTCCCGCCATCACGGACATTTACACTACACGCTGCATCCGCAAAGGAAACAGCATTATGAAGGACCCCATGCACCCCTCATACAAACTCTTCTCCCTCCTGCTGTCTGGGAAAAGGCTCCGTAGCATTCGGGCTCTCACGACCAGACTATGTATCAGTTTCTTCCCCCAAGCTATCAGACTCCTCAATACCCGAAGCCTGGACTGACACCTTGCCCTACTGCCCTGTTTATTATTTATTGTAATGCCTGCACTGTTTTTGTGCACTTTATGCAGTCCAGTGTAGGTCTGTAGTCTAGTATAGCTTTCTCTGTGTTTTTTTTTACGTAGTTCAGTGTAGTTTTTGTACTGTGTCATGTAACACCATGGTCCTGAAAAATGTTGTCTCATTTTTACTATGTACTGTACCAGCAGTTATGGTCGAAATGACAATAAAAGTTGACTTGACTTGACTTGAAATGTAGACAGAGTCATTGGAAAGGAGGCTGGTTTGCATGATAGATTGGGCTGTATTCTCAACTCTCTGCAAATTCTTACGGTCACAGCAGAGCAGATCTAATGCATCCAGGTAGGACGCTCTCGATGCTGTATTGCTAAATATCAATTTACAAGCCGTATCTCTTCAGCTGCTCCTTCCATGGGTCAGTATAGACAGCTCTGTTTGTTCGCAAAACTGTCCGATTAATTTCAAAGCTGGTTGCTCCTTACAGCTTACACTTTTTATTACTCACTTACGGGATGTGGGCGTTACCAGCTAAGACAGCACTTATTGCCCAACCCTAGTTGCCCTTGAGAAGGTGGTGAGCTGCCTTCTTGAACCGCTGCAGTCCCTGAGACAGGCTTCCTTTGAATACTGGTTGTTGTTTGCATTGATGCCTGCTATCCACATCACTCCTGAAGGGTGTCCTATTTCTAACAATCACAAGGAAGCCACACCAATGTTTTCACTTTCTTGCGAGGTGAAAGAGGTTAGGCTTGTCACCAAACACTCTTAACAATTGTTTACAGATGCACTGCTGAAAGCATCCTGACTATTTCAATCACGTTCTGACACAGAAATGTGAATGCACAGAAACGAAAGAAGCTGCAGAGACAAGTGGACTCCACCCAATACATCAATAATACTTCCTTCTCACCATCTGCATGAAATACTGCCTCATGAAGGCAACATCTATCATCAAAGATCCCTGCCAACCCAGCCACACCATCTTCTCTCTGCTCCCATGGGCAGAAGGTACAGAAACATGAAGCCCACACCTCCAGGTTCAAGGTTATGTCCTGCAAATCACTTGGTCTTGAGCCAACCAGCACAACCCTATTCACCGCCTCAGTATAGCAACACTATGACTGAGAGTTGGGGCAGGACCGTGGTATACCGGCTAACGCAACCCTAACGCACCCTGGGTGCTAGCGACCCAGGTTCAGTTCTGCCACTGCCTTTAAGGAGTTTGCATGTTCTCCCTGTGACCATGTGGAGGTTTCCTCCAGGTGCCCTGGTTTCCTCCCACATTGCAAATGCGTACGCTTTAGTAGGTTAATTAGTCACATGGTCCAATCGGGCGGCACAGGTAAGGCCTGTTACCGTGCTGTATCTCTAAATAAATAAAACAATTAAATAAATAGTTATCTTTGCTCTACAATGGACTCTGCTTTTGTTTGTTGTATAATTTACGTTTATGCTCTTTCTTGCTAATATTCTGTATCTAATGCTATGTGCCTGCAATGCTGATGCAAGTAAGTTTTACATTGCACCGCTGCAGATATGCACTTGTGCGGGTAACATTAAACTTGAGGTTGAGTTTGACCTCCTCCTGTAACAGAAGTCACCACAGAGAGACCGTTGCAGGGGCCTGGTGTCAGGAAGTGAGTGACACGTCCTCCCCCTCGCAGCTGACAGTGCAATTGTTCGCCGCAGAGCGGGGGAACATTGGCCTGGGAAAGGACGTGGATTTTGGTTCACTTGTCCCACCAGTAGATTCTGGTGAGCGTAACGTTGGCGGCGTCTTTGCAGTGCCTCCAGGCGTCTGCCACAAGTGCTCAAGATTTGTACAGGAGGGCAGGAATTGACACTGTCCTGTAGCTTCGTACCAGGGTTAAGGTCTTGATCCTCAAGCACCCTTTCCCTCAGACACCCAAAAGCCGTGTGAAAGTCAAAGCAAATTTGTTATCAAAGAATATATAAGTCACCATATACAACACTGAGATTAATTTTCCTGCTCGCATTTGCAGTACAACAAAGAAATGCAACAAAATTTACCAAAAAAAACTATACATAACCAAAGCGAAGGCAATAGTGAATTTCATACCCAGTGGAGTTCAGAGCAGTTTAAAGTAATTTAACGGCCTGAGCTCATTTGGAGAGAAAGAGGACTAAAATCAGCATTAAACAAGAAATAAAGCTGCTTATCTAAATAGCACAGTGGCAGCCTAATCTGGCCAAATTGCAGCCAAGGTTTATTTGAGGAATTAAACTGTTCAAACAATCTCTCACACACAAGCCTTGGTCTGAGCCTGAGGTCATGTACTGAATAAACAAACCTTCGGGTGTAACGTGATTGCGTGACAAGGCAGGGCCACTGTGTTTGCCAGAGCAACAGATTACCAAGCAGTAGCAGTCCGTGGTGCCGCACAGACACAAAGCAAGTGGCTGCTCCCGATAAACAGTGTGTACGAAAAAAAAGTACCTCAGTTTGTAGCCGCCATAATTCTGAAGGGCCACACCAAAAAAAACTTGCATTTTTTTTTTAAAAAGTCACACAATCTGATCTAATTTTGTTTTATGAGCGTGCTTATTGAACAGGTTGCGTGTTGGGAGCCAGACTGAGTGCGTGACAAGAAACTGCATGTGCTCAGACAAGACCGGTGTCAAAGTTCCCTGAATGCCGGAGTAATCTGATGTACAGTAGGAGAAAGGCCAGACTGATGTTAGCCATTAACAAAAGTGGCTGCGCTTTCTGTCGCCATCAAGCGCAACGATACTTTATTATTTTGCCATTCGCAAAACGCGGAGCTGGCAGTTCGTTGTAAAATGCTTGGGTTTCCTAAGCAGCAGATATCACAGTCATTGCAATAAAGAAACTAAAGTACTTGAGCAACATCTGTCGCGAGAAATTGGAGATAACAGACAAGAGGCACAAATAGCACAACCGCGAACACGCATTTACACTTCAAGGTGGTGCGGATTTAGTAGATTAAAGGGCAGTTCATGTGCAGTATCTCCCTTGGTGGCGTAGTGGGTTACAGTAAAGGGCCCCGGGTTCAATTCCCGCTATGACCTGTGATATGTTTGTCCGTTCTCCCCGTGACCGCGTGTGGATGGGTTTCCCCCGGGAGCTCCCGTTCCTCCCACAGTCCGAAGACCTAACAGTTGGTAGGTTAAGGTTAATTAGTCGGCGATTCAGGAACATATCTGCCCCCCTGCCGTCCGATTTCTAAATGGACATTGAATTCATGAACACTACCACACTTTTTTAAAATTTATTTCTATTTCTGCACTACATATTTTAACTTAAATATTTAATAAACATATAAATACTTACTGTAATTCAGTTTTCTTCTCTACTTATCGTTGTACTGCTGCCGCCAAGTTAACAAATTTCATGATATATGCCCGTGATGCTAAACCTGATTCCGATTCTTTGTAAATTGTGATTACCCTCAAAGGGCTGTAACTCAAAAAATTAAAATGTTATTGGTTCAGAATCTTTCTTGGTTCAATAGCAACTCATAAATGGTCTTGGCGTCTTATAGACTAACTTGTATTGAAGGTACGATAGAATGCCCTTGTAATCATAGCCAGATGGAGTGTCTTTCATTTGCGTATTTATTCAACGAATAAACTCTGCTCGGGTTTCCAGCCAGGTACATGTATTGATTATTGGTTATAATCGATGCCTGCACCCAGCTGGAAGGCCGAGAGGAGTTTATTTGTCATGTAGGACAGGAAAGCACTAGATTCTTTTCCATGTGTCTCTTTAATCTCTCCAGAGGTGAATTAAGCAATGTTTAATGAGACAGAGCCAAATTATTAAATTTGTAATAAATAATATAACACATAATAAATCATTAGCTGGTTTGGTTTATTGGGGAGATAAGTTTATAGAGTAAATGATAGGAGTTTTTATTATATCAGTTTGTGCAAATTATCTGCTTGTAACAATATGTTGAAAGGCTATTACACTTCCACTTGCAACATTCAAAGTAAACAGGAACAGCGATAAGCCGCTCGGCACCTTAAACCTGCCCTGTCATTCCACATGATCATGGCTGATTTGGCCCAGGCCACAGCTTGCTGTGCCAGCTCCGGTTCTTCCCCAGTGCTCATAAATGAAATCAGTTTAGATCACTGATTCCCAACCTGGGGTCCACGGACCCCTCGGTTAATGGTAGGGGACCGTGGCGTATATGAGTTTGGAAACCCCTGGTATAGATGCTAAGTGACGGTCTGCGCGGACAATACGGCACAAAGGGCCCGTTTCAGTCTCAGATGATTCTGTGGGTGGGCATGGCTGTCCACGTTCAAACATTGAGCAGAACAGACACCTGGGGCTGGGGCCTTCCCAGCTGTCAGCGCTGAACGTGCATGTGCAGCAGGCTGCTGCTGTTGGCAGACCTCAGGAGTCGCCTTCAGTGAGGCTGAACTGCTCACTCTCAGGCAGACTGAGATCGAGTGACCCGGGATCAGGCAACTAGCAAAGCAACAGAGCACTCGGGGGAAAAAATACCACAGACGCTGGAAATCCTTATCCAGAAATAACAGGAAGTGCTGGAAATAATCAGCAGGTCAGCCAGCATCTGCGGAGAGGAGAGCTGTGGTAACATTTCAGTTCAATTACCCTGCATCAGATCTGTTTTGCTCTCACCACAGATGCAGTCTGCCCTACTGTATTTTGGTATTAAATCTGTCTTTACATTAGAACGTGGAAATATGCAGCTATGTCCGCGCTGACATGACATCCCTTCTGTCTGCACAATGTATGTATTTCCATTTCCTGCCTATTTGTGAGTCTGTTTAAATGCCACTTAGTCGTCATTCCTGTATCTACCACTTTCCCTAGCAGCACATTCCAAGCACTCATTCTTTTGGTAAAGTAAGTTATCTTGCAAATCTCTTTTAAAAATCCCCCACTCTGACCTTAAAGGTATACTCTCCAGTATTTGGCATTTCCACCCTGAATCTCTACCCTATCTGTGCCCCTCATAGTTGAATATAATTCTGCCAGGTAGTCCTTCAGCCTCTGACGATCTAGAGAAAACAGTCCAAGTTTGTATAACCTCTCCTTAGAGCAAATACTCTCTAATCCTGACAACATCCGAATGAACCCTTTCCATATCCTCCACATCCTTCTTGGAAAGTGGTGACCAGAATTGGACTTCGCGTTAGGGCATATTCTGGAATTAGGGTATATGGCAAACATTAACTTCAGCAACCAGTCTTTAGACCTGAACGTGGATTGTGGATTAAATTTAAAACTTAAAATGATTAAAATGTTTGCGGGAGTTGTGAGCAGCAGTTAATTGAAAAAAAAACAGACAATGCTGATTAACATTCATTTTGGGCCTCTGGAGTGTGGGTGTAAAGAAGGAGATGTGAAAATTATATGTAATTCAAAGGAAGCATTGTAGATACATTGTAACTATAGAACTGTCCTTTGACCTTGAACATTTAAAATGTCGTAATATTGGGTCGAACGGGCCTCTTCCTCTGAAAGAGTCTCAATAGATGTTTGCTGCTTGTTTTTGTTCAATAAACCACTTCTGTATCCACGAGCTTCAGTCTCTCACTGGTGACTATGTTCACATTACAACACACAATACACTAAATAAGGTGTAGCTGAAGTTTTTATTTTGCTTCAACATGATTTGCCAACTTTTATACTCAGTGCCCCGACCGATGAAAGCAAACGTGTTGTACACCTTCTTTATCACTCTCTCGCTCTACACACAGAAAAACATAGAAAAACCTACAGCACAATACAGGCCCTTCAGCCCACAAAGCTGTGCCGAACATGTCCCTACCTTAGAAATTCCCTAGGGTTACCCATAGCATTTTCGTATTTTTCAGGGGTCTATAGAACCAAGATCCTTCTGTACATCCAGGATTAGAAACAGAAAAGGCAGTCTTTTTCTCTACGGTAACAGCTACCGTTAGTACAGCAGCCCACACTGTCAACTTCAGACAAATTGGGCAATACATACTTGTTGAAGAGGACCTTACAAGATTGTGCCCTGCGAGTGCATGTTAGCTTTAAACATTGGCATTGTATTGAAGAAACATTGCTTGAAATACAGAATTCGTTTTAAAAATGAGAATCAAGTTGAGATGTTATAAGTGTGCTGTGTGATTGATGATTGATTTACTGCACTGTACAACGGTCTCAGACGTATATAGCTGGGGCGCCTAAGACTTTTGCACAACACTGTAGTAATTTTATGCATTGCACTCTGCTGCTGCAAAAAAGCAATTTCATGACATACTGTACATGAGAGGGGAGGGAGCAGGATGTATCGGAGAGACATTCTGTAATGATCAATAAACCAAGTGTTTGAAATCAAATGACCTTGCCTGGTGTGTCTGCACCTGCACCCCATCCCCACCCTGACACTCCTTCTCTGCCACCTGTCCCACACCCCTGCCGCAGAGCTCCACTCTCACCATTCCCAACATCTTTTTCTCCCACCAGAACTTCAATCTCATTCTCCACTCTGCGGTGACAAGTACAGTACTGTGCAAAAGTCTTGGGCACCACAGGTATACATCTGTGCTGAAGATTTCTGCACAGTGCTGTATTTGATTGAAACTCAGGAACACTGCCAAAGATAACACTGAGGATTTTATGAATAACAGTTGATGGAGGGAGCCATCTGGAGCAGATCGCAATTGGGTTACATCACCTTCATCCTGATTTATGAGGGAAACTTGTTTTGTTGTCAAAGGTAAAATAAAGGGAATCAAAGAATAAATAAAGTTTAAAATGAAAAAGAAGGGTCATTGATAATGAAAAGGTATGACAAATATATAAAAATAAGGACTGAAGTTTAAACATGAAAATTGAGTCCATCCACATGCAAATTATATCCTTTACAAAGATTTGGGCTGGGATTTTTATCTTGAGGATTTCTTCTCAAACTTCCCTGGCTTTGGATGAGCAAACTTGCACCAGCCGACCCCCCCCCCCCCCCGCCCCCATTCAATTTTTGCAATGACTTCCAAGAGCATTGACTATCCGTCTGTCTGTGGCCAGGGTAATTTAGATTTCCAGAAGTCATTGCCAGAGAAGGGTGTAGTGTTAAATCTGTCATCAGGTGAACTTAAATGATATAGATGTACGTTGACAGGTGGAAGCTTGTTCATGTATTAAATATATAGAGGGCTTCATCTGCCACAGACACCATCAGACGCCCTGCTGCCAGCGTCCTCGTTAGGTGCAGCCTTTTACCTGAAGAGGCATAACCTACAAAGTAGCAAAGGATTGCTTACCTCTTTGACTTAGCTAGCCACGATCCTACTACTAGATCTAGTCTAGTTCTATACCGATGGAACATCACCTTCACGGTTAGGTTAGACCTGCCAGAGAACGAATCTCCATTGTGCTTCGCTGATGTTCGGCCAGTGTCACTCCTATGCCACAGTGAGGCGCCAAGGGTGAATGGTACAGCCACTCTGGGGGCATGCGGAGGAACCAGAGTGTTGGTCAACGGATGGCATCACTAGACTAGTTAGTTGTCACTGCGGGGCAGCTTCCTTATCCGCTAAGTCTGTTACACTCCTGTGTACCACTTAGCATCAGATCTGGAAGCCCAGAGAGACTGTATGGTGGGGGCACGACACCGTCTGTGCAAGGCGTGTTGGAGTAGAGTTTCTGGATGGTATGGAACGTGCCTGCAGAGACTAAACTCTCAGCACACTCAATGTCGAAATTGATGGACAGCGGAAGAAGAGAAGAAGATATAGAGGGCTGATGATGTAAGGCAATGGAGGCATACAAGTCAAAACCTCCTGCATAGGGGTACGTCACCTCTTCTGCTTGGATCCATGATTGGATTCACAGATTGATCAGCATCTGCGACCAGCTTCCAGGGCCAGAGTCAACCGCAGGAAAAGTGAGGCCATGGCCCTCCAATGCCCCCTTCAGCTCCTGTCTGACTACCTGAAGGTGCTGGGGATTTGGTTCAGAGGGGCTGAGAAGGTCAAACAACAATCAGCGGAATCAACATTTTCTGTCAATAACTGAGAAGAATTTGGTTATCAGGTGCAATATGCAAGGACTACTGTACTTGGCGCAGGGGTCGCCTGCTCCTTGTCCCTCTGCCTCGATAATCACCTGGGATGCCTTCCAGTTTATCTGAGCATCAAAGATAGAGTGAGTCCGATGGGTCACATTGCACGAGTCCCCGGAGAACGGCAGCAAAAGTGAACCTAACGTGATGCTCATCTTGATGACCACCTTCGTGTGTGGTTGTATCAGGTGGTATGTGGGTCCAGATCACGTGAGCACTGAATGCCACTACATACTAAGTTTCTACCTGTACCTAGCATTGCAGGAGCTAGGCCTGGCTCCTCTACCACGTCACGTCCCAATCAGTTGGAACTATCTGTCCTTCATGGAAGAGTTCTTCCTTTGACCACAAGTCCATCAGGCAGAGGTCAGTGTGGAATATACTGAAGATACTGTGCGACAATGACACTATAGATTATTTGGGCTTGTTCTCAGAGCAAATGGTCCAAACCTCCCACAGAATGACTTCAAGCAAGTAATTTGGACCTTTCTAAAAAAAATTTACTACGCAATATTACCCATGACATGATCAGATTGTTGAAAGGAACCAGGTTGACACTGTATAGTGTGGTGGCTAGCACAATGCTTTACAGTACAGGCGACCCAGGTTCAATTCCCACTGCTGCCAGTAAGGAGTTTGTAACTTCTCCCTGTGACCGTGTGGGTTTCCTCTGGGTGCTCCGGTTTCCTCTCACAGTCCAAAGATGTACCGGTTGGAAGGTTAATTGGTCTTTGTAAATTGCCCTGTGATTAAATCGAGGGATTGTTGGGAGGTGTGGGTCGAAGGACCAGAAGAGCCTGTTCTGCGCTGTATCTCATAAAATAAATAAACCAACAGAAATCTGCTGTTCTACCCAGTCCGGGGTGCACGATTCCACACTTACCAACGTAATTCACCCTCATCTCCCACTTCCATTCAGGGGGACTCAAGGGTAGACAATAAATGTTGGCACGTCTACAACTCATAAATGAATTTTTGAAAAGTGGACCCAGGGTTTAATCCTGCTCCCTGGTGCTGGCTTTGTGGAGTTTGCACTATCTCCCTGCAGCCGCACAGGTTTCCTCCGAGGGCACTGATTTCCTCCCACTTTCCAAAACCATGTGGGTCACCAGGTTGAATTGTCCACTCTGAATTGCCCCTACTGAAAGAATCTAGAGGGAGCTGATGGGATTAGTATAGCATGAGTGTAAATGCATACTGGGGTGCCTGATAAATCTGGGGGGGGGGGGGGTGGTGGTGGTGTAGCATCTCTGGTGAAGGGGCTTGTCATGTCCATTCCAGGGCAGCTCACTCGCCTTTGGTTGACACTTTGACAGGTGGACTAAACCAGGTGAGGGTAGCCGACGGCCTCATACCCCAGTGAGAGAGGGACACGCCTGCCCTGACATGTGAAGACAGCGCTGGTGGACCGGGCAGATGAGATCTACCCTGAGATCCAATGGCCAGGAAGACAGATCCGTGATGCTCCGTGGAGAGTGACGGCCATGAGAAGGCACAGAAGACGTGGTCATCCACTGCAGCCAAGGAAGACCCCAGCTTCTGACGCTTGTTCGTACCACCTGATCTGGACTTCCGGGGCCAAGAGAGTGAAAAGAGTAAAGACCTTCATCAGAACTGATGAAACAGCCCAAAGCATTGACTGTTTACTCTTCTCCATAGGTGCTGCCTGGCCTGCTGAGTTCCTCCTGCATTTTGTGTGTGTTGCTTTGCTTCTCAGCATCGCAGATTTTCTCTTGTTTGTACCCCAGTACAATGGCTTTTCCGCTTTAAAAGCTCTCCTGCACAGGTTTCCTGTCATCAGACACAATGGACAACCACCAAATGCATACTTGATGGTCAGCATGGACTCAGTTGGCCAAAAGGCCTGGCCTGTTTCTGCATTGTATGATTCATCGACATTTAAGTGGCACAGGGGAGTGAGTAAATGTGATTCATAATCAAAGATATAGCCAAGAAATTAAAGCTTATTTGCGATTGGCATTGTATTAGTCCTAACCCCTATCCCACCTCCACTGAGTCCAGCTGTAATCTATGTGTGTCCCTGTGACACAGAGTGACAAACTCTCACGGACGGGTCACCGCCTCTTACTCTGAATGAGTTGGCAAGGACAGTTAAGATAAAAACTGCATCACCTTCCCATTCAGCCTAGATAAAAGAATAGATTAAATTAACATCAATCTCATCTGTTTAGTGTTTGTTCCACAACTTTCTCCCAATTAGAAAACCTTCCCACATGGGATATAATTCTTACAATAATCAGTTATGATTAATTTTCCACGGCATAATAAACCACACAGACATTTTCAGTTCAATACAACCTTCTAGGTTTTCCAAACTATCTTCCCAATATGTCATTATCCCAATAAATGTAACCATATTATTCAAAAAATACAAGGGGAAAGTTCCTATACTTTCTAACATGTGCGCCCTTTCTTACTAAATAAAAGGTATTTATCTCATCTACAACCAGCAATTGGTGCAGTGAAGCACTCTGGCATGGGCCGTGAATGTGGTACAGCAGTATAGGAGTCACTAATAACCTTCAGAGAATTTAAAGAATTTAAAGTATCATCTTATGTCATTGTGTGAAATCATTCCATTCAATTTCTTAAAGGTGCAGGCCATTCAGCTCATTGAGCCTAACCTATCATGCAAGTTGATAATGGCTGAGTTGTATTTTAATTCTATAAAAGGCCCATTATTGTATAACTGATATACCACTGCCTAACATATTACATCAATTCAGGTCCTGACCTGCCCTGAACTGATTTCTATATTCCAGACAGAATTTCACAAGAGCTCCCAGAGTATTATTACTTCATCCTTCCCAATGCCTTTGATGAAAAAAAATTATTAGCTTTCTTAATTAATATTTATCATTTTTCCCTGGATCCCCAAGACCTGTGTCTGGACATACAAATTCCCCCGCTCATCCATGGTTTCCACCAACTTCCTCAATTGGAAATTGTTTCAATCACAGTTTTTAAATGAATGGTCCTCACTCTGCTTTCAACCCTGCACCTATTACAGTCACGTGCCTTAAATAGACTCACGTCTCCACCTTCCTTAGAAGCTTAAGGGGCTTTAGCACATCATAGAGCATTCTAACGAATTTCTACTAAAACATGGTTGAAAGTGCTGTGACTGGTTGCCTCATGGCCTGGTACAGTAATATAAATTTAGATATACGATGCTAATTAGCAGTCTATATCATTACTAGAGATATGAACAGCTAATTAGAGAACCATATATCTAAATTTTGCTAAATGTGTGGGGTGAAGATGTGTCTCTACCAAAAGAGGTACAAAGTGCTGCTTCCCTCCGCTAGCCCCACACCACCACCCCCACCGATCAGGGTCACGTGAAGCCACAGGAGCAGGTGGTGGATTATCATATCAGCAGCTGGTGCATATCACACGAACTGGTTAGGTGACCACAGATGCCAGGCAGACAATCTCTGAAGGGTATTGATAATGGCCGGGGTCACCTGTCTTGTGAAGACACTGTCCAGAAGAAGGCAATGGCAAACCACTTCTGTAGAAAACTTTGCCAAGAGTAATCATGATAATGCAAAGACCATGGCATCATATGACTCGCCACATAACAAATGAATGATCACCAATAAATTGAATAGCTGTGCCCATAGGACAAATGATAAACAAGTCATGTACTGGCAAAGTGAAGAGGGTTTTTTCGTTCCTAATTTCCACCTCCTGATTTCAAACCAATTTTCTGTGCCAAACAATCAGGTCGGGCAGCATCTATGGAGAGAGAGACGCACACACAGTTAATATTTCTGATCAATAAACTTTTATCTTTTTTTTTGGTCCAGAGATGCAATTTGACCTACTGGCCATCTCAAAATTTTCCCTTTTGATTTCAGATTTCCAGCATCTGCAGCATTTCAGTCCCTTTATTCAAGCCTCAAATTCTATGCACCACAGTTTGTTAACATTCACTTGCATGGAAATGTCTAAAATGGTCCGTAGAAGCCCATATAAATAATGACCATAGGTATTTCTTTATCAACCACATCAGTTATCCCCTCAAAGACTGCTGTTAAAACTTGGAGAGAAAGATTAAATCATTAAATGGCTAATGTTACACAATGTGATTTTAACGTTATCATGTTTACATCTAGAATATAAATGTCTCACACTTCCTATTTTATGAGAATATCATCGAGAAAGCAGAATACAGTAAAAGGAATGTTGCAAATTTACACCATTCTTTGAGCTCATTGATGCGAGTGGCTCTTGCCTTAACTTGCCCTTTAGTCAACACTTCACCTCAGAGATAACATAAAACTTACCTGCAGAATATTGTTTGATGCACATACTGAACATATTCTCAATCTTTTGCATTTTGCAAATATTTATATCTTCAGGATTCTTAAACAAGTTTCCCACACTTTATCAGTGTACTTGAATGAAACTACTTCATAGTGGAACTGAGCAAAACCAGTCACGAGCACAAATGTGTTTGAAAATTCTTTCCAAGCAACTTGGTAAGTTAATCTTCTTCACTATTCCTTAATCCTCCAAGAGGACCACAAACTTGCCGTAGGGTTTGGAGGCTTGCATGCCTCAATGACCTGGAGAGCTATGCTGGTGGAGTCAGGGCTTCATTTTGGCCCTTGGTAGGGTCACCCATGACAAACGGGTCAAATGGTGGTCCACCGGTCCTCCTGGTATGGGGGTTCAGCTCAGGACTAACAGCCCTGACTGGCAAAACAAAACTGATGTAGACACAACAATGAGGATTCCTTCTACATCTGACTGCAAAGGTATTCCTGAGTCTCCAGCCGGGACTTGAATGACCGACAGTAATGAAAACCAAAAAGAAGCTACTGACATGATGAAGGAAATTCTAAACATTGCCAGAGATGGCAATTACCGCTCTGAGCACCAGTAGTCCAACAGACAGTAAGAAAGTAAGTCTTCCTTAATATAGTCATGGGCGGCAGGGTGGAGATAGGTGTCTACCAAAGGAGGTGCAAGGCGCTCCTTCCCTCCATTGGCCTGCAGGTCACCCTTGGGCAAGGTGTAGGGTCACGTGAAGCCACGGGAGCAGGAGGCGCATGGCCGTATGAGCAGCTGGTGCATATCACAAATCCTGGTTATGCGACCACTGATGCCAGACGGACAGTCTCCAAAGAGTATTGATAATGACTGAGGTCACCTGCCTCTGCCCAGAAGAAGGCAACAGCAAATCACCTCTGCAGGAAAATTTGCCCAAGACCCAATCGTGGTCATCAGACCAGAACCTTCTATTGATATGACACAGCACATAACGATGATGAATATAGCCAGTGGAATAATTTCACGGTGCTTGGTTCATTGATGCCAGTTGGGATCACTGACAGGTTCATTATTTGTTTCCCGTATCTAGCTGCCTTTGGAAATCAAAGAGCCATCTGTGTGGTGAATGACACTGATGTCAGGAATGGAGTCCTTGGATTTTGACACAGCAACAATGAAAGACCCGTATCCACGTCAGGTATCAGCTGTGGCTTTGAGGAGATCTTTGAGATGGTGATGATCCCATGTGCCTACTGCCCAAGTCCTTCCAGCTGTTGAAGCACTGAAGGTGGATTTTTGCTAAACTTCGTGGGGATGATACAGACCGTAGCCATGATGGAGGATGGAGAGTGTGTATAAATTGAATGAGGCACCCTGAATGATGTCGGAGCTATACTCAGGCAGGTGAGAAGTATCCCATCACATCCTGGAGTGTTTAGTAGATGCTGGTAGGCACCCAGTTTCTGGTTGCTTCTGTAGTTACAGTATTTAATGGAATGGAAGGTTACGGTCCGGCCTAATGTAACCCAGGGGATGTTGGCAGTTTCTGGGGTCATAGAATTGTACAGCTTAGAAACAGGCTCCTCACCACAACTTGCCAATGCCGACCAAAATTCTCATTTTCTTTCATCTGGATCATATCCCTCTAATTCTCTCTTATCTGTGTACCTGTCCAAATATCTTGTACTGTAAATGTTGTAATAGTTCCCACGGGGAACTCATTCCATGCACCCACCACCCTCTTAGGCAAAGAGTTATACAATGTCTAAAAAAGGCCAACTTATCCATGCTGACCAAGGTGTGAAACACTTGCCCCTTAAATGCCCTTTAAAATTTCCATCTCCCGTCTTAAACCTATGTCCTCCAGCTTTAGAGTCTTGTACTCAATGCTTGATCCCAGCTGTCTACACCTGTCAGCTCCTTTATCTACCTAACCAAATTCGCAATAGTCCTTATCAACCAAGGTTCCCAAAGCCTGCCAGTTTTGTCCTGATCTCTCCTGACCTAACTTTCAAAAGTCTCCTCCATGTCAGGTGCCCTTTACCTGCTAACAGCCTTTCCATATGAATCTTTGCAAGTTCCCTTCTAACACATTATTAGCATTATTATTTAGTCTTGCCCCAATTTATGACATTACTTTGTGGACTAATCCTATCTTTTCTCATAACCATTTAAAAACTAATAGAAACATAGTCACCGTACTGCCCCTGCCACGTTTGCCTTTTGCTCAGCCTTAATTCCCAAGAGGAGGTCAAGTGTTGCCCCCTTCTCTGGAAGGACCATTTACATACTGCTTAAAAATAACTTACTTGGATTTTGACAAATTCTGCCCTATCCAATCTTTTAGCTCTACAGTAGTCCCAGCTCAGATATTCCTTATCTTTCTTGTTATTGAATGAAAAGATGTCATTAGGTTCTCTCTTATCTTAGATCATCAGTACCTGTTGAGGCCATCATTAAATGGATCCATAATGTGAATCATCTTGAGAGTCTTGCCACCATAGCAGCCTTGGAATTAGGGTAAAGAAAATATTATATCACCAACCATGTCACGTACACAGGGACCACTTACATACCTACACCTCCCTCTTTTCTAAAAATATCATTTAGGCAATATCATACAATAGCAGGAATGTCACTAATTATATACAATGCATTCTTGACACATGATGTTTTCATTTTACCATGACCACTCGAGAGGTCGTTAGTTTGGTATTAACAAGGAATACATTTAGCATTCCAATCGTACTCTCGGTCTCCGCAATTTTAATATCACTGATATGATGATGATAATCTGAATTACTTATTGAGTAAAGCACGGCAAGGTTTGGCCATGGACAATAATAGATTTAGATTAGTTTGCGGTCACGTAAACAAGGGTGCAAAGAAATCTCTTGTTTGTGTGAAGCTCGTAGACTAAACAGTACAAATGGTAATAATGAATGCCACAGAGAATACAAGGGTGAATACAAAACACAGCAGAATGGTGAAAATAACCTTTTCAGTAGTTTGTAGAAGCTTCTCATTTTCTTTGAAAAATGATATTTTTGAAGTGATTTCTGTTGATTTCATGTACAGTAGATTCCAGTTAATTGTGTCATCGGTTAATTGAGGCAGCCACTTACTTGGGATAACTCTTAAAGGACAAAACCTAATCGAGAAAATTGCTGAGGGTCCTATCAGTTATTTGGGACATTATGCCATATAATTGGGACAGGAAAAGGTTGCTGAACAGTTTCAAACTAGCATCAGTCGTGTGCACTTCTGAGGCCAGACAGACAGACATACTTTATTGATCCCGAGGGAAATTGGGTTTCGTTACGGTCGCACCAACCAAGAATAGTGTAGAAATATAGCAATATAAAACCATAAATAATTAAATAATAATAAGTAAGTTATGCCAAGTGGAAATAAGTCCAGGACCAGCCTATTGGCCACAGGCAGGAATGACTTCCTATGACGTTCAGTGTTGCATCTCGGTGGAATGAGTCTCTGGCTGAATATACTCCTGTGCCTAACCAGTACATTATGGAGTGGATGGGAGACATTATCCAAAATGGCATGCAACTTGGACAGCATCCTCTTTTCAGACACCACTGTCAGAGAGTCCAGTTTCACCCCCACAACATCACTGGCCTTACGAATGAGTTTGTTGATTCTGTTGGCCATTGGACACTACAACATGCTTAGTGTTTCTAAATAGCTGTGTGTGTGTGTTCAAAAAACAGTGAATTTTGCCACTGTTAGTTGGTGAGAAATAAGCAGAAGGCAATTCAGAACAACTTTGCTCACTGCGGTTTCAAGCGTTCAAGCTTGGAGATGCCAGAAACGGCCTGGAGTGAAAATGGAACAATTTTGCTACTTCAGTAAGCTAGAAACTATGAAGAATTTTAAGGCATCAACAATCATCTTGAATGTTACAATGAAAATGTAGATTTGGAGGATACATTCCTCGAAAACATTATATGAAGGCAGCCCGTTATCTGCACTAGGTGACTGTGTTTATTTTACAGTCAACCAAAAGAACACAGCAACGACACTGGATGAATTCATTTGTTGATAACTATTAGGAACTAATACATAGTTTTATAGTACTGTAATGGTAACGATAGTGTTCTAATTTGCTCTCAATTTCATTTAAGCACATAATTTGTTACTCAGTTAAACAGTAGTTTGCCTTTTTTTATATACCTTTTGATGCACCATCAATAACTCTAGGAGACTGGAAGTGAATGATAGACTTTTATTAACAGCGAAAAAGGGACCAAGACCATGTCAAGACTGAGGGAGGAGCAGTGCCCCCAATTACCTTTATACAGGGGTCTGTGGGAGGAGCCACAGGAGCAGTCAGCGGGGGGGGGGGGCGGGGGGGCATGTCCAGACAGGTATACATTGTTTACCACACCTTTTAAAATATTTCCATGATACTTCGTCCGACTGGTGCAGGCACTTAACTGGTCTGAAATGTACTGATCCCGATGTATCCTAATTCAGTGGAATGCAGAGTACCACTCCCTTGCTAACAAAGCCAGCAGGAGACACTTACCTTGGTGCTGCTCTCTGAGCAACCGCTGGGTGCTGCATGTGAACAACACGGAGCAGCCTCAGTTCCCACTGAGACGGATCCTCTGTAAAGAGTTGCTGGGCCCTTAAAGCTCTCTTATCAGTCGCTGGCCACATGCGATATACTTAGAGCTCAAATGCGGCTACTTATAACTGTTAACAATGTTAAATTGGTTCATTATTATCATTGATTTACTAGTGTGGTCCCATGTATTGAGGCGCAGTGAAAAACCTGTTTTGCATACCATTGAAAAATATTAATTCAGAAGTACATTGAGGTAGCACAGGATAAAAAAAAAATAAGCACAGAAGGATACAGAGTAAAGTGTAACAGCTACAGAGAAAGCGCAGTGCACACGAACAAGAACCCTGTGTCTGGTTTGCCAAACTGAACTTTGCATCTCACTCTAAAAGGTGTGAACAAGAGAAAATCTGCAGGTGCTGGAAATCCGAGCAACACACAGCAGGACTGGAGAAAAATAGCTGAGGAGTAGATTTAGGAGGTGGGGGGGGGGGGGAGAGGGGAGAGGGAAATGCCAGGCGACAGGTGGAAGTTGGAGGGGGAGGGACGAAGTTAAGAGCTGGGAAGTAAATTGGTGAAAGAGACAGAAGGCCATGGAAGAAAGAAAAAGGGAGGAGGAGACCAGAGGGAGGCGATGGGCAGGCAAGGAGATAAGGCGAGAGAGGGAAAGGGGAATGGGAAATGGTGAAGGGGTGCATTACTGGAAGTTTGAGCAATCAATATTCACGCCATCAGGTTGGAGGCTACCAAAACATTATATAAGGTGTTAACACGAGGAAATCTGCAGATGCTGGAAATTCAAACAACAACACACACAAAATGCTGGTAGAACACAGCAGGCTAGGCAGCTTCTATAGGGAGAAGCGCTGTCGACGTTTCGGGCCGAGACCCTTCGTCAGGACTAACTGAAAGGAAAGATAGTAAGAGATTTGAAAGTAGTGGGGGGAGGGGGAAATGCGAAATGATAGGAGAAGACCAGAGGGGGTGGGATGAAGCAAAGAGCCGGAAAGGTGATTGGCGAAAGTGATACAGAGCTGGAGAAGGGAAAGGATCATGGGACGGGAGGCCTTGGGAGAAAGAAAGGGGGGGGGGTTAGCACCAGAGGGAGATGGAGAACAGGCAAACAACTAAATATGTCAGGGATGGGGTAAGAAGGGGAGGAGGGGCATTAACGGAAGTTAGAGAAGGTGTTGTTCCTCCAACCAAAACACTTTTCCTGGATGCTGCCTGGCCTGCAGAGTTCCTCCAGCATTTGGCGACAAAAGGTGTGAAAGTAGCTTCAAGGGTCTGATAAATAAGGATGGGAAAACACATGCCATCCACACAGATCATTTCATCACATCAGTACATGGATGTAGTACGTACAAGGGAGAACAATAACAGAGTGCAAAATACAGTGTTACAGAGAAAACCGACAATATGGAGCAAGGCCACAATGAGATAGATTGTGCAGCCAAGGGACTATCCATTGTATTAGGGAACTACTTAATAATCTTATAACAGTAGTTTTGAAACTGTCATTGAGCCTGGTGGTACGTGTATTCAGGCATTTGTATCTTTAGCCTGATGGCAGGGGGAGCAGAGAGAGTATCCAGTGTGGGTGGGGTTTTGATTATACTGTTTGCTTCACCGAGGCAGAAATATTGCGCGCTATCTGTTATAGAGTTATCGAGTCATAGAACACTACAGCACAGAAACAAGCCCTGTTAACGCCTGAACTACTAATCTGCCTAGACCCATCAACTTGCACACTTCCGCTGGCTGCTTATTCCACACTCTCACCACCCTCTGACTGAAGAAGTTTTCCCTCATGTTCCCCTTAAACATTTCACCTTTCACTCTCAGCCCATGACCTTTAATTCTAGTCCCACCCAACTTCAGTGGAAAAAGCCTGCTTATATTTACCCTATCTATGCCCCTCATAATTTTGTATGCCTCTATCAAATCTCCCCTCATTCTCCGATGCACTGGGGCAGTGGTCCCCAACCACTGGGACACAGACCGGTACCGCGGCCTGGTGGTTGGGGACCACTGCTCTAGGGAGTAAAATCCTAATCTTTCAACCTTCCCCACTAACTCAGATCCTCAAGTCCAGGCAACATCCTTGTAAATTTTCTCGGCATTCTTTCAATCTTATTGGCATCATTCCTGTCAGCAGGTGATCAAAACTGCACATAATTCTCAAAATTAGGCCTCTTGGACAATTTCAACATCACATCCCAACTCCTGTACTCAGTACTTTGATTTGTAAAGGCCAATAGGTCAAAAGCTTTCTTTATGACCCCATCTACCACTTACAAGGAATTATGGATCTGTATTCCGAGATCCTTCTGTCCTACCACACTCGCCAATTCTCAACTGCTCACCATGTAAGACTTACCCTGGTTGCTCCTCCCAAAGTGCAACACCTCACACTTGTCTGCATTAAATTCCATTTGCCATTATTCAACTTATTTTTCCAACTGGTCCAGATCCTGCTGCAAGCTTTGATATCTTTCTCACTGCCCACTACACCCCCAAATCTTAGTCTCATCCACATATTTGCTGATCTAGTTAACCACATTATCATCCAGATCATTGGTACAGATGACAAACAATAAGGAACACAAGCACCAAACCCTGCAGTACGTCACTAGTCGCAATGTTCTCCAGAGAGACAATGTTCTACTACCACTCTCTGGCTTTTCTTGTTAAGTTAATGCCAAATTCAATTTATTCTCATCTCGAATGCCAAGCAACTGAACCTTTTTGACCAACCTCCCATGTGGAACCTCGTCAAAGGCATGTAGACAAAATCCACTGCCTTGATTCGTCAAGTTTCCTGGTAACTTCCTCAAAAAACTCTATAAGATTAGTTAGACAAAACCTACCATGTAGAAGGCCATGTTGACTAACCCTAATCAGGCACTATCTATCCAAATACTTATAAATCCAGTTCTTAGAGTACCCTCAGTAACTTAACCATGGCTGATGTCAGGCTCACTGGCCTATAATTTCCTGGCTGATTCTTAGAGCCTTTCTTAAACAACACAACAACATTAGCTTTCCTTTGGCACCTCACCCATAACTAAGAAGGTTTTAAAAATCTCTGCCAGGGACCCTGCAATTTCTGCACTCACCTCCCACAGGGTCCAAGGAAACACTTTGTCAGGTCCTAGGGATTTATCCATCCTAATTTGCCTCAGGACAGAAAACACCTCCTCCTCTGTAATCTGTAGATGGTCCATGACCTCAGTGCCTCACTTCTATAGACTGTGTCCAACATTAAGATCACTCACATCTCTTTCAGCTCCATGAATAGCTGACCACTCTGACCTTCCAGAGCACCAAAATTGTCCATAGCTATCCTTTTGCCCTTAAGATACTACATCTGTAGAAGGCTGAAGGATTCTTCTTCACCTTGTCTGCTAGGAGCAAGCTGATGCTTTCTCTTAGCCCTCCTGATTTTCTTCTTCAGTTCTCCTTTGCATTTCTTATACTCAAGTACCTCATTTGTTCCCACCTGCCTATACACACAATGTACCTCCTTTTCTTAACCAGAGCCTCAATATCTCTCAAAAAACAAGCTTCCCTAAACCAATTGTCCTTGCCTTTTACTCTGACAGAAACAAAATTCTGTACTCTCAAAATTTCACTTTTGAAGGCCTCCCACTTATCAAGTACACCTTTGCCAGAAAACAGCCTGTCCCAATCCACACTTGCCAGATCCTTTCTGGTATCATGAAAATTGGCCTTTCTCCTATATAGAACCTCAACCCAAGGACCAGAACTATCCTTCTCCATAATCCTCTTGAAACTAATGACATTACGATCACTAGATGCAAAATGTTCCCTGCATAAACTTTTGTCACCTGCCCTGCCTCATTCCCTAATAGTAGAAGTAGTATTGCACTCTCTCTAGTTGGGGCCTTTGTGTACTGATTAAGGAAACTTTCCTGAATGGATTTGATAAATGATCCTAGCCAATATGTGAAAGTTAAAATCACCTGCTATCACAATTTTTATCTAAACATAAAGTACACTGCAGATGCTGTGGTCAAATCAACATGTACAACATACTGGAGGAATTCAGCAGGTCGGGCAGCATCCGTTGAAATGAGCAGTCAGCGTTTCGGACCGAGACCCTTCGTCAGGACAACTTTTATCTTTCTTGCAACAGTCTGCACTCTCTCTACAAATTTGCTCTTCTAAATCCCATGGAATGTAATCCCGTTAACAAAGTCATATCTATCTTATTCCCCAGTTCCACCTATATAGCCTCAGTAGATGAGCTCTCCAGCCTGTCCTGTCTGACACTGCCATGACATTTTCCCCCACTAGTAATACCACCCCTCCCACTTTATTCCTTCCTGCTCTATCATGTCTAAAACAATGGTACCCCGGAACATTGAGCTGCCAATCTTGCTCCTCTTTCAACCAAATCTCACAATTAGCTCCTCTATCATAATTCCATTTGCTTATCTATGCCCTAAACTCATGCACTTTTCCTACAATACTTCTTGCATTAAAGTATACACATCTCAGAACCTTAGTCCCGCCATGCTTAATCATTTGATTCCTGTCTTTGTATGTAGACTTAACAATATCTTTCTCCTCAAACACTCCACTATCTGGTCTAGCACTCTGGTTCCCGTCACCCCTGCAACTCTAGTTAAACCACCCACCCCCCAGCCATGCAGCACTAGCAAACCTTCTGCAAGGTTATTAGTCCCCCTCTAGTTCAGGTGCAAACTGTCCCTTCTGCACAAATACCACCTTCCTTGCATGAGAGCCCAAAGATCCAAAACTCTGAAGCCTACCCTCCTACACCAACTCCTTAGCCATGTGTTAAGACTGCGTGATTTTCCTATTTCTGACTTCAATATCAATCCTGAGATCAAAACCCTGGAGGCTGTTTCCTTTAATTTAGCACCAAACTCCCTGAACTCACTTCGCAGAACCTCGTCACCCTTCCTACCCGTGTCATTGGTACCAACGTGGAACATGCCTTCTGGCCACTCACTCTCCCATTTAAGAACACTGTGGACTAAGATCTGCCTGACCCGGCACCCGGGAGCCAACATATCATCCAGGAGTCTTGTCCCTCATGCACAAAACCTCCTATCTGTTCCCCTAAACAATGAATCCGTTATTGCTAGATTTCTGTTTTAAATGGATGCCCCTCCATCCTGAGGCTGTGGCCTCTTGTCCTAAACTCCCCCTCCATGGGAAACATCACTTCCACATCTACTCTGTCTAGACCTTTCAACATTCAAAAGTTTTCAATGTGATCCCACCCCTCTCATCTTTCTAAATTCCAATGAGTACAGGCCCAGAGCCATCAAACATTCCACATATGATAACCCTTTCATTCCTGAAATCATCCTGTGAACCTCCTCCGAACTCTCCAGTGCCAGCACATCTTTTCTTGGATAAGGAGCCCCAAACTGTTCACAATACGCAAGGTGAGGACTCACCAGTGCCTTATAAAGCCTCAGCATCACATCCTTGCTCTTATATTCTAGACATCTTGAAATGGATGCCAACATTGCATTTGCCTTCCTCACCACCAACTCAACCTGCAAGTTAACCTTGAGGGTGTTCTGCACAAGGACTCCCAAGTCCCTTTGCATTTCAGATTTTTGGATTTTCTTTTCGTTTAGAAAATGCCCTAGCTTATCAATAGAATTAGCACTGATCTCCCTATCCTCCACATCCTTCTGCTTGGGAAATACTGATGTAAAGTATTAAGGACTTCACCCACATCTCCAGAATCTAAGTAAAATTTCCTCCTTTATTCTTGAGTGGTCCTACCCTTCTCCTAGTTATCCCCTTGCTCTTGATGTACGGTTTTGACTGTTAGTGTTAACTGCAAACAAAGATTGTTTATGAAAGGAGTAAGCTGAGAGTACCATTGACTTAAGCCTGGTCATTCTGATAAAGGGATGTTATTGCAGTTAGAGGGAGAAAGTGTTGCAAGGGGGGTTGTAGTGGCAATGAAACCTCCACTGGGTAGACGGCAGTCGGCACAATGGGAGTTCAAGCCCCAACGTCATGCTTTACATCCGCTGTGCAGCAGATTCTACAGGGGAGAAGCTCAGGTCAAAACAGGTCACTTCAGGCCAGTCCTGAAAGCCAGCTGCAAGGAAGCAAGAGCAGGTTCCCGCAGCGATCCTGGGGGAGGAAACAAACGATTTACTCGGGGACAAAACCTGCCAGCTGAGTCCAGCCTGATGGCGAAATATGAGTAAAGCTGTAATTTCACCTTGTTCAGAATAGAATGTGCTATTGAAACCTGAAGACGATCTCCCAGTGACTGTGGGGTCCTGTGACCTAGCAGCAGGATTTTTTTGTTTGCTTCAATGAAGTACTCTTATCTGGCCACAACAGTCCAATCTGTGTTTCCTTGTTGCTATTCAAAAGCAGATCTCTGAAGTTTATTACAGTGTATTTCCTATAATGACCATATTCATTGTGAATGCTGGCGATCAGAGACTGCGATGATAGTCGGAGTTCCCACCTTCAAATCACTTTCTTCACTATTGTGATGGGAACACTAAACTGTTATTGCTGAGTGTTTGTGTAAGGGATTACTTGAACAACAGGCTACATGATCCAGGCCACTTACAGCAGTGTCTTTGTATCAGTGGCTGAAATAACACTTCAGTCTTTCTTTTTTGAAAGCTAAATTCTACTGTTTTCTCTCTCTGCCTCTCATCACATGCCCTCTTCCTGAACTCTGGTGGGGCACAGAGGTGGAAACTGGGGCTGGCTGAAAATAAACATCCAGCATCTGATAACAGTGCCCGGCAGATATTTTCAAGCAAGGACACAAACATAGGGAAATAGGGGCAGGAGCAGCACATCACCCTCCATTCTACAGTTGTACTGTGGAGAGCATTCTGACAGAGTGTTGTAGTATTGATGTGACTAGGACACTGCTGTAGATTGAACATCCACGTTTATTCAACAGACATCCATTTTTCCTACCCACGTCCTGACGTCATACACCCTCTGACCTACAAATACTCACACAATACATTACATCCCCCTTCTCAAGACTTTTTTTTACAACACTGTGAATTACCAAAGCAATGCCTCTAGGTATGCCTTTCTTACATTGCAACAGCCATGACATAAACTAAAAAAAAGATATTAACTTCTTATACTGTATTCTACATTGTATCTTACAATACTAACAGCAGTATATTTTCTTTTACTAACATAGACTAATAAACCTTTTATTTCACACCTTGGAACTTATAACATGTGTGATTTTGCCTCAAACTGTGTGAGACTGCAGGTAGATCTGGTCTCTTATCTAGCTGGAAGTTTGACTTGTCTCCCAGACCGTGTGCAATACAACTGTGACTGTGCTTGTCCTTCATCAGAGTCAGTCTCTCGAGTGACCTCTGCATCTTTGCAGTCTGCATCACTCTTGGTGACATTTGTTTCCATGTCTGTATCTGTGGAAATGTCCTGTGCATCTGTACGTGGAAACTCCCTCTTGCCTGTCTTCAGTAGATACTTCCTGTTCCTCCTGTAGACTCTTCCTTCCGGCGTGCGAACTATGAAGGATCTTGGTTGCTGATGTCTGTTCACAACGACAGCTGGTTGCCAAGTGTCTCCTCTCTGTATTCTGATGTTTTCACCTGTATTGCAGATCTGACAACTGTCTTGTATATCTGTCATAGTAGCTCCTTTGCTTTATTTGCTTGTACTTTTGCTTTATTTGCTTGTACTTTTGCTTGTCATGTACTTGAGCATTACCTTCAGGAGTCAGTAGTTGTGGATGTTGGGAGTTTGGACTTCAGACGATGTCCCGTCACAGCTGCGCAGGAGAGAACCCCACACCCTCAATCGGTGTGTTGCGGTATTCAAGCAGAGCAATGTACGGGTCACCGTTGCTGCTTTGTGCCTTCTTGAGCATGTTCTTGATAGTCTGTACAGTTCTCTCTGCTTGTCCATCAGACTGAGCATGCCCAGGACTGGAAGTAACATGTTGAAATTCCCAACTTTCTGAGAACCCTCTGAACTCACCACTGGCATATTGTGGACCATTGTCACTGACGACAATATCTGGAATAACATGTCTTGCGAATGTCGACTTTATTGTGGTAATGACACCTTGACTGGATGTGTCACTTAACTTAGTGATTTCCGGATATTTTGAATAGTGGTCCACACAAAGCAGATATTCTGCACCATTGTAGTGAAAGAGATCTGTGCCAAGCTTCTCCCATGGTCTTCCTGGTAGTGGATGGGGAAGCAAAGGCTCTCTTGGATTGCTGTTTTTGCTTTCATTACAGACAGCAGACTGAGACACAATGTCCTCTATCTGAGTTGACATACCTGGCCAATAGAGAATGTCCCTTGCTCTTTCTTTACATTTCACTATCCCCAGGTGTGACTCATGAATTCTGTTGAGCATTTCCTGTCTCATTTGGTTTGGTACGATGAGTTTTGCCATTTTGAACATTAGTCCTGATGCGTAGCTGATTTCCTCTTTAAATGTCCAGTATTTCTGCATTTCCTTTGGAATATCTTTTCCTTCTGTTGGCCATCCATTCATTGTAATGTCTCTTAGCATTTGCATTTCAGGATTATCTGCAGTCGCTTTCCTGAACATGTTCAACTTCTCCTTAGAGATGGGTAGCTGAGGTGTAACCCAGTTGACCTCCAGCTCTCTTCCTAGCAACTCTTCCTTTTGCTCTTTGAGGTAAGCACGGCTCAAAGCATCAGCGATGTACAGTTCTTTTCCTGGCTTATAGGTGACTGTGAGAGTGTACCTCTGTAGCCTGAGAAGCATCCTTTGCAGCCTCATAGGAGCTTGATGAAGTGGCTTTTTGAAGATGCTCTCAAGTGGTTTGTGATCACTCTCAACCTGGATTTCTTTGCCATATACATATTGGTGGAACTTCTCACACCCATAAACTATGGCAAGTAATTCCTTCTCAATTTGTTGACAGTCCATAAGTGCTCATGACCCATACAGCACAGGTCTCCCTTCCTGCAGTATAACAGCTCCTATTCCCTCCGAAATGGCATCCACAGACATCGTCACCAGTTTATTGACATCATAGAACTTGAGTGCTGGTGCATTGGTAATCAACTGCTTCAATGTGTCAAAACTTTTCTTTTGTTCATCTTCCCAATGCCATTCAGTGCTGCTCTCTAGTAGCTTTCAAAGTGGAGCGCTGACCTCTGATAAATTGGGAATGAATTTGGCAAGATACTGTATTATGCCCATGAACCTCAATAGTCCTTGCTTGTCTTCGGGTGGTGGTAGCTGTACCACAGCCCTGACCTTTTCATTATCTGGTTTTAGCCCATCAGCGCTGAGTATGTGACCTATGTATTTGATCTCTGTAGTTCTGATCTTACATTTGCTTTTGTTCAGTTTTAGGTTGTATTCACCTGCTCTCTCCAGGAGCTTCCTCAGTCTCTGATCATGTTCCTCAATTGTGTCACCCCATATCAGCAAATCATCAATGATGTTGACCACCCCATCCAGGCCTTCAATCATTTGTGCCACAGACCTCTGGAATACCTCTGGTGCACAAGAAATCCTAAAGGGTAGATGCAGGAAACGATATCTCCCTATGGGCGTGTTGAAAGTGCATAATTTGGAACTTTCCTCATCCAGCCTGATCTGCCAGAAACCTTGATTTGCGCCTAATACTGAAAAGTGTTTCGCATTAGGCATGTGGGAGACAACCTCTTCAACCGTGAGCAGCGGATAGTGCTCTCTTTTGATGGCTCGGTTGAGATCTTGTGAATCCATGCAAATCCTCATCTTTTTTTCTGTGACCACTGTCACCATACTATTCACCCAGTCAGTCAGTTCTATTTGTCTTGTTATGACGCCCATCTGTTCCATTCTGTGTAGCTCCTCCACTACTCGATCCCTGAGAGCTACTGGAATCTTTCTCGGGGCATGCACGACTGGTGCAATAGTTGGATCAATCTGGATATGGTCTTTCCCTGGTAAACATCCTAATCCAGAAAACAAGTCAGCAAAGTCTTTGAGAATGTCATTTTCTTTCTCAACACCATAGATTCGCTTCACCAGGCCTAGCTTTGTGCATGTTGCTTTGCCCAGTATTGCTGGAACATGTTGCTCTACTACCTCAAACTCTATCTTGTGTTTTTGTCCTTTGTACACACAGGTGAGTGCTTTCTTTCCCAATGGTGCCGTCTTGTGGCCGAAAATATGCAACAAGCTTGCAGGTGGATTTTCTCAGTCTTCCTCTGATGTCCAGTGAGTTGAATGTTTCTGCTGACATTACATTGCACTTTGCCCCAGTGTCAAGCTTAAACATCACATTCCTCCTGTTTATTATTAGATCTTGAGTCCAATCATCTTCATCCTCCATCTCTGCATTGTCAATATTCTTGATGCATACCTCCTGTTCCACTTCAACTATGCCAATGAACATGTCACTGTTGCACTCACTCTGTTTCACAGCATTTTCCTTGCATGCTCCTGCGATTTGCACATCTTTGCAAAGTGATTTCTTTTCTGGCATAACTTGCATGTCTGACCAAAGGCTGGACATTTTCTGTATCCATGTTTATAACCACAGCTGTTGCAGTTAACTTCCTTTTGATTATCCTGTGGAGCTGGCTTTGTCCTACTCTTGTCAGTTTTCACAGTTTTTATTTTGTGCACTTCAATCTCTTCATTAAGCACTTTAACCTGACTTGACGTGATCTCGCTGGCACGGCAAACATCAATTGCCTTTTCTAATGTAAGATCCGCCTCTCTCAATAGTCTCCCTCTCACTTGATCATCTCATATGCCGCATACAATCCTGTCATGTATTAAAGAATCATGCAGTTGTCCGAACTCACAACCTTTTGCCTCGTTCTTCAAATCTATTACGTAGGCGTCTATGGTCTCTGTTGGTCCTTGAGCCCTCATGAAAAACATGTGTCCGATGTACGGTAGGTTTTTTCTCGGTTCGCAGTAATCTTGAAACTTTTTCTTCAACACTTTTATCTTGCTCATCATCTTGGAAGACAAATGTGTTGCAAACTTTTATTGCCTCTTCCCCTGCCACATGCAGAAACGTAGCACATTGCACTTTCTCCGTCTTTTCAGCTACGCCGCTAGTGGTGCAAAACAGCTCAAACTTCTGGATCCATGTTTTCCAGTTCTCAGCAAGATTACCTTGTGGGCTTAAACTTGACGGTGGCTGTAACTGTGACATCTTTTACGTGTCTGCTCTTCCTTTTTTTCCCGCACTTTCTTCTGACACCATGTAGTATTGACGTGACTCGGACACCGCTGTAGATTGAACAACACGTTTATTCAACAGACTTCCATTTTTCTTAACCTACGTCCTGACATCATACGCACTCTGACCTACAAATACTCACACAATACATTACAGGCTGCATCAGTGTCTGGTATGGAGGGGCTACTGCATAGGACCGAAAGAAGCTGCAGAAGGTTGTAAATCTAGTCAGCTGCATCTTGGGTACTAGCCTACAGAGTACCCAGGACATCTTCAGGGAGTGGTGTCTCTGAAAGGCAGCGTCCATTATTAAGGACCTCCAGCACTCAGGGCATGCTCTTTTCTCACTGTTACCATCAGGTAGGAGGTACAGAAGCCTGAAGGCACACACTCAGCAATTCAAGAACAGCTTCTTCCCCTCTGCCATCCGATTCCTAAACGGACATTGAATCTTTGGACACGACCTCACTTTTTTTAGTATACAGTATTTCTGTTTTTTGCACACTTTAAAAAATCTATTCAATATATATAATTGATTTACTTGATTATTTATTATTTGTTTTTTATTATATTTATTATTTTTTTCTCTCTTTCTGCTAGATCATGTATTGTATTGAACTGCTGCTGGTAAGTTAACAAATTTCACATCACATGCCGGTGATAATAAACCTGATTCTGATCCTGATTCTGAACTCATACTTCAATCCCCCAAAGCCCTCAACTCCTCGTTCGTTCAAAAGTGTTTCTACTTCCACCTTAAATACTTCTATTGATGTGGATTCCACAATGTTTTGAGATAGGTAATTCCAGTGATTCTCCATACTCTACAAAAAAATCCAGAGTTCTGTGTTACTTTTGTGGACTCTGCCCAGCACATCACAAGCACATCCCTCACTGCCATGGCTAGTATCTACAGGAAGAATTGGATCAAGAAATAACCATCATTAAAGATCCTCATTTCTCTGATGCTCTAGAGAAAATAATCCAAATTTGTAGCTTTTACTCTCCAGTCCAGACAACATCCTTCAAATGCTCCATATCCTCCCTGTAGTGTGGCTACCAGAACTACATGCATGCTCCCAATGTGGCCTACCCAAAGTTTTATATAGCTGCAACATAACTTGGCAGTACTTATACTTAATACTCGACTGATAAAAGCAATAACATACTACAGCTCCTAATCATCCTATCTATTTCCAATACTGTGCAAAAGTCTTAGGCACATATATGTAGCTAGGGTGCCTAAAACTTTTGCACAGTACTGTAGCAATTTTATTTATTTCACTGTACAGCTGCCGCAAAACAAAAAGCAAATGTCATGACATATGTGAATGATGATAAACCTAATTCTGATATGGGGCTCTATTGTGGGCTGCAAGTGGGAAGGGGGGCAGGGAGAGGGGAATCATGGTTGGGAAGAGGGGAAGGGAGTGGGCAGCACCAGAAGGACCTCTGCAGTGATCAATAAACCAGTTCCTTGGAATCAAGTTACCTTGCCTGTTGTATCAGGGTTGGGTATGTCTGCACCCACACCACCCCTCTCCTTTTCCCAGAACTTCACCTTCACCACCCTTCTCACAGCCCACCAGCAGTGCTCCACACTCACCATTCCCAACATCCTTTGCTCCCGCCAGACTGAAGATACAAAGGTTGGGTGTTGACACAAAGGTTGGGGGTGTTGTGGATAGTGTGGAGGGCTGTCAGAGGTTACAACTGGACATTGATAGGATGCAAAACTGGGCTGAGAAGTAGCAGATGGAGTTCAACCCAAATAAGTGTGAGGTGGTTCATTTTGGTAGGTCAAATATGATGGCAGAATATAGTATTAATGGTAAGACTCATGGCAGTGTGGAGGATCAGAGGGATCTTGGGGTTCAACTATAGGACCCTGGTCAGACCCCACTTGGAGTACTGTGCTCATTTCTGGTCGCCTTACTACAGGAAGGATGTGGAAGCCATAGAAAAGGTGCAGAGGAGATTTACAAGGATGTTGCCTGGATTGAAGAGCATACCTTATGAGAATAGGATGAGTGAACTCAGCCTTTTCTCCTTGGAGCAATGGAGGATGAGAGGTGACTTGATAGAGGTGTACAAGCTAATGAGAGGCATTCATTGTGTGGATAGTCAGAGGCTTTTCTCCAGGGCTGAAATGGCTAGCACAAGAGGGCATCATTTTAAGGTGCTTGGAAGTAGGTACAGAGGAGATATCAGGGGTAAGTCTTTTACTCAGAGAGTGGTGAGTGCGTGGAATGGGCTACTGGCAACAGTGGTAGAGGCGGATATGATAGGGTCTTTTAAGAGACTTTTGGATAGGTACATGGAGCTTAGAAAAATAGAGGGCTAGGGGTAGGCCTAGTAATTTCTAAGGTAGGGACATGATCGGCAAAACTTTGTGGGCCAAAGGGCCTGTATTGTGCTGTAGGTTTTCTATGTTTCTATGCTTCTATTCTGTCTCTTGGACATGCAAGAGAGAGAGAACGACCTGAAACACTGAAACAAAGTTCCAAAGTACATCTATAATCAAAGTATGTATAAATTATAGAACCTTGAGATTTGTTTGCTTACAGGCACCAGCAAAGCAAGAAACCCAAAAAAATTCAATTCAAAAAATAAAATAAAGACCAACACCCAATGTGGAGAGAAAGGGAAAAAAAAAACACAAATCATGCAGACAATAGAAATGAGCAACAACATTCCAAACCAAAATGAGTCATTAGATCAAACCCTGGAGCAGCCCGGAGTAGGACCGAAGCCTCAATATCAGTTCATCACATTAGCAGGCACAGAGCGCAGCAGCTAGGGCAGTCTTCACAGCCTCAGCACCATGGAGAGAGGAGTGACCATCACAGGAGAGTGAGCAAAATCAGCTTTCAAAATTGCTGGGAATATCAAAGAGTAGTGTTAAAATTGCATCACTATTTCATTAAGATGTCTGCAAATCTTTTGTCCTGGTTGTGTTACCCGAGTTCCTGTGTTACCACACCCATATGAAATATACACATTTAATTTTAATGACCTAATTTTATTTAACAGTTGCAACTTTATGTGCCATAGAGATTCTATGATTCTGAGTGATTTCATTACGTCTCAGAGTAGCTATGTGACCATGGGAAGCACACCTAGCACAACAGTGTCAAAGCTCTGTGATCCCAGGTGCAATTCCGACCTTGGGTGCTCTTTTGTGTGGAATTTACATGCTTTCCCTGTGATGCTGTGGATTTCTGTGTCGTGTGTCAGCTTCCTCTTGTACCGCACAGATGGGCTTGTAGGTTAATGGGAGGAACACTAAATTAGTGTGTGCAAAAGAAACAAAGGGAGCTTGATGCATATATGACAGAAAATAAGATGCAAGGAAACATTCATTTTATTTTTCTTTCAAATAAAATACTGCCTATCCTGAGAAATGTTTCCAACTTTTTCTGTTTTTATTTTAGTTTTCTGACATTCACAGTTCTTTGAATTTCAACTAAAATCAAAGCTCGCTGTATACTGGCATGAAGTTGATAGGTTGACTGGCCTCCTTCTGTGTTGTAGCAAGCAAGCACAGAACCTCCAATTAACTCTTTCAAATAAACTATATACTGTACATTCAATCTCGTAATCAAGAACGTCAAATTAACCCTTCCAAATAAACTATATACATTCAAACTTGTAATCAAGGCTGTGTTTGACCAAACAAGCACAGAACATCAAATTAACCCTTTCAAATTAACCATATACATTCAATCCTGCAATCAATGTTATGGTATGTAATTCTCTCTTCAATCTAAAGATTCCAAGTCTGATCCAGCTTGGTTAGAATGTCTCAGGTCAGCTTGCCAATTTACTGAGCCGTCAATATCACCCTCACCCAGAAATCTTATTAGCTACCTATCCTCCCATATTTTGCTCACTCGTCTGTTTATTAGAGAAGTATTAGTAAGAATAAAGGGTTGATGATACTGGTGGGAAAGTGCCAAAACATCGATGTGCTGAGATCCAAAAGTTGGCCATAGGCTAATGGAATTTACTGATAAGTGCATGCGTAAATGTAAGGAACAACAAAAACTAGTATTACTGCCTGAATTTCCAGTTTGGTCTCATGCCTGGTTCTCCAGGCAGTGGGTGCTACGTGACACGGCTCACACTGATTTTTGATCTGAAATCCAGCCTGGTTTACCTTCCACATAAACAATCCTCATTCTCTATCTGCCCGGTCTAAGTCTGAACGAATGGGTTATCACTAGATTAACGACAGAAATTGCTGAATGAATGAATTATCACTGGACTAAAGACAGAAATTGCTGCGGATACTCAGCAGGTCAGCCTGCATCTGTGGAGTGAGATACAGAGTTAATGCGGCTGGTCAATAACCTCTCTCCAAATCCCCAGCCACATGTCCTAGTTTTACACCTTCTGTCTTGATTCTTTAACTACAGAAGACTGTTAATTTATGATTCATTTTGTCCCATGCTCACACAATTTTAAATTCCACCAACATTCCAATGAAAAAAGACAAAAGTCTCCCTGTATTCGGATGAATGTCTATTTCCTTGGGAAGCTAAAATACCGCAGCTGCTGGAAACCTGAAGGCAGAACAAACTGGAAATAATCAGCAGATCAGCCACCTCCCAAGGAAAGAGAATCCTTTTATTAGAAGAGCTTCTGTTCTGTTTGTAAACTGTGAAATACATGTGTTGAGGCTGTGGCAAATTTAACAATCAGAACTGCTGTCTGATGTTATCTGTAATATTGCAATGTCTCTTTTTCCGTTGGTAATTTGTTGCTGTCATCAAAAAAAATCAGATCAATTTATAAAATGTTATCTATTGTTCACATCAAAACATCTCTGTATCAACTGATAAAACAGTAAAATTAAAAAACATTTATTCTTTTTAAAGTTTTGTGCTCTCATTCCATGCAACTATACTAAATATTCCATCGATTATCGTATTCTGGGTTGGCTAAGTGGATATGGAGGAAAATGAACTTTAACATGAAATTGTCTCCTAAAACCATAAGACATCAGAGCAGAATTAGGCCATTTGGCCCATCGAGTCTGCTCTCCTATTCAATCATGGGTGATCCTTTTTTCCCTGCCTTCTCCCTGTGATCTTTGATGCCGTGTGCAATCAAGAACTTATCATTCCCTCCCTTAAATACACCTAAGAACCTGGCCTCCACAGCTTCCAGTGCTAACAAATTCCACAAAGCCTCCATCCTCTGGCTAAAGAAATTTCTCCGCATCTTTGTTTTAAATGGACACTCCTCTATCCTAAGGCTGTGCCCTCTTGCCTTCAACTCCCTCATCTTTCCACATCTACTCTGTGGAAGATTAATGTGCCTGAGGGGAAAACCCACAGCCAATCAGGATGTCTTTTCATTCCTAGCTCAGGGAGGACCCCTAGTGGCACTAGTGAAAATGCATCATTTCTGAAGAATGTAACTCACACCAGACAAAAATGAAAATACACAACAGCAATTGATTAAAAATGTAATTATTATGTAAAGAGCTGATAAATTTGTATTACAATGTGAATCTTCCACTTATACCTCATGCCTCAATAAAACCTCGGGACCAATTTCCCTCAGGATCAATAAGGTATGTCTGTCTGTCTGTCTGTCTGCCTGGTTCTCCAGTCACTAGGTACTACGTGACACTGCTCATGCTGATTCTCAAAATTTCTAAGTGGATGTGGAGGAGAATTAACGCAGTCAAATGCAGGAAATGAGTTGCTGATAATAAATTGAAGCAAAAGCAGCTGATTTGGGCAAGTGAGGTTGCAGAATCAGAACACCTATCACACCAATTGAAGGGATTCAAAGAGCATTTATTATCAAAGTATGCATACACTGTGCAACCTTGAGATTTGCCTGCTTACAGGCAGTTGCAAAGCAAGAAACCTGAAAGAACCTAAATGTAAGAAAAGACCAACAACCAATGCGCAGAGAGAGAGGAAGAAACAATACAAATCGTGCAAAGCAGGCAACGGTATTCCGAACCAAATTGAGTCCACAGTTCCGAATCCTGGAGGAGCTGGAGAATCTCCTTGGTCTCAGTTCATCATATAGTGGGAAAATCGCCACCATACACTAATAACCCTACACTGATATCATTGTTTCTTCCCCCTAGATTCTCCCACTCACATCTATACTACGGGCAATTCACGGCAGTCAATTAACCGTCCAGCCGGCATTTTGAAGGAGACAGAGGAAGGGCGTGCAAACCGTGCTGACAGCACATGCTGTCAGGACTGGAGCCATGTTGCTTGAGCTGTGAGGGGCTTCTCTGCTAGCCGTGCGTCTGTGCTGCCCTAGACCGATTACAGGACTGCTTGGATGACACACTGAGTAGAGTTGCTGCCTTGCAGCACCACCATGGACCCACGTGCGATCCTGCCTTCCACAGCTGTCTGCGTGGAGTCTGCACATCCTCCCTGTGATTGGGTGGGCTTCCTCGGGTTCCTTAAGGTTATCATAGCAGGATTGGTAATGGGGATAAGTTCCCACTGCCTACTAAATGCTCCCAATGGTGTGCGCCTCTGACAACAAAGTCCACCTCCAGGCCTTCACCTGTGGCTTAACTACTAAGCCCAGAGGAACCGTTTCTACTGTCTGGTGGGTTACTGGTGCCTAAATACCAGTTAACATCAGATGGGGCTTATCTCCTGAGGTTGGCAGCTCATTGAGGGGAAGGAAAACTCTGATCTTAAACATCCGCTGCCTCGTGGCTATACCCACTCATTGGGAAGGCTTCGGGAGTAAACGCTGAGGGAAATCTCCAGAGTTGGAGTCCCTAAGGCAGCCTTACTTTGAGTTCAATGATGACTGGTAACTCCTACAACACTGCTGGTGCCAAACTGTATCGGTCTCTGCAATTCCTTTGGATTCATCGGGTGCGTGGAGAAACATGGGAAACATATTGTACTGGTGAGGCTTGAGTACCTAGACAGCTAGAACTCAACATCCATGGTTGACCTTAACCAACGGAGCCCTCAGCAGCTCTGGGCACACTAATTTCCTTCCACATCCCAAAGATTTGTGGGCTGCTGGGCAAATGGCTGCTGTAAATTACCCTTTATAAGTGAAGATGCAGGAGTGATTAAGAATATGGGAGAACGGAAAGGGACTTTGCAGAAATGGGTGGTTGATGGTTAGCATGGTCTCAATGGGCTGAAGGGCCTGTTTGCATGCTATGAACTCCTAAGCCAAAGGGAAGGTTAGCAGCAGTAACAAAGACAAAGTCAACAGGGTCCTGCGGTGGAGGGGCAGAGACATTGAAAGCTTATTGCAAATGATGCCAAATTAGTCTGGCCACACCCAGGGTGCTGCCTGCAACCCTGACAACCTTTAGAAGAAAGACGCCTAGGTGCCAAACAGGTTGCAACAGAGAGCCTGCACGCCAGGAGTGGCTGCAACAAAGATGGCAGCCATTGGGGTGATCTTCTTCACACCTCTTAAAGGCAGGTTCACGTGGCAAAGATGTGAACATCCAACAGAGAAGATCAGAATTATTGCACACATTCAATCAGTGCCCCAGAACTACGAAGGCCGGACAAGGGCCATAGCCTTAAACTTCAAAGAAGGGTGAAATTTGAAATCAACCAATTTCAGTAGACAGTGACAAATCTATGGAATTAGTTTCGGAAGGAAGCAAAATTACAAGGGATCTTGATATGGAGCAAACAACATTGAGGTTATGACAGCTTGGTTTTGAATCTTATCTCTTGACTGGGATCAGTCTGAGATTGCTTTGCTTTGTTCCCAGCACGAATCATTCTGATGTACAGTGGAGACACGGCCAAACTGAAAACACTGCTCATCCACAGATAAAACGAAGGATAATGCTTTGAGTTTTACCATACCAGCCGCAGAAAAATAACACAAGAAAAGGAAATAAAAATACTGCAGGTACTGGAAGTACACTCAGTGGCCACTTTATCAAGGACTTCCTGCACCTAATAAAGTGGCCACTGAGTGTATGTTCATGGGCTTCTGCTTCTGTAACCCGTCCGCCTCAAGGTTTGACTTTTTGTGCATCCAGAGATGCTCCTCTGCACACCGCTGTTGTAACGCGAGGTTATTTGAGTTACTGTCGCCCTCCTGTCAGCTTGAACCAGTCTGGCCGTTCTCCTCTGAACCTCTCTCAGTTACAAAGCGTTATAGCACACAGAACTGCCGCTCACTGGATGTTTTTTTTTCGCTTTTCGCTCAGTTCTCTGTAAAACTGGTGTGTGTGTGAAAATCCCAGATCAGCAGTTTCTGAGATACTGTCCCTAAAACACTGGGTGTGTGCATTCAGGTTCCCGTACTTCCCCCCGATGGTAGTAATTAGAAGAGAGCCCACCTTGGGTGATGGGGGTCCATTTGCTAGAGTCTTCAGTGACATGCCTAATCTCAAAACCCTAATGAAAAATAACTGCTGGTAATGCCTTCTTAATTGCATCAATATGTTGGGCCCAGGAACTTGAAACTGCTCACCCTTCCCACTGCCGACCCCACCCCCAAACAGGACTGGAGTGTGTTCCTTCGACTTCCCCTTCCTGAAGTCCACAGTCAATTCCTTGGTCGTACAGACACTGAGTGCAAGGTCATTGCTGCGACACCAGTCAACCAGCTGATCGATCTCACTTCCTCGTCACCATCTGAGAATCTGTCGGCGACAGATTTGTTATTGGGGAATTTATAGATTGCATTTGAGCGGTGCCTAGCCACGTGGCCATGGCTGTAGAGAGAGTGGGGCAGTGGACTAAGAACACATCTTTGAGGTGCACCAGCGACGACTGTCAGTGAGGAGGAGACGTTATTTCCGATCTGTACAGGCTGTTGTCTCCTGAAGAGGAAGTGAAGAATCCATTTGCAGTGGGAGGTACAGAGGTTTTGAAAGCTTGTGGATTAGTACAGAGGGGCTGATGATGTTGAACCTTTAGTCAATAAACAGCAGCCTGACATAGGTATTGCTGCTGTCCAGATAGTCTGAGGCCAAGTGAAGAGCCAGTGTGATTTTGCATCTGCTGTAGATACATTGTGATGGTAGGCAAATGGCAGCAGGTCCTGGCCCATGCTTGTCCACAGTAGGTGTGAGTACAGCTGGGTCATGGAGGCAGTTCACTCTGCTCTTCTTGGGCATTGGTTTGATTGTCACCTTTCTGAAGCATCTGGGAACTTCCGACTGCAGCAGTGAGAAACTGAATACTCCCACCAGTTGGCCGGCACAGGTTTTCGTTGCTTGACCAGGTACACCAACAGGGCCTGACACCTTGCGAGAGTTCACCCTCTTGACCAGATGTCGTAACATTGGCCTGTGAGACAGAGGCAACAGGGCTCCCAGATGCTGCAGGGACTTGCACGGTTGTAGTTTTACTCTCCCTTCCAAAGCCTGCGTAAAAGGCGTGACTTCATCAGGGAGTGAAGCATCACAGCCATTAGGTTTTGCCTTGCAGGAAGTAATGACCTGCAAACCCTGTCAAAATTGACGGACATTGGATTCCATCTCTAACCTCAATCAGAATTGCTTTTATGCTCTTAAGATATCTTTCCATAGGTCATACCTGCATCTCTGGTATAGTTCAGGATCACCGTACTTGAACGCCACAAACCTAGCCCTCAGCAGACTGCAAGTCTCCTGGTTCATCCACGGCTTCTGGTTTGGGTACGTCCGGTATGTTCTCACAGGCCTTTATGAAGTTGTGAAACCTGTGAAACATTCATTCGGATTTGAAGGAAAATCCCTGAATACCGTCCAGTCTACCAATCTGAAGCAGTCCTGTTAGCATTCCTCCAGCTCTTCTGACCACACCTTTGTGGTCCTCAGTTGCTGCCTGTAGCGGGGTGCAGAAGTACAGCCAGGTGATTGGATTTGCAGGCAAGGGGTGGCACGATAAGCATTCTTGATGATGGTACAACAGTGGTCAAGTGTGTTGGCTCCTCCGGTTGCACAGGTGATGTGTGGGTGGTAGTTGGTCAGAGACTAGTTCAAGCTGGCCTGGTTGAAAATCCCCGCAATTACCAGGAAGGCATCAGGGTGCGCTGTTTTGTGACTGCTGATTGCAGTTCTCAGTGCCTGCCTGACGTTAGCCAGGAGCGGAATATACACTGCAACCAGGATGATGGCAGGAAACTGCCTTGCAGATAAAATCGACCGCACTTGATCGAGGTCAGGGAGCAGGACTGAGACAGAACCACCAGGTCTGCGCACCATGATGAGTTAATCATGAAGCAAACTGCACCTCCTCTACCTTTAAGTGAATCAGCTGTCCCGTCCATGCAATGGCTGCTGAAGTCCACGGGGTACAGTGCCGTGTCTGGAGTGCTGGGGTGAGCCATGTTTCGGAGAAGCAATGTACGCAGCGCTCTCTGATATCCCTCTGGTAGTGTAATCCTGCTCTGAGGTCTTCAGTTTTATTTTCCAGAGACTGCACCATTCAGCAGGATGGAAGTGAATTGGGGCCTCAGGGCCCTGTATTTCACTCTTACTTGCAGCCCAGCATGCTTTCCACATTTCCTTTTTCTTAAAGGGAAACTGCACTTTCAACCTGAGTCTGTAGTCTGGAGTCTGCTGATTCTGAGGATTGATAGGATTTTTAAATGTCTTAAAACAATATTGCTTACTGAAGTACATGGCTGTGACTGGATCTCAACTGTAGTAGTCCTAAACAAGAATACTTGATGATTCCCTTCAGAGCTGCGCGCAAAGGGTCGCCATTTTCCAGCACCATCTTGGAAGTCCCTCTGTAGAATTCAGACAGAAAAATCCCAGGAAATTCATGCTTATTGTATAAAAATTCAGTTTCAGACATACTTGAAGCATTGTGTGCTACATTCCAGGAGGTTTTGGAGAAGGTGCCACATAGGTTCACTAGGGTGTTGCCTGGATTAGAGAGCATTATGTCTCAGGAGAGGTTGGACAACCTTGGATTGTTTCCTTTGGAGCGACAGAAGTTTATAAAATTATGCGAGACATAGATAAGGTAGACAGTCAAAGTATTTTTCCCAGGAAGTGTCAAATACTAGAGGGCATAGATTTAAGATGAGAAGGGGAATGTTTACAGGAGATTTATGAGGCAAATTTCTTACCTGGAGAGTGATGATTGCTTGAACATGCTAACAAGGGAGGTGGTGAAATGAAATTCCATTGCAATGTTTGAAAGGTATTTACACAGGCGCATTAAGAAGTAGGAGAAGGAGGGATATAGAATATGTGCAGGTGGATGGGATTAGTTTAACTTGGCATCGTGGTCGGCACAGACATTATGAGTGATTGGAACTGTTTCACTGCTGGATATACAATGTCTGTGCTCTAACACTCCAGTGCAGTCATGCAGTGGTGGCTTACAGCTGGCGATGCTGTCTGACCCAGAGTACAAGATGATGTCTGGCTAGGACAGGGTAAACACAGAACGTTGTCATCAACAGCAACATTTAGGTATTTCAATGGTTGGCCAAAAGATTTAAAAGATCACTGAGAAAAACATCTTTTTTACTCTCTGGAACTTACTGCTTATAACAGTGTTGAAATCAGTCTCATTACAAGGGATTTGGGTGGAAAATTCAAAATCTAAAAACAGAAAATACTGAAACACTTTGCATGTCAGGCAGTACCTGTGGGACTTACTGCCCACTGCACTGCTGACACTTTGGGCTTCCTTCATCAAGTCAACAGCTTCCCCTCGGTTGTCACTGCTGTCAGTCCTGCAAGTCCCAAGTGGAGACTCAGGAATATCGTCGGACCCAGATGTAAAAGGTGTCACGGTGAGCGCTGGCAACGACTGAACCCAGTTGTGGAGGAACGGAAGACTCGCATGTCGAGACTGAAACAAGATGTTATACGTAGGAATTCTACCAGAGCATTGGTGACACAATCAAGCAACACTGCAAGACAAATCATTCTAAACACAAGGACCCCAAGATCACCGCTAATTGAAAGTCTAAATTAAATAATTACAGAAAGCGGAAAAACCCGTACCTGTAACAATTAACTTGACAAGGTTAGACAGGAAGAACTCTCATTAAGACAACAATGAGTAAATGGAGGTGCTCGAGAAACCCAGAGGCCCTACTCTCTCTGCCTTGCCACAGAGCTCACGACAGAAGCATTCATTGCTGGTTCCATAATGGGTTTCTTTTACCAGTCAAGGTCGTTAGCCCTGGGCTGAACCCCCAAACCTGGAGGGCTGGTGGACCACTCTTAGTCTGGCCTCTACACCTTGACCTGTTTGGCATGAGTGGCCCTACCAAGAGCATTAGCATTAGCACAAGGCCTTGACGCCAGCTAACATCGTCCTCTGGGTCACTGAGGCGCGCAAGCCTCCAAACCATGGTAAGCTGTGGTCCTCTTGGAGGATTTGTGGGAAGAGAAGTGGAACTAAAGCTTCAAGACAAAGACAAATTCATCTGAACTAGGAAGGAGAGAAAAGAAGCATAAAGGGCATTAGTGAACCAGATTTGCTAATCTGGTATTACATGTAATTAATTCTATTTAATTTCTTCAGTTGTTGGGATTAGAATGAAGGCTCTGGCTTTGGATTAGTAGTTTGATCATATAACTTAAACTTCTCGATCTCTACTTCACAATAGCTGATCTCACTTGAGGTGCAATATAATTGAGTTTTTTGAGGTGTCGGATATGCTTGATGGGAGTACGACAGTTGGTGCTGTCTGCATGAGCTTCAGTAAAGCTTTACGATGGCATCTGCTTCCATCGTCTACCCGGCAGCACATTCCCGGCACCTGTGTAAGTAACTTGTCTTGCACATATCTTTTAAATTTTCCCCTAATGTGGAGGCTGCCTGTAGTGCGGCTCATGGACCTCCAGTTTCCTCCTGCTGTAGTCTATAAACAGTTACTTGGCTTTGCTGAAACTGAGAAGGATGTTGTTGTTGTGGGGGGGGGGTGCTCAGTCATATTTTCAATCTCCTTCCTGTATGCTGACCTGTCACCACCTTTGATACGGCCAACGGCAGTGGTGTTGTCAGCAAACTTGAATATGGCATTGGAGCTGTGCTCACAGTCAGAAGTATAAAGCAAGTAGAGTGGGGGCTAGACACACAGCCTTGTGGTGCATCCACACTGATGGTGATTGTGGAGGAAATGCTTTTGCCAATCCAAACTGACTGGGGTCTGCAAGGGAGGAAATCGAGGATCCAGTCGTACAGTTGCATATTGAGGCCTATATCTTGGAGCCTATTGATTAATTTCGAGCGGATTATAGTGTTGAATGCAGAGCTGTCATCAATGAAGAGCATCCTGATGTATGCAAATTCACTACCCAGAAGTTTCTTGGTTGATTAAAGGGCCAGTGAAATGGCGTCTGTTGTGACGGTCGGCAAATTGGAGCCGATCCAAGTTGCTTCTCAGGCAGGAGTTTCTATGTTTAATCACCAACCATTCAAAACACCTCATCACCATGGATTTAAGTGCTACTGGACGATAGTCACCGAGGCAGGTTGCCACCTTCTTCTTAGGCACCAGTATAATTAGAGCCTGCTTGAGCAGGTGGGCACCTCAGACTGGTGAAGTGAGAGGTTAAAGATCTCAGTGAACTCTCCAGCCAGTTAATTAGCACAGGTCTTCGGTACTCAGCCAGGTACCCTGTCTGGGCCAAGTGCTTTCTGCGGGTTCACCCTCCTGACAGATGCTGTCAGGCTGGCTTCAGAGGCTGAAACCACAGGGACTTCAGGGGCTGTGGGAGTTTGTGAAGGCGCCTCCACCTCTTGTTAGTCAAATCAAGCATACAAGGCACTGAGCTCATCTGGGAGAGAACCCCTGTTGTCACTTATGTCGCTTGGTTTTACTTTGTAGGAGGTGGTGGGATTCAGTCCCTGCCACAGCTGTCAAACATCCTTCCGTGATTCAAGTTTGGTTCAGAGTTGCTGCTTTACAGGTGAGAGGGCTTTTCAGAGGTCATATCTGGACATCTTGTATTTTGCTTGGTTACCAGACCAGAATGCCACTGATATGTCCCTCAGCAGCTTACAGATCTCTTGATTCATCCAAGGCTTTTGGTTGCAGAAGACTCCGAATGATTTTGTGGGGACACACTCACCCATGGCTGTTTTTTTATAAAGTCTGCGACAACTGTGGCATATTCATTCAGACCCTCTGATGAGTCCATGAGCATGGCCCAGTCCACTGGCTCAAAGCAGTCCCGTAGCCGCTTCTCTCACTCCCGTGACCTCCACTTTTGTTTTCCTTCCCTCTAGAGCCTTGTTCTTCGGTCTATGCCTGTATGCAGGAAGGAGGAGGACAGCCAGAAGATCAAATTTCCAGAAATGCGGTCTAGCCATGGAACAGTAAGCATTCCCAATGGTAGTGTGGCAGTGGTCAAGTGTGCTGGGAGCCCTGGTGCTGCAGGTGATATGCTGATAATAAATGGGCAGAGATTTCTTCAAGCAAGCCTGATTGAAGTCCCCGGCAATGATTTGAACGCCATTGGGGTAGGCTGTTCCTTGTTTGCTAATTACAGCACTCAATACATGAAGTGTTTTCTTAACACCAAGTTCAAGTTTATTGTCATTCAGCCATACACATGTATGCTGCCAAATGAAACAATGTTCCCCTGGAACAAGGTGCACAACACAGTACATACAACATAATGTAAAGCAATATTGCCACAAATAAACTAACGTGCTAAAAAGTAAACACTTTACTGCTACTGGCGCATCCTACATGCTGAAACCTGACTGAAGGCAGGGAGTTCAGTAGATCTATGGTCTTCAGGAAGCAGCTGCTTCCCATTCTAACAGCTCTTGTCCTAGTGCTATGTTACCTCCAGCCTGATGGTAGGGGAGTCAAAGAGATTGTTAGACAAATGGGAGGGATCACTGACAATGCTAAGGGCCTGCGTATGCAGCACTCCTGATAAATATCTCTAATGGGTAGAAGAGATACTTGATGATCCTCTGGACAGTCCTCACAGTCCTTTGAAGGGACTTGCGGTGAAATGCCTTATATTTCCCGTACCAGATTTGGTCTGGACTCTCTCAATGATGTTCCTGTAAAAATTGGTTAAAATGGTTGGGGGGGGGGGGGTGGGCTTTGTCATCTCAATCTCCTCAGGAAGTGGAGACGTCATGTGCTTTACATCAGCCTTTGGTGGGATGTGATGTCAGGGTCACAGCGGAAAACTCTCATGGTAGACTGAAACGGACAGCACGTAATTTTCCAGGTCGGGAGAACAAGACTGCTACGATTGAACGCCACAAAGAATATACAAAAATAAAATAGCATGAATGCCTGAAATCTAATTAAAAATTGAAAACATGCAGAAAGGGAAGTGCAATTAAAATGTCTTCAGATTTAGCACAGCACTTCAGCCATGCGTGGGAAGGATAGTGTGAATGATCTTTCTCTCAGGCTAGGGTAAAACGAGGGTGTGTAGGTTTAGGGTAAGAAGGAAAAGACTTAAAAGGAACCTGAGGAACAAGTTTTTCCACAAAATGGGTGGTTGGTAAATGGAAAGAGCTGCCAGAGGAAATAGTTGTGGTAGATAAAATTTGGGCAGAGATATATTCCTATGTTCAAAAGTCATTGAAAAGATTTACAGGCATATAGGTCAAATGAAAGCAAAAGGGACCAGTTCAGGTAGGTGCCTTAGTCAGCATGGAAGAGTTGAGCTGAAAGACCATATTACTCTAAAACTCTATGACAGAAGATCCCATCTCCCCTGCTCATATTTCTTTTGAAATACACTCATGCTAGAAATGGATATTGATAAAAAATAACGATTTCCTAATGATCATTTGCAACAGAGGCTGGCACATCCTCAGAATTGTACTGAATACAGTGAATAATTATTTGGAACAATACAGTGAGCTCCTGACACTGTTCTCATACTTGCAGTTTTGTGGATTTAAGTTTTTTTATGAAATACCATTTTTATACACAGTATTAGAGGAACCAAGTGATAGGAATCGGCAACAAGGAAATCAGCACTCAGGTCAGCCATGATTTCACTGAACTCACACAAAATGCTGGTGGAACTCAGCAGGCCAAGCAGCACCTATGGAAAAGAGCAAAAAGAGCAACCAGTCAACTTTTCAGGCAAGACCCTTCACCTAGAGGGGTGTTTCTCAGCACACCAGCATCTCAGCCTGGCCTGCTGAGCTCCTCCAGCATAACGTGTGTGCTACCATGATTTCTATACTGATCTCTGGAGAATCTGGACAGTAAAGATGTCTGTATCAGACTATTGATTATTGACTACAGCTCCACCTTCATTGCTATAATTCCAAGCAAACTCATCATTAAAGATTCTGCTCTAACTCCACCTACGACAGAGGTTCCCAACTTTTTTTTATGCCATTGACCCCTACTATTAACCAAGGGGTCCGTGGACCCCAGTTTGAAAATCCCCTGATCTATAAGTTCTGCAGATGATACCACTGTGTGGGCCATATCTCAAATTACGATAAGTCAGAGTACAGAAACAAGATGGAGAGCCTAGTGACATGATGCCACGAAACAACCTTTCCCTCAATGTCAGCAAAACAAGAGAGTTGATCATTGACTTCAGGAAGGAGTGCGGTTCAAAGATTCAAAGGTCTAATTTAATGTCAGAGAAATGTATACAATATACATCTTGAAATGCTTTTTCTTCGCAAACATCCACATAAACAGGGGAGTGCCCCAAAGAATGAACGACAGTTAAATGTTAGAACCCCAAAGTACCCCCTCCAGCTCCCCTCCCTCCCACGTGTGAGCGGCAGCAAGCAACAACCCCCCCCCCCCTCCCACCGGCAAAAAAAGATCAACAGTGTTGAGGATGAGAAGGTTCCTAGGAAGGAACGCCACCAAGCACATAGATGCCACAGCCAAGAAATCACACCAATGCCTCTATTTCCTCAGAGGGCTAATGAAATTTGGTGCGTGCCCACCAACCAGCCCCACTAATAGCTGTCAGTGCACCACAGAAAGCATTTTTCTGCATGCATAACAGCTTGGAATAGCATCTGCTCTGCACTTAGCAAGTTACAGAATGCTGTTTCTGCATTTCAGCTTGGCACTCAACACCACTGTCCCACAGACCTTGGTGAACAAACTCCCACTCCTCGGTCTAAATACAACCCTGGGCAACTGGGTGTTGGACTTGCTAACAAACAGACCTCAGATAGTCAGGATACACAACTGCTCCACCCTCCCCATCATCCTCAACATTGGATATATATAATTTATATATAGACTAAATAAAATAAGTAGCGCCAAAAGAGCAAAAATAAATATTTGTTGTTTTGTGCGTATATATGTACTTTGTATGTGTAACAGTGCAAAAAGAGTGAGGTAGTGCTCATGAGTTGGTTTATTCTCCATTCAGAAATCTGATGGCGGAGGGGTAGGAACTGTTCCTAAAATGTTAAATGTGTATCTTCATGCTCCTGTACCTCCTCCCTGATGGTAATAATATAAAAGAGCACGCCCTTGGTTCTGGGGGGTCTTTATGACGGATGCCACTTTTTTGAAGCTTCACCTTTCGAAGGGAGTTTTGGGGGATTTTAAAAATCTGAAAAAATCACTAAGCAATTACCATCAACAGATCACTTGCAATACCAGAGGAAACAACACACTGGTCCATTGCTACACCACCATCAAGAATGCCTACAGTGCTATTCCACACCCTCACTTCGGGAAGTCTGATCACCTGGCTGTAACTTCTACTCCCTGAGTATAGGCAGAGACTGAAGACTGCAGCACCAGCAGTGAGGACCAAGAAGGTATGGACAAGGGAAGCACAGGAGCGCTTACAGGACTGCTTTGAATCGGTGGACTAGACTGTATTCAGGGATTCATCCTCAAATCTGGATGAGTATGCTGCAGTTGTTACTGACTTCATTAAAACCTGTGTGGATGAGTGTGTGCCTACAAAGACTTGCTGTACATTCCCAGACCAAAAGCCGTGGATGAATCAGGAGGTACGTCGTCTGCTGAAGGCTAGATCTGTGACATTCAAGCTTGGCGATCCAGGCCTGTACCAGAAAACCAGATATGATTTGTGGAGGGCTATTTCAAGGGCAAAGAAACAATTTTGAATGAGGTTGGAGGTGATATCAGATGTAGGACAACTCTGGCAGGGTTTACCAGACATTACTTCCTACAAAGTGAAACCCTATAGCATGAATGGCAGTGATGCTTCATTATCAGATGAACTCCATGCCTTCGATGCCCGCTTTGAAAGGGAGAATATAACTACAGCTGTGAAGATCCCTGCTGCACCTGATGACCCTGTGATTTCTGTCTCGGAGACTGTCTTAAAGGCTGTCTTTAAAGAGAGTGAACCATCGCAACGCAGAAGGTCCCAATGGAGTACCTGGTAAGGCTTTGAATACCTGTGCCAACCAACTGGCAGGGGGGACTCAAGGACATTTTCAACCTCTCACTGCTATGGGTGGAAGTCCCCACTTGCTTCAAAAAGGCAATAATTATACCAGTGCCTAAGAAGAATAATTTGAGCTGCCCTAATGACCATTGCCCAGTAGCACTCACATCTACAGTGATGAAAGCTTGGAGAGGTTGTTCATGACTAGACTGAACTCCTGCCTCAGCAAGGACCTGGACCCACTGCAAAGTGCCTATCGTCACAATAGGTCAATGGCAGACGCAATCTCAATGGCTCTTTACATGGCCTTAGACCACCTTGACAACACAAACACCTTTGTCAGGATGCTGTTCATCAACTATAGCTCAGCATTTAATACCATCATTCCCACAATCCTGACTGAGAAGTTGCAGAACCTGGGCCTCTATACCGCCCTCTGCAATTGGATCCTCGACTTCCTAGCCAGAAGACCACACTCTGTGCGGATTGGTGATAACATCTTCTCCTTGCTGATGATCAACATTGACGCACCTCAGGAGTGTGTGCTTAGCCCACTGCTCTGCTCTCTACTTACACATAACTGTGTGGCTAGGCATAGTTCAAATACCACCTATAAATTTGCTGATGATACAGCCATTGTTGGTAGAATCTCAGATGGAGATGAGAAGGCGTACAGGTGCGAGCAAGTGGTGTCACAGTAACAACTCAATGTCAGTAAGATGAAAGAGCTGATTGCGGACTTCAGGAAGGGTAAGCTGAAGGAACACATACCAATCCTCATAGAGGGATCAGAAGTGGAGAGACTGAGCAGTTTCAAGTTCCTGGGTGTCAAGATCTCTGAGGACATAACCTGGTCACAACATATCGATGCGACTATACTTCATTAGGAGCTTGAAGAGATTTGGTACGTCAACAAATACACTCAAAAACTTCTGTAGATGTACTGTGGAGAGCATTTTGACAGGCTGCATCACTGTCTGGTTGGGGGGGGGGTGGCTACTGCACAAGACTGAAAGAAGCTGTAGGGAGTTGTAAATTTAGTGGCTCCATCTTGGGTACTAGCCTGCAAAGTACCCAGGACGTCTTTAGGGAGCGGTGTCTCAGAAAGGCAGCGTCCATTATTAAGGACCTCCAGCACCCAGGGCATGCCCTCTTCTCACTGTTACCATCAGGTAGGAGGTACAGAAGCCTGAAGGCACACACTCAGCGATTCAAGGACAGCTTCTTCCACTCTGCTATCCGATTCCTAAATGGTCACTACCTCACTCTTTAATAAATATTATTTCTGTTTTTTGCATGATTTTTAGTCTATTCAATATACACATATTATAATTGATTTAATTATTTATTTTCTTCTTCTTCTTCTTCTTCTTCTTCTTCTTCTTCTTCTATGTCATTGATTGCATTGGACTGCTGCTGCTAAGTTAACAAATTTCACGACACATGCCGGTGACAATAAACCTGATTCTGATTCTGAGATCCTTGATGCTGGGGGGCCCCATGCCCATGATGAAGCTGGTTGAGCTTGCAGCCTTCTGCAGCTTTTCCCGATCATGTGCAGAGTGGCCCCTCCATACCAGATGGTGATGGAACGAGATAGAAACTTGCTAGAGTCTTTGGTGACATAACAAACCTCCTCAAACTCCTAATGAAATATAGCTGCTGACGTGCCTTCTTCATAAGTGCATCAACATGTTGGGCCCAGGATAGATTGTCAGAGATGCTAACACCCAGAAACTTGAAACTGCTCTCCCTTTCCACTGCTGGCCCTTCGATGTTCCCTCAACTTCCCCTTCCTGAAGTCCACAATCAATTCCTTGATCTCAGCTAATCATGTCCCCATAATGCTGGCCCTCCTATTTTTACCACATACAAGTCCAATGTGGCTTGTTGATTATTGTATTTCATGTTACTTATTACAAATGTCATTCCCACAGGAGTTAACATTTCTCTAGTATAAGTTTTATGTTAGAAATCTATAGGCTTCAGTTCAGTATTTTTGAAATACTGTTCAAACTCAATTTGTGAATGTTTGAAACAGTCAAGCCAGTGACCAAGTCCTTTTTAATTAATTTGCCATTCACTTCCGCTGTAAGCCATATTGCTTGTCTATTGTTAGTTTTCACATTGTAAATCTCAAAGCTACTCAGTCCTGCATCACTCCATCATTATCTGATTTTTCATCAACAGTGTGCAGATTAGTGCTCATTCTGAAACTTCAACTTGACTTTTTAGCTTTTTCTCTTCCCTGTGCAGTCCATCTATTTTCGTCTGCCTGATATGCTCTTTGTATGTGTCCTACTTTGTTACATTTTTGGCAAGTTTCACATTTAATCCTGCTCTGTTTTGGTGCACGTGAGCCCCTGTTAGAGTAGTATCACAATTTGTTCGGCCAGTTGGACATTGCAATTGTGTTCACACTCGCTTTCATTCCTGACTGCTGTTTCTATTGAGACAACCATTCCAACTGCTCCTTTAAATATAGGTTGTGCTTCAGTTAGGAGCTGTGTTTGAATGTTTTCTTGAAAAATTGCAATAACTAAGTGATATCTGAGTGCATCATTAAGCCAATCAGTGAACTGACAATGCACAGACAACTTCTTCAATTCAGCCACATATGCTAAAATGGACTCCCCTTCCTTTTGGTTTCACTTATGAAACCCAAAGCATTCTGCAATCAACAATGGTTTTAGTTCTAAATGCTCCCGCATTACTTTCACAATATCAGCAAAGCTCATTTCAGATAGTTCGGTTGGAACAGCCAAACTTATATGCAAGCTGTATGCTTTTAAACCCAAAGCACTCAGCAAAACAGGCACTCACTTTTCATTTGCTTCAAAATACTACTCAATTCACTCATTATATACTATCCAGTTATCTTTTGTGCAATCAAATGCTTCTATCTTTCCAATGCAGCCATCCATTTCTGCTTTTTAAAAAAAAAAATTATGATTAATATCATCTGGCACTCACTGTTTATGAACTGTGAGTTTGTTCATTTTCTACCTTTCGTTTAACTCACCCGTTTCTGTCTCTTCCCGAAGAAACACAAACTGTGCTGCTTTTTTTAACCATCTTGATGGGCTTTAACAGGTAGGTAATCATCTTGGGCTTGTTATAAAACTTCATCACTGCCACTGTAATGTTTTGTAACTCCAAAACATAAAACTAATTGAAAGAAAACACAAAGCCAGAAATACATGCCTTAGTTTTGTTTTTTTTACGTTTAGTGAGGCACACACATATGATGTAGTGGAATGATAACGTATGCCATTCACGTAGTTTTACATATAACGTGCAATGAATTATGTAAACAACAAATAATACTTAATCAAACAATATATTTACAATAATACTCAAATAATACTGACATATTAAATACACAGCAATTGCCATCACAGGTTTTCATTGCCCTACCAGGTACAAAATCAGGCCTGACACCTTGTGATGGTTCACCCTCTTATAAGATGCTCTGACGCCAGCCTCTGAGACAGAGATTACAAGGTCGCCAGATGCTGCAGGGTTTCACACAGGTGTAGTGTTATTCTCCCTTTCAAAGTGTGCATAAAAGGCATTGAGCTCACCTGGGAGTGAACCATCACAACCATTCATGATGTTAGATTTCACATTGCAGGACCTTCAAACCTTGCCAGAGCTGACATGCATCCAGTTCATCTCTAAGTTCAATTGGTATTGCTTTTTTACTCTTAAAACCCTTCCATTGGTCACACCTGGACTTATAGAGTTCCAGATCATCAGCCTTGAACGTCACTTATGTAGCCCTCAGCAGACTGCTGATCTCCTACAGATTTCTACAGGTGCACTGTTGAAAATATCCTGACTAGTTACATCATGGAATGAAATGCCATTTCCAATGCACAGGAACGCAAGAGGCTGAAGACAGTTGAGCCCTCCCTACCTCTAACAGCATCTACAGGAGTCGCTGCCTCAAGAAACTGGCATCTATTCAGGGATCCCCAACTTCTAGGCTATGGGTTTGGGCATGTCCAGTAGGTTCTCCAAGACACACATTCATCCACACAGGTCTTTCTGAAGTCAGTGACAAATATGGCGTATTCATTCAGATTCCAAGGTGAAGATGCAGATGAAGAAGATTCTTCTAATAAGGTAGTTAAAACTTCTCCAAGAATACTAGCAAAACTGCCAGCAAGAATATTTATCTCAGCACTGTTGAGATGCAACCCATTGCCCCAGAAGCCTAAAGTCCTCCCTCCTGCATATTCCTCCATCTACATGCTCATCTGCTCTGCCCAGATTCCACAGAAGAATTAATATAATCTCTTTCTTTTGGTACTCCATTTTGTTAACATGTAACTGAAGCTGAAACTGTACTTCATCAATAGCCTTGGTCAGCCATTTTAAAAGATTTATATGCAAATAACCAAGCTACTCTATTTCTGCACTTCCTTTAACAATTCACTATCTTATGCCTTCCTGATGCTCCTGGATATATACTTCATTTCCAAGCTTTATGCCACCTGCCAAGGTTGAGATTATGTTCCGTATTCAAGCCATTACCACATAATATCTAGAAGAGCAGTGATCCCCATAATAATCGCTTTGAAGATATCCTTATAATCCTCCATTATATCCTACATTCACCAATATGAATGTAACTTTGCATTATTGTCACAGTTTTCTACCCATAAGCCATATTTGTGCTCACTCTATGGTGCTGAGGCTATGAAGACTGCCCACTCCATGCCCGCTAATATGATAGACTGATACTGGAGCTTTGGGCCTACTCCGGGTTGCTGCGGAGTTCCAACCTAAGGACTTATGAACGTTGTGTTTTCCCCCTTTCTCAAGGTTGTGCAATTTCTACATTCTTTGAAAATAAATGTACTTTGAAACTTCAAAACACTCTCATTGTCCCTTTAACCTGATAGTACACCTATGCTGTGATATGGCTACCATCTATTGGAAGTCCATATCGACTACACATCTCCTTTCTGTGCTTCCTATTCACCCTTCGTTCCCCTGACTTAACTCACCTTCAACAAATCTGTACCTGCCTGTCAATAAATGAGCCATTTGTTTCAACGTTATAATTAACAATTGATTATACTGTTTTTACCTGCACTTTTAACACCAGAGCATCTTTTCCATAGACACCAGTTTGCATACGGGGAGGTCCTCCTCTCACGCCATTACAAAATATAGACAGGATTAAAAGATTATGGCTGGTGTTTCCCCATTCTTTCTTTACCTTAAACCACAGATGCATCCTATCACATGACATTCCTACTTTGAATGCTGTTCAACTCTTTAATCTAATCACATTCACCTTTAATATGACATTGACAGTATCCTCCCATCTGGTAAAGACATTTGCAAAGAGCTCACTTTACACATTGCCTGCCTTCACAAGAGGATAGCCTTCACGATGTCTAATAGGGCACACCCTATCTTGGCCTGCCATTATGTTTTTTAAAAGTTTGCATCCCCTGTTGCATTACATTTTAATCTTTGCTCTCCCACTTTCTTTGCCACTCATTTCGACTTTCTGGAACCCCACAGAAGCTAAAACACTAAAGAATACGGTGAACTTTATAGCTTGGAGTCTTGGAATTCAGCCCAGGATAAGGAGTGGTTTTTGGCAAGCTTTTCGTTACCCGCATTTCCAAAGTAGACAAAATAGTTTTGGATCAAGGTTTCTAATAGAGGAAACAAAGTACAAGTATGCATCTGGATAAAACACCTGGGCTGGATGGCTTCCTCGAAAATTTACAACTGTTCTTGCTATAACTTGCTCTTCTGCTATTAAAGTACCTATCTAACTCCTCACAATTGGATAGGAATTTTCTTTTCCTTTTCAGAAAAAGGTGAATTGCTGTTCATTAAAATCATTAGCCTTAGCAGAGAAATGAAGGAAGATTCAAAAGATTTTCATATTCCATTTGAAGATAACTTATCGCCCCATCTTCCCCGATAAGTGTGGATGTGAAGAGGAAGCTTCCTATGATGGGGGAGTCTTGGACCAGAGGGCACAGCCTCAGAATAGAGGGACGTCCATTTAGAACAGAGATGAGGAGGAATTTCTTTAGTCAGAGAATGGTGAATCTGTGGAATTCATCACCACAGGTGATTGTGGTGGCCCAGTCATTGAGTGTATTTAAGATTCCTGACTGGTCAGGGATTGAAGGGAAACAGAGAGAAGGCAGGAGACTGAGGCTGAGGGGGAAATGAATCGGCCTTGATGAAATGACAGAGCAGAATTGATTGGCCAAATGGCCTAATTCTGTTCCTATATCTTACGGGATTCCTTTTTTTTGACAAAGAATGTCAATCTACTAACAAGATTTTAGTACCATAACAGTCTGCACCTAGAAATAGGAGGGGGTGCAGCCTCCAGAATAAGGATCGGGTATTTAGGATTGAGGTTAGCAGGAACTTCCTCACTCAGAAAGCTGTGAATCTTCAGAATGAACAAATTCAGTGAATTGTGGATGCTCATTTGCTGAACTTACTCAAGGCTCCAAAGGAAATGAGCATCAAGAAAACATGGGAGCAATGATTAGTAAGTAAGGTAACAGGGAACATGTTTTTTTAAAACACTATGGTAGGCAAAGGTTAGGTGTGTTCTATTAGAAATTGTAAAGGATATCCTCGTGAATGTAGACAAGTACTAATATATTAAATGAGAACTTTACATAAGTCTTGACCAAGTAAGGGGCCACTCCCAATGTCATTATTCGTAAACAGTATTATGAAGGATCCCACGCACCGCTCATACCAACTCTTCTCCCTCCTGCCATCTGGGAAAAGGCACCGAAGCATTCGGGCTCTCACGATCAGACTATGTAGCAGTTTCTTCCCCCAAGCCATCAGACTCCTCAATACCCAGTGTCTGGACTGACACCAACTTACTGCCCTCTACTGTGCCTATTGTCTTGTTTATTATTTATTGTAATGCCTGCACTGTTTTGTGCACTTTATGTAGTCCTGGGTAGGTCTGTAGTCTAGTGTAGTTTTTGTGCTGTTTTACACACTTCAGTGTAGTTTTTGTATTGTTTCATGTAGCATCATGGTCCTGAAAAACGCTGTCTCGTTTTTACTGTGTACTATACCAGCAGTTATGGTCAAAATGACAATAAAATGTGACTTGATTTGACATGCAAAGGTAGTAGTAAAGTTGAATGGAATATGGATAAAGAATGAAGAAGTTTTTATAAGATTTTAGATGGATATTTAGAAGCCAGGGGTAGAGATTTGGGCCGAAAAGCAAAGTTGAGGCTGAAGTCTATATCACAGAGAAGAGTAGTCTCTAGTCATTGTCTAGCCTTCACCTTTGATCATTATTATGAGAAAGGAATGGAGTGTTCGCAGCACTTTGCACGCAAGATTCAAATCTGATACTAGCTTCATAGAGGAGGTTACAAAACGGAAGGGTCCATGTATTCTGAAAGTTGCAAAGACAGAAAAAACATATCCATCACTATTCCTGTTTTTAAGCTGAGTATTAATCCCTGAGGAAGGTTTGGTGATAAGAGTTCAAAATCCTTAACAATTGTGGAAGAATTTAAAAAACATAAAAACAGGAAGGTATTTGATCATGCACACAATTAAAACTCAAAATGGTTCATTAATGGTCCTCAGCAAAGGAAACTGCCATCTGAGGCCAGTCTACTATTTGTGTGACTCTAGTCCCAAACAGACCTGGTGACTCTGCTGCCCATAAGCTGCTTAGCAAGTAATTAGCTGGATGTGAACAATAATGAAGATGACACCAAGATCTGAAAATTGATACACGTTTAAAAAAAAAGATCCAGCGTGCTTCGTAGAAGAGAGAAGACCATAGAAACATAGAAAATCTATAGCACAATACAGGCCCTTCGGCCCACAAAGTTGTGCAGAACATGTCCCTACATGTTCGAAATAGACCATTCTATTTTATTTGTTTTCACTAAGGAATAGTGAAAACAACTAAAGTGATGAATGCTGGAGGAACTCAGCAGGTCAGGCAGCATCTATGGAAAGGTATAAAGTCGACGTTTCAGGCTGAGACCCTTCATCAGGACTGGAAAGGAAGAGAGAAGTCTGAGTAAGAAGGTGGCAGAGGGGAGGAAGAATACAATGTGGTAGGTGATATGTGAAACCAGGAGAGTGGGATGGGGTAAGATAAAGAGCTGGGAAGTTAATTAGTGAAAGAGATAACGGGCTGGAGAAGGGGGACTCTGATAGGAGAGGACAGAAGACCTTTCTAGAGTTTAGCAACACTATGACCACTTTAATTGCTTTGCACTAAAATGAAGTTGTTTTTTGTTTTGTTTTAACATTAAAAACATCAATTGTTTATTTTCAAGGTGATTTGATTGAATACGTGGGAAACAGCAGTTCCAGTAATTTTGCTGGAAAGAAAGGGAGGAGCACCAGAGGAAAGTGATGAGCAGATAAGGTGAGAGATGGAAACGGGAATGGGGAATGGTGAAGGAGAGGGGCAGGCAATTACTGGAATGATAGCTCATTTTATATTGTCTTGTTCCTGATTCAAAGTTATAGAAACTCAAAGTTAGACAAAACTTTCAAAGGCTTTATTGCTTGTTTTGTTGTATTGGTACAGTTTATCTTCCATAATGCTGCAACTTTGGAGCATTGTTCCACTCGCACAACAAAATGTAATCCTCTGGCTTCCTTCCCCAGTATCCTAAGTAGGTAAAATGTTTGGGTGGTTCAGAATTCACGGACGAATCCTGACATCTGGTGGTGTTGCATAAATACTGCACTAATGCTTCTCCAATTTCAATGTAAATGTGAAATGAATGAAATGAAATATCTTTATTGTCATTGCGTAGTACAATTTGTCATGCACCAATACAGCGAAAATGAGTTTGCAACTCTCGTACTCAATGCTATAAAACAACAAATAAAATAAATAAACAATAAATAAAATCAAGTTACCAGCCAGTGCAAGCAATGCCCAGCAGTACAAAAGCGCAACTCACATGCATGATAGCCATAAAACCAGTATTAAGAGAAACAATATAACAAACATCCGTTCAACATTGGGCAAAATTACTGGAACTGCTGTTTCCCACGTATTCAATCAAATCACCTTGAAAATAAACAATTGATGTTTTTAATGTTAAAACAAAACAAAAAACAACTTCATTTTAGTGCAAAGCTATTAAAGTGGTCATAGTGTTGCTAGACTCTAGTGGTTAGGGTTGTGCCAAATGGTTCAGGAACCAATACACAATGTTCAATTATGAACAATTGCATAATGTTACACAACGTAACATTAGGGCAAGACATTCAAGCTACTCGTTATTTTTGTCCGAAATACTTTTAAAGAAACAAAACATTGGATTAAAAATAAGGTCCTATTCCAATAAGAATAGCTAGCGCTCAGCTGTTTTGCACACCCCTATCCTTTGTTATTCCAGGCACACCCAGTTTATATTTTTATCCTTTCATAGGTTACTCTGCATTCCAAAGGGCAAGGGCTAGACCTCGCAAGCTGGTGTTCTGTTTATAAAGATCTCTGCCTCTACACGATCTGTTATCCTTTGCACATTGGTTATTCGTCCGTCTTTGTTGTAGGCCATTTTTTATTGATTCATTTGTGTTACTTTGTACTTACTGTGAATGCCTTTGAGAAAATGAATCTCAGGATAGTACATGGTGCATATATGTACTTTGATGATAAATTTATTTTGAACTCTGAACTTTGAACACTTAATTTCCTTTAAGACCATCCTTAAAATCCTCAATCACTTTATCTGGGTATTCTTTTAATATTAAGTTTGTCAACTAGAAGGCCATTTCTTTCCAATAATTTCTCACAAGATCTAGGAATATTTTTCTTCATTAAATCATTGAAGTTGCCACAAATCAATTCCCTATCCATAACTCCTGACTCCCATTTACCCAAACAGATGTCAAAAGTCTCCTTGCAAAGCTGATAAACCCAGTTCCTTCGTAATTCAGAACTGTGGTATCAGGCATAATCTTTGCTGCCCCTGTCTTTTATTCACACATAAAATGTAAGTGATTGACAAGACCTGAATCAACATCCATCCTAAAGTGAGCACTGACAAGATGGAGTGTGAATTGTTTTCTTGGACCCTGTGGTGACAGTGCTGCCTCTGTGCAGTTTGTTAAAGAAAGAGTGTCAAGATTTACATCCAGCAAAGCTAAGGAATGTCAAAATAGTACAAGTTCAAGTTTGTTGTCATAGTTGTATACCACTAAACAAAACAATGTTACTCTGGACCAAGGTGCAAAGTGCAGAACATATAATTCATACTCAACACATAAAGTAATATTACCACAAAAGAATTAACAAGTAATAAGGTACATTGCAAAAAGTAAACAGTATAGCACTACTGCCGATTCATACATAGTGAGACCTGGGTGTTGACAGGGAGTTCAGTAGTCTCACGGCCTGGGGAAAGAAGCAGTTTCCCATCCTAACAGTCCTTGGCCTAATGCTACCATACCTCCTGCATAAAGGTAGAAGGTCAAAGAGATAGCTGGATGGATGGGAGGGATCATTGACAATGCTAGGGGCCCTGTGTACGCAGCACTCCTGGTAAGTATCTCAGAGAAACCTCGATGATCCTCTTAGCAGAGCTCATAATCCTTTGTAGTGTCTTGCAGTCAGGTTCCTTACAATTCCTGCACCAGACGGTTATCCACCTGGTCAAGACACTCTCAATGGTGTTCCTGTAAACATTGGTTGGAATGGAGGGGAGAGGGGCTGCTTCACTTGCCTCAAACTCCTCAGAAAGTGGAGACACTACTGTGCTTCTTGATCAAAGAGGTGGTGTTGAGGGGTGAGATCATCTGTTAGATGCGCCTGCAGAAACTTGGTGCTCCTAACTCTCTCAACAGAGGAGTCATTTATCTGTAGTGAGAAGTGGGGAGGGGGGGGGGTTAGCCTGCACCTTCCTAAAGGTGCTAATTTTTTTTAAATCTCTTTAGCCTTGTCCACATTGAGATTCAAGTTGTTGTGCTCGGACTATACTACCAGCCGCTCTATCTCTTCTCTGTACGCCATCTTGTGGTCATTGTTGATAAGGCCAAACTCTATTGTACCAAAGAAGATTTGATGATTTGGTTGGACATGGATCTATCAGTACAGTCATGCATCAGTTCTAACTCAGCAGCTTGGAATGAAGACTGCAAGTAGTGATATTTCCATGCAGGGAACATTCTGGACTGGAGATCCTGTAGATTTGGAAAGCATTGTTGAAAAAGCCTTGATAAGTTGCTGTGGGGAATTGTTTTAGATGGTGCACACAGCTGACACAGTGTGCAGTGATGGAGGGAGTGATCATCAACCATTGGTTGGGGTCGACCATCAATATTTCATCCCAGCCGTGTACATGATACGCAGGACAGGGCAGTACAATAATGGAGTGCAAGCTGTTGCCCATGTAGCAGGCTCCCCATCTCCCCACAGCTGATAAATCCAAAGGAACGGCAGAGACTGATACGGTTTGGCACCAGCAGCATTACAGGAGTCGCCAGTCATCGTTGAACTCAACGTAAGACTGCCTCAGGGACTCCAGCTCCGGATTTTTCCTCGGGGTTTACTCCTGAAACCTTCCCCACGAGTGGGTGTAGCCGTGAGGCAGCGGTGGTTTGAGATCAGAGTTTTCCTTCTCCTAGATAAGCTGCCAAACACGACTGATGAGCCCTGTCTGTCTGAAGCAACTGGTTTTAAGTTGCCAACAACCCAGCTTTGGCCCTTGTCCTGTCAGTAGAAATGGTTCTGATGGGCTTAGTAACTAAACCACACATCAAGGCTAGGAGATGAGCTTGGTTATCAGAGGCGATTTGATACGCTCACCACTGGGAGAATTTAGTGTGATGTACTGGGCAGAATCCACTATCTTTTGTAGGATTTTCCACTCAAGGGCATTGGTGTTCCCATACCAGGTCGTAATGCAGCCAGTCAGCACACTTTCCACCACATGTCTATAGAAGTTTGCCAAGGTTTTCGATGACATGCCAAACCTCTGCGGACTCCTGAGGAAACAGAGACACTGCCATTTTTTTTTGCAGTTATATTTATATGATGGGTCTAGGACAGGTCCTCTGAGATGGTGACATCCAGGAAGTTAAAGTTTCTGACCCGCTCCACCTCTGATCCTCTGATGAGTACTGGTTCATGGACCTCTGGTTTCCTCTCCTGAAGTCTACAATCAGTTCCTTGGTCATTGAGTGAGAGTCTTTACTACTTTATAAGTATCCATTTTATTACTGATGCATATTTTTTCTTCATTTTCAGCAAAGGTCGGGAGCATTATTCACCTTGATTATTAATTAAATGGTAAAAAATTGCAGCATGCTGCTGTGTAAAGGGACTCAGGAGTGCTTGTGCATGAATCGCTGAAGGTTGGTTTGCAGGTGCAGCAGGCTATCAGGAAGGCAAATGGTATGTTGGCCTTCATTGCTAGAGAGATTGAATTGAAGAGCAGGGAGGTTATACTGCAACTGTACAGGGTACTGGTGACCCCGCACCTGGTGTACCGTGTGCAGTTCTGGTCTCCTTACTTGTGGAAGGTTATACTGGCTTTGGAGGCGGTGCAGAGGAGGTTAACCAGGTTGATTTCAGAGATGGAAGGGTTAGACTATGAAGAGAGATTGAGTCGCCCGGGACTGTACTCACTGGAATTCAGAAGAATGAGAGGGGATCTTATAGAAACATACAAAATTATGAAAGGGATAGATAAGATAGAGGCAGGAAAGTTTTTCCACTGGTGGGTGAGACTAGAACTAGGGGACATAGCCTCAAGATTTGGGGAGTAGATATAGGACAGAGTTGAGGAGGAACTGCTTTTCCCAGTGTTACGAAGGATGAACAACTCTGATGGGCAGAAGGGTGCAGAGTGGCCCATGCCCCCCCCCCTTTTTGGAGAATTGCAAATCGCTACTATTTCGATGCTGCTAACAAGGAAGTAAGAGAGACAAAAGGAAATCTGCCAGGGCAGTTGTTATTGATAACAGCTCATGAAAGAGAATGAGAGAGAGACACAGCTAAGGTGGAGCGGCTCCTACTAACAAAAGAGGAGCAGAACCATTGATTACTGCTATTGTCTTTTGGAGAAGGATTGTTTACTTGGTACTGTTCTATTCATTGAAATCCCTCAGGGGACAGCCAGAGTGGGCTGGTTTGATGGGTTAAGTCATTCAAACCTGATTGACACCTGAGACCCCGTGAGTGGGGATAAAATTGAGGTCTGGGGTGACACCCCTCAGACGCACCAGGAGAAACGCTAGTGAGCATCAGAACCCCCACAAGACAGGGTGGGAGATCAGAGACCGAACGAAGGGTCAGTAAATTTTAACTCACGGTGTTTTGTAGCGAGACCAGTGGGGACTTGTGTGTGTGTCCACCCTTGCCTGGGTGACGAGCCCACCACGGAAGAACGGTCTAGCTAAAGGATGGAGGGGTCATACGTGAATGGCCACAACAACAACGCATCAACGGATCAAAATCGTAAAGGAAGGTTGGCAAGATAATAGCTGTTACTGTTCACACGTTTTCTCTCTCTCGCTCTCTCTCTCTCCAACAATTGCAACACATCGACAAACAACTACCGCAGCCTGCATGAACTGAACTGAAATTTATATTTCCATCTGACAATTCATTATCCCCTAGACAACGATAGAGCTTGTTTCATTAGTGATTATTATTATACCCGCACTTTTAGGTTTAGTATCGCTAACGTATATTCTCTGTATATTCGCATTGATATTATTTTGTATATTTTTGCTAATAAATACTGTTGAAAATAGTATCACCAGACTCCAACGGACACTTCTATCTTTGCTGGTAAGACACCCAGTTACGGTGGTCGTAACACAACCAAGTGCTGAATCTGTGGAATTTCTGCCCAATGAAACAGTGGAGGCTACCTCAGTAAATATACTTAAGACAAGTTTGAATAGATTTTTGCATAGTAGGGGAATTAAGGGTTATGGGGAAAGGGCAGGTAGGTGGAGATGAGTCCATTGCCAGATCAGCCATGATCTTACTGAATGGCAGGTCAAGCTCGATGGGCCAGATGGCCTATTCCTGCTCCTATTTCTTACGTTATGTTCTGTCACAAACTGTGCAGCCTGGTGTCCCTACTAAGGTATAAAAGATGCTAAGGAGGCATGACATGGTGAACGTTGCGAGGTCTCCACTAGTGGGAGAGTTTCAAACAAGGGGACTAGTTACAAGGTAAGGGTGTGGTCATTTCAAACTGAGGTACACGGGAGTTACTTCTCAGAGATCTCTGGAATTCTCCACCCTGGAAATTTGTGGAGGCCAGATCATTATTTAAAGAAATGAATAAAGTTTTGAAAGATTGGTAATTGAGGACAATATAGAACTGGCAATAGAAGAGGGGTTGAGGTTTGGAGAAACATTAATCAACAGGAGTGGCTTGACGGGCCTGGTAGTGTAATCTGTCCATGCAAGGCCAAAAGACATAGAAAGGAAAAGGCTGCTAGGCTCATTGAGTCTGTTCTACCGTTTGATCCTGCCTGATTTATTTTTCCTTCTCTATCCCCATTCTCCTGCCTTCCTCCCTTTAACCTTTGACATCTTTATTAATCAAGAACCTATCTCCGCTTTAAATATACCCAAGGGCTGGGCCTCCACAGCCATCTGTGAATTCTACAGATTTACCAGCCTCTGGCTAAAGAAATTCCTCCTCATCTCTTTCTGAAAGGGATGTTTTTATTTTGAGGCTGTGCCCTCTGCTCCCAAACTCTCCTAATACTAGAAACATCCTCTCCACATCCATTCTTTTCATGCCTTTCAATATTCCATAAGATTCCTTCCCACCCCCCCCCCCCCCCACCACCACATGCATCTAAACTCCTGTGAGTATAGGCCCCGAGCAGAGCCATCAAATACTTCTCATTTATTAAACCAGGATTGTTATGTTACTTCTGTTTAAACTTAGCGTGGGTTAACAGTAAAGAATCATATCCTGGAAGAATTAGAGAGCTTTTATTTACAGTAATAAACAAACTCGGCTTAACCCAGCCACATGCTGGAACATTCTGGCAATCCCGCGCATGCTCAGTGCTCCGTACTGGCACATCATTGCACATGATATTTCCATGAGGATCATTCATATAAACCTCCTCAGGGCCCTCTTCAACAACAGCACATCCTTCCTCACATATGGGGCCCTAAACTTCTCACAGGACTCCAAACGTGGTCTGAACAATACCTTAACAAGCCGCAGGATTACATCCTTGCTCTTATATTCTTGTCCTCTTGAAACTGATGCTAATAATGCACTTGGCTTTCTCACTACCGATACAAATTACAAGTTAACCTTTAGGGGTGCCGCAGGGGTCGGTGCTGGGCCCGCAGCTGTTTACCATTTACATTGATGATTTGGAAGAGGGGACTGAGTACAGTGCAGCAAAATTTGCTGATGACACTAAAGTGAGTGGAAAAGCAAATTGTACACAGGATGTGGAGAGTCTGCAGAGGGATATAGATAGGTTGAGTGAGTGGGCCATGGTCTAGCAGATGGAATACAACATTGGTAAATGTGAGATCATCCACTTTGGAAGGAATAATAGAAGAGCAGATTATTATTTAAATGGTGAAAGATTGCAGCATGCTGTTGTGCACAGGAACTTGGGAGTGCTTGTGCATGAATCACAAAAAGTTGGCTTGCAGGTACAACAGGTTATTAAGAAGGTAAACAGAATGTTGGCCTTCATTGCTAGAGGGACTGAGTTCAAGAGCAAGGAGGTCACGCTGCAACTATACAGGGTACTGGTGAGGTCGCACCTGGAGTACTGCGTGAAGTTCTGGTCTCCATACTTAAGGAAGGATATACTGGCTTTGGAGGCAGTGCAGAGGAGGTTCGCCAGGTTGATTCCAGGGATGAAGGGGTTAACCTATGAGGAGAGATTGACTCGCCTGGGACTATACTCTCTGGAATTCAGAAGAATGAGAGGGGATCTTCTAGAAACATGCAAAATGTTAAAAGGGCTAGATAAGGTAGAAGTAGGAAAGTTGTTTCCATTGGTAGGTGAGACTAGAACAAGGGGACATTGCCTCAAGATGCAGGGGAGAAGATTTAGGACAAAGATGAGGAGAAACTGTTTTTCCCAGAGAGTGGTGAATCTGTGGAATTCTTTGTCCAGGGAAGCAGTTGAGGCTTCTTCACTAAATATATTTAAGAAACAGTTAGACAGGTTTTTACATAGTAGGGGAATTAAGGGTTATGGGGAAAAGGCAGGTAGATGGAGCTGAGTTTACGGACAGATCAGTCATGATCTTATTGAATGGCGGGGCAGGCTCGATGGCCTACTCCTGCTCCTATTTCTTATGTTCTTATGACTCCTGCACCAGGACTTTAGTACCTCTGATTTTGTAATTCTCAATCCATTTAGAAAACAGTCTACTCCTGTATTCCTTCCACCAATGTTCAAGACCATATACTTCATTACACTGTATTCCATTTGTAATTTAGGCCATTCTCCCAGCTTGTCAAAATCTTTGTGCAGGCTCTCTGCTTCCTTGACACTGTCTACCCACCACCTCCCCCCCCCCCCTTATCTTTGTATCATTCCAAACTTGGCCACGACACCATCAATTCCATCATCCAAATTATCAATATATTATGTGAAGAGACATTCCCAAAACCAATCCCTGTAGAATACTACTGGTCACCAGCAGCTAGCCAGAATAGGCCCCCTTTATTCCCACTCTTCGCCTCCTGCTAGTCAGCCAATTTTCTGTCCATGCTAGTATCTTTCCTAAAATATCATATGCTCCATCTTGTTTAGCAGTCTCACATGTGGTACCTTGTCAAAGCCTTCTGAAAATCAAAGTAAACCTACTAACTCTCCTTTGTTTATCCTGCTTGTTACTTCCTTGAAGAATTTCAACAGATTTGTCAGACAAGATATTTCCAAAGGAAACTGTGCTAACTTCAACCTAATTTATCACGTGCTTCCAAATATCTTGAATCCCCATCCTTGATAATCGATTTTGAAACCTTACCAACCACTGGGACTGCTTAGGGCAGCACTATCGCGTAGTGGTTAGCGAAATGCTCGTTATTACAGGCCAGCTTTAAGATCAGAGTTTGATTCCTGTCTCTTATCTGTAAGGAGTTTGTACATTCTCCCCGTGACCATGTGCATTTCCTCCAGGTGCTCTGGTTTCCTCCCATATTCCAAAGACACACGGTTAGGTTTATGTTGGCACCAGAGGCGTGGTGATACTTATGGGCTTCCCAGCACAGTTTTTGCTGATTTGATTTGATGCAAACAAGACATTTTGCTGTATTTACTGTACATGTGACTTATAAAGCTAATTTTTTTCTTTATAATCACTGAAGTCAAAGCTAACCGGCCAATAATTTCCCGACTTTTGTCTTGCTCCTTCCTTAAAAAGTAGTGTGTCATATGTGAACCTCCAAACCTCCGGAACCATTCCTGGCCCGAGCAATCACTATAAGTGTGCCCACAATCTCTTCAGCAACCCCAGGGTGCAGTTAATTCCAGTCCACTGACTTACCCATTGTCAAACCTTTCAGCTTCCCAAGTGGTTGACTTGATGATAAATTACCGTATGGCTAACTGGAGAGCTGGAGGAAGTTGACGTACATGTGAGAGAGAAGTAAGTGAATGAGTGGGACCAATGGGACTGCTGGTAGAACTGGTCATAAGGAAATGTGAGAAAATTCATGATTTCCCACATCCAGAACATACCAAAGATATTGGCCTGCAAACTGGAAGGGTTGGATTCTACTTTGATGCATAACAAAAGAATCATATTAACATGTTAAAGAGAATACAGTATAGCAACTTGTACAAAGTAAACAAACGTATATCAGAAGGTAGCGCAGCCAAATTGCACTGCAATCAACTCCACAGAAAGCACTCCAGAAGGAACTTGAAGGAGAATTATCCAGTTCCGGAGGCAATATTTCACTGCACATGTAGGGATGGAAATTTCTGTTCTTCCAGTTCTGAGATGAATTCACTGGTAGAAACTTGAGATGGGAAATTACCCAAATCCTGTTGCTCCCTGTTTGAAACTGTTTCACTAAGTGCAACATTCAAGGGGCACAAAATGCTGCAGGAACTCAGCAGGCCAGGCAGCATCTATGGAGAAGAGTACAGTACAGTCAATGTTTCCGGGTGAGTCCCTTCGTCAGGATTCATGAAGAGTTGTGATGGAGGATCTCAGCCCGAAACATTGACTGCACTCTCTTCCATAGATGCTGCCTGGCCTGCTGAGTGCCTCCAGCGTTTTGTGTGTGTTGGATTTCCAGCATCTGCAGATTTTCTTGTTTGTGAGAGCAGAATACCCAGCTTCTGCTGCTCTGAGCTCAGCAGAAAATATGGAGAAAGGAGACTTTCCCCACTTAAACTCTGCAGGAAGTTGTAGAGAGAGGGGACTTATCCCAGTTATGGCAATGGCCCTACTTCAAAAATCACTCATTGACACCTTGTAGGAAAGAGATTTTTCATAATTTCCCCATAACAAGGATGTTTTTGACCAAAAGTTTTAAGGTAAAGGGTTTGAAAATTTAGAGTTATGAGGGCTGTTTCCCCTAAAAGTGAAAGCCCTTGCCTGAGGTTTTTGGTGGAGTAAGATACTCTCATGACATTAAAGTCAAGGTTTAAAGTACGTTTATTATCAAAGTATGTATGGTTTATACAGCCTTCAGATTTGTCTTCTCATAGGCAGCTACAAAACAAAGAAACCCAATAGAACCCATTAAAATGAAAGAAGGCCGTCTGGTTAAAGCAACTGAAGAGCTTTTGAAATGCCATGACATTGCAGGCTGCAGGGCAATCCATTTCACTGAGACATGGGAAATGCTTTTAGCTCTTCTCACCCTTTCTCCTCGGATGAGAACTGTTTTTGTCCCAATTTGACCCTTCTCCACTCTGCAGAAACGATTTTAGTGGTAGACAATCATAATAAAAGAAAAGAGCCACTCCAATTCCACTGCTTTCTGCAAAAACCACTGTAAATGTAAACCCATAACAACATGCACATGCTCACCGCCTCCACAACCTGCCGATATGCAATGCGCATTCCCAGAGCTGACTCGCGCAAAGTGCGCAGGCGCGCCCAACGGGGAGGGAGCTGGGTGCGCAAGCGCATTGCCTCGGCGCCGGCTGGCGCGGACTGCGCATGCTCCCGCTGCTCCTCCGGCTGGCTGGTGGGGACCGGTTGCCGTGGTGATGGGGGAAGCTGGGATCCAGGCGTTGCTCTTTGACTTGGACAATACGCTGATCGATACGAGCGGGGCCAGCAGACGAGCGGAGCGACAGGTACGTCCCGGCCCGGGTCGTGGGGGAGAAGGTCCTCAACTAGCTTCCCGAGCAATCCGGAAGCGAGGGCGAGGCGGGTTGAGGGAAACTGATCTCTCATTTCCTGAACTTTGATGACTATAGAGATAGTCGATCCTCCTTATATGACAGTCATGTACTCCAGGACACTTTGCTACTTTCTTTCTATGGGAATTCTATGTTTTCCTCAAATAGGGACCTAAGCTGCGCACCAAGTCTATGTATGTCTGCAGTAAAGCTTCCTTCTCAACTGCTAGCTGCACCCATGTTTGCAGAGACAGATGTGCAAGGACCTTTGAACATCAACATTTCTCACCTTTGTCACTATTTAAATAATACTTTTCTTCTCTCGGTTTTTCCTACCAAAGTGGATAATTTAACTTTTCCCCCCCTTGCCCATTCATTCAGCTTGCCTAAATTGCATTGTAGTTCAAACTACAGATCTTCAGTTTCATGTCAGAATCAGGTTTATTATCACTGGCATGTGATGTGAAATTTGTTAACTTAGCAGCAGCAGTTCAATGCAATACATAATCTAGCAAAGAAAAAAATAATAAAATAAAACATGATTATAATAAACAAGTAAATCAATTTAAGTATATTGAATAGATTTTTAAAATGTGCAAGAACAGAAATACTGTATATTTAAATAAAAGTGAGGTAGTGTCCAAAGCTTTAATGTCCATTTAGGAAACAGGTGGCAGAGGGGAAGAAGCTGTTCCTGAATCGCTGAGTCATCAGCAAATTTAGAAATATTCCAATCAGTTTTCCTCATCCAACTCGAGTATATCCAAGACAATCTCACTAATCCCTGCACAACCCCCAAACATAACTGCCTGCTACTCCAAAAGAAGCTTGTTTAGTTCTATGCAATTTTCATATCTGTCAACCAGGCAACAGACAAAATGGTGGAGGAACTCAGCAGGTCAGGTAGCATCTATGGAAATGAAAGAACAGTTGACGTTTCAGGCCAAGACCCTTCTTCGGGACTGAGAAGGAAGGGGGAAGATGCCAGAATAAAAAGATGGGAGGGGAGGGGGAGGAGGATAGCTAGAAGGTGATAGGTATAGCCAGGTGGGTATGAAAGGTCAAGAGCTCTGGAGAAGAAAGAGCCTGATAAGAGAGGGGAGTGGACCATAGGAGAAAGGGAAGGAGGAGGAGATCCGGGGCGGGGGAGTAACAGGCAGGTGAGAAGAAGTGAAAGGTCAGAGTGGGGACTAGAGGAAAGGAGGGTGGGGTAAATAGCTCACCATAAGGAGAAATTGATATTCATACCCAGATGGAATACAAGGTGTTGTTCCTCCACCTACTCCAAACTCTTGTATGTTGGTCAACAAAATTTCCCATTCATAAATCCATGCAAGCTTTATCCAATTAAAATATTTTCAAAATATTATGTATAATTAATTCCAGCATTTTTCCTACTGCTGAATATTAGGCTAACTGCCCTATAGTTCTTCATTTTCTCTCTCCCTCATTTAAATCATGATTACATTTGTCACCCAGTAAGCTGCAGAACGCATTCCATATTCTACAGAATTTTGGAAGATGCACTCAACATTAGCATGGCTGCTACTTTCAGCAGTCTTGGGTACAGAGTATCAGGCCATTGGAATATATTATCTTTTTAGTCCTTTAATTTCTTCTTAAATTCATTTTTCTCATTAAATTCAAGGCTCCCTTTCATTTCTGAGAAACGGAGATGTATTCATGTTGGATTTAAGAGGGCAGGTATTAACAAAACTGAAATGCTTAAATTATGATAAGAGATTACACATTTGAGCTTTATCTTTTTAGGTTAAGGGATGATTTAATCAGTTCAAGATATTAAAGAGAATTAATGAAACAGCTATAGAAACTATTTCAAATAATGTCGGGGTGGGATGCCTAGGTCTACAGGCAATGGCTTAATTAGGGTCAGAGCTTGCCTGAGTGAAGTTTGAAAACACCTCCACTTAGCTGGTGCTCATTGATTGATCAGAACCCGCGATCCCTGTTCCTAACCAAAGATTTTATCACTGAGCTGTTTCTACTTTAATTCCATTTCTGTGGTTCTGAAATACTTCCTAATTCCAACTCTCCAAGATGCCTATTAGCTAGCATATCTTGACATCGACACTGGATACACACCTTTAGGAGTCAGCAATGAACACTGTCTAGGTTGCTGGCAAACTCACCATGCTGTATTTTCACCTGGAAATAAGCTTTTAAGGCCAGACTATTCAGTCCAGGTACAAAGTCCTGACTCTGGACTGTTGACCTCAGTCTACCTTGTCATAACCTTGAACCTTATTGGCTGCTTGCACTGCACTCTCTTGGTGACTGTAACACTTAATTCTGTATTCTGTTGGTGTTTTCCCTTGTACTGCCTCCATGTCCTGATAGCACAGTTTTCACTATACCGCAGTACATATGACAATAGTAAACCCATTTACCTTTTAATGGACACTCTCCTTAATGTATTTTTTTAATTGATGTGCAGTCTTATGATAGCTTTCGATAGGTGGGTAAAGGGTATTCTTTATTGGGAACTAAAACGTTTATATTTCTTCCAAGATTCAGGATTATTCTATGTCATTTCCAGTACACAAGTATAAAGGAAAATGAAATAATTGTTACTCCAGATCTGATGCAGCACAAAAAGAAACACAATAAATATAAATACATAATATATCATATATACATTGTGTGAGTATAAAGTGATGCTAGGCACAGGAGTGTACATCATGTGTATCTGACAGGAAATGATAAAGTAGCGGTGGTGGGTGGAGGTGTAGATCAGCCTTACTGCTTGGCGAAGTAACTGTTTTTGAGTCTGGTGGTCCTGGTGTGGCTGCTACATGGTCTCCGTCCTATGGAAATTGGACATACAGTCCATGAGCAGGGTGGGTGAGATCATGATGTTACTGGCCTTTCTTCAGCACCTTTCTGTTTATACAATTCATACTTGATGGCGGGCAGGCTGGTGCCACTGATGCAATGGGCAGTTTTGACTGCCCATTATAGGGCTTTCCTCTCGCCGCGGTGCAGTTTCCGTACCGTGCAGTGATGCAGCTTGTTGGGGTGCGCTGTCCTGTGCATCTGTAAAGACACGAGTATAGATGTGCATAGTCAACCATGTAAAGATCTGAATACTTTTTTAGTACAGATCTGTGATTACAATGATTGCAGTTAAGACATTTCTAGTGATCTAGTGTTAACAAATTACAGTCCAAATTTAAGAGTAATAATGAAGGTAAGAGTGAAAGAAATTTTTTCCTGTCCTGATGAAAGGTCTCGGCTCAAAACGTCAACTGTACTCCTTTCCATTGATGCTACCTGGCCTGCTGAAGTTCTCCAGTATTTTGTGTGTGTTGCTTGGATTTCCAGCATCTGCAGATCTTCTCTTGTTTGTGATTAGAGTGAAATAAAAGCTTTCAGCTTATATATTTTCTTTTTCCATTTAAAGGTTAAAGATTTATTGAAATCACAGTATGGTTATGAAGAATCTGCTGCAAACCTCATCATTGAGAAGTTTAATGCCAAACTGCAGATGGAGAATTTTGATTGTGTTACAGGAGTAAAAATTGATGAGGAACGGGTATTACATTTTGAAGCAGCTCTGCAAGAAACAAATGGTCTTAACGCAGATCATGATTTGGCTACTAAATGTTACTTCCTGTGGAAAACAACAAGGCTCCAACATATTCGCATCTCAGAGGAAGTGAAGTCCATGCTGAAGACCCTGCGTCAGTCCTACAAGCTGCTTCTATTAACTAACGGCAGCTCTAAGGTCCAGAGGGAGAAGATTAATGTTTGTGACTGCCAGCAGTACTTTGACACGATAGTAGTAGGGGGTGAACAGCAGGAGCAGAAACCTGCTCTGTCCATATTCCAAAAATGCTTTCAGCTGCTAGGAGTGAAGCCAGAGGCCTGCATGATGATCGGTGATAATCCAGAGACCGACATTAAAGGTGGTGTGAATGCTGGAGTTCGTACAACTGTCTGGATAAACAATACTAATCTAGAATGTGAGGCTGGTGCTATGCCTGACTACACTGTGAAATCTGTACTACAGGTTTTGGATATTTTGGGGAAAAATAGCTCTAAAGTTTAACAGAAAATAATCTTTTACTGTAAAATGTTTCTATGTATAAATCAAATTAGTTTGAGAGGGGCTTTGAACTTTATATTTAATTTTTTTCAGAAACAAAGTCCAAACAATTTCACAGATTACCAGTGGATATTGCAAGGGCTTGGGGTTTTATTATGATAGTTGTGGAAAATTCATCATAATTCAATGTATGGAATATGTATTTTATCAAAGTTTAGGTTAATTACAGCTTAATAAAAGCATCAACAAGATATAAAGGGTGACCAGCTTACTTTCACTAAAACGTTTTGTCAATATGGAATTTTCAATTAAAAAGTTAATGGAATTTTTAATGAAGTAGGTAAAGTATTTAAGAGGGATGATTGCATTTTCATAAAATACTAAAAGATTGTTATATTACTCCAAATTAATTATCATTGTACTGTATCATACCTGAAATGTGAATCATACATTAAAATCAACCTAATGCATGAATTTTTGTGTTATGTCTAGAATTCATTGGATGTAAAGAACAGCCAGACTGGTGTTTATGTTCTTGTTAAACTGCCACATTCAGTCTCCATTTACAGAAACACAAGAACATCACTGATTTATTGAACTAGTAGACAGTGAGGTACATGCAGCAAACCACAGTGCAAACTTCTGCTCTGGAGTGAAAAAACAGGCAATGCAATCATCATCAGTCAGATATCAAATCTTGATACTGTACACTGCTTTAATATGCACTTGTTCTACTGTTACTTGCCCTCATCACACCTAGAAAATGATTAATTGTGAAATTAATCATTAAAATAGTCATGACGTGATACAAATAATGTGTGCCTGGAACAAGATTTTCATTTCATCACTTTCACACAATTAAAATAATTCGAGTTATCTTCACCCCAGCACTAGTTACTGTGTTCAGGCCTTAAATCTGAATCTCTCCAATTCTCTCCTCAAAAATGTCTTTGTTACTGTTACCCTTATTTTTACCTTGTACTTTGCTTTAAACATCTAATATTCCTGTGAAGCATCCTGGTATGTTTTTCCTACATCAGGTACTTCATAAATGAAAGTTATACAGGTAGTTCTGCTAAAATGCAAGCCTCCATAACACAAATTGGGTTTAATGCAACTGATGATTTAGCTAAGACTATTTGTATTTCATGAGCCAACTTGGTTTTAACATGATTTCAATCAGGAACTAAACCACTATTAATATGGAAAATGATGAAAAGGTTGTCTTTGGTAAAAAGAAAATGAGAAAAATCCTATTTATGTGCGACCTCCCCACAGTAATTACCATGCTTTCTTAAGAACACAGGATGCCAGTTTCACCACAGGAGACTTGAAAATTAACAAGCAATCGCTGCTATTGATACTTATGCAACAATACTCTATTAAATGATAGATAGATAGATAGATAGATAGATACTTTATTCATCCCCATGGGGAAATTCAACTTTTTTCCAATGTCCCATACACTTGTTGTAGCAAAACTAATTACATACAATACTTAACTCAGTAAAAAATATGATATGCATCTAAATCACTATCTCAAAAAGCATTAATAATAGCTTTTAAAAAGTTCTTAAGTCCTGGCGGTAGAATTGTAAAGCCTAATGGCATTGGGGAGTATTGACCTCTTCATCCTGTCTGAGGAGCATTGCATCGATAGTAACCTGTCGCTGAAACTGCTTCTCTGTCTCTGGATGGTGCTATGCAGAGGATGTTCAGAGTTATCCATAATTGACCGTAGCCTACTCATCGCCCTTCGCTCAGCTACCGATGTTAAACTCTCCAGTACTTTGCCCACGACAGAGCCCGCCTTCCTTACCAGCTTATTAAGACGTGAGGCGTCCCTCTTCTTAATGCTTCCTCCCCAACACGCCACCACAAAGAAGAGGGCGCTCTCCACAAGATAGATAGATAGATAGATAGATACTTTATTCATCCCCATGGGGAAATTCAACTTTTTTTCCAATGTCCCATACACTTGTTGTAGCAAAACTAATTACATACAATACTTAACTCAGTAAAAAAAATATGATATGCATCTAAATCACCTATAGACCTATAGAACATCTTCAGCATCTCACTACAGACATTGAATGACGCCAACCTTCTTAGGAAGTACAGTCGACTCTGTGCCTTCCTGCACAAGGCATCTGTGTTGGCAGTCCAGTCTAGCTTCTCGTCTAACTGTACTCCCAGATACTTGTAGGTCTTAACCTGCTCCACACATTCTCCATTAATGATCACTGGCTCCGTATGAGGCCTAGATCTCCTAAAGTCCACCACCATCTCCTTGGTCTTGGTGATATTGAGACGCAGATAGTTTGAGTTGCACCATATCACAAAGTCCTGTATCAGTTTCCTATACTCCTCCTCCTGTCCATTCCTGACACACCCCACTATGGCCGTGTCATCAGCGAACTTCTGCACATGGCAGGACTCCGAGTTATATTGGAAGTCTGATGTGTACAGGGTGAACAGGACCGGAGAGAGTACGGTTCCCTGCGGCGCCCCTGTGCTGCTGACCACCGTGTCAGACCTACAGTCTCCCAACCGCACATACTGAGGTCTATCTGTCAAGTAGTCCACTATCCAATCCACCATGTGAGAGTCTACTCCCATCTCCGTTAGTTTGTGCCTTAAGATCTTGGGCTGGATGGTGTTAAAGGCACTAGAGAAGTCAAGGAATGTAATCCTCACTGCACAACTGACCCCCTCTAGGTGAGAGAGTGATTTGTGCAGCAAATACGTGATAGCATCCTCCACTCCCACCTTCTCCTTATACGCAAACTGAAGAGGATCCTGGGCGTGCCTGGTTTGTGGCCTCAGATTCTGTATTATCAGCCGCTCCATGGTCTTCATCACGTGCGACGTCAAGGCAACAGGTCTGAAGTCATTCAACTCCTTTGGTTGTGGTTTCTTCGGTACCGGGACAATACAGGATGTTTTCCACTGTCTGGGTACTCTTCTCTGCTCCAGGCTCATGTTGAAGATGCGCTATAGTGGTTCTCCCAGCTCAGTCGCACAGGCCCTCAGTAATCGTGGGGAAACTCCATCCGGTGGATGCAAAACACAGCCTTTAGTATTCATTTACAGTATCAAAGTAAACATATAGCTATTAAAAACACTTTTACCATTGAAAAGAAGTGATGTAGAGAAGCAGGAAAATTTGTGTCAGAAATTTCAGACCAAGGAGGACTCAATGTAAGTGAAAAGGTCTGGTCATTGACTTCAGGAAACAGTGTGGAGTGCATGCATGCACGCACACACACACACACACTTTAATGCATCAGTGGTGTTCAGGTGGAAATGGTTGAGAGCTTCAAAGTGTAAACATCAGCAATAGCTTTATCTTGGTCCAACCACATGGATGCTATGGCTAATAATTTACATCATCTTTTATTTCCTCAGAAGACCCTCATCAATTTTTGCAGCTAACATGCAATTGGACGCATTACAGTTTGGTATGGCAACTGCAATGCCCAAGACCACAAGAAACTTGAGGTGCTCAGTCTGTCATGAAAACCAGCCTCACCTCCACTGACTGTCTACATTTCTCACTGCTTTGGTAAAGCAGATAAAATAATCAAAAGGCCTCTTCCACTGTGGTCATTGTCTCCTCCCTCATTGGGCCAAATGCACAAAAGCTCAAACACACACACATAGCAGCCTTAAGGTCAGCTCCTATCCCAATGTTGTAAAACACTCAAAAGGACCTCTTGTATAATAAGGATGAATTCTTGATCTCAGACCTTATTGTCTATCTGCCGGAACTGCATTTTCTCTGTAACTGTAGCACTATATTCTGCATCCGTTATTCTTTCCCCCCTTGTACTAATTGATGAACTTATGTTTTGAAATTATCTGTACAGATGGCATGCAAAGCAAAGTTTTTGGTAATATCATGACAATAACAAACCAATTACCAAATTGGTAGCTGAAGACAGAGCCAAATTATGGGGATAAGCAAGATGTCAGAGTTAGAGATGTTCAAAGTTCAGAGTAAAATTTATTATCAGAGTGCATACATGTCACCACATACAACCCCAAGATTCTTTTTCCAAGCAAATTTATAGAACAGTGACTGTAAACTGTAAACATCAGGAACTTAACTGTAAACAAACTGTACAAATGCAGATATAAATAAATAGCAATAAATAATAAGCATGAAATAACAATATAACAGAGTCCTTAAATGACTCCTTAAAAGAGTGTAGCTATCTCCTTTTGTTCAAGAACCTAATGGTTGAGGGGTACTAATTGTTCTTGAACTTGATGTGCAAGTCCTGAGGCTCCTGTACCTTCTACCTGATGGCAGCAGCGAAAAAAGAGCATGGCCTGGGTGGTGAGGACCTTTGATGATGGATGCTGCTTTCCTATGGCAACATTTCATGTAGATGTGCTCAATGGTTGGGAGAGTCTTACGTATGACGTACTGAGCCAAATTCACTACCTTTTGTAGGATGTTCCACTCAAAGGCATTGGTGTTCCCATACCAGGCCGCAATGCAACCTGTATAGCAGTTTGCCATGGTTTTCGGTGACTGCTGAACCTCCACAGACCCCTGTGGAAGTAGATGTACTGTCGTACTTTCTTCACAATAACATTTATATGATGGGTCAGACTAGGTCCTCAGAGACAGTGATACCCAGGAATTTAAAGTTAATGATCTTCACCACCTCTAATCCTCTGATTTCCCTCTCCTGAAGTCTGCAATCAGCTCCTTGGTCTTACTGACATTGAGTGAGAGGTTTTTGTTATTACAGCACTCAGCTAAATTTTAAATCTCCCTCCTGTACACTGATTCATCATTTCCTTTGATACGGCCCACCACAGTGGTGGTGTCAGTAAACATGTATATGGTGTTGAAGCTGTACATAGCCACACAGTCATAACTGTAAAGTGAGTAGAGCAGGGGGCAAAGTACATATCCCTGTAGTGCTCCTGGTCTGATGGAGATGTGGAAGAGATGTTTTTGCCAATGCAAACTGACAGATCTACAAGTGAAGAAATCCAGGACCCAATTGCACTGGGGTATTAAGGCCCAGGTCTTGGAGTCTACTGATTAGTTTTAAGGGGATGATAGTAAAGAGCATCCTGATGTATGCATCTTTGCTATCCAGATGTTCCAGGGTTGTGTGAAGAGCCAACAGGTTTGCATCTGCTCTAGACCTGTAGCTTTGCTAGGCAAATTGAAGTGGATCCAAGTCACCAGACAGGAGCTGACATGCTTCAACAACAGCCTCTCAAAACACTTAATCACTGTGCCGATAGACAGATTACCATGCTCTTTATGGGCACCAGTATGATTGAAGTCTGCTTGAAGCAGGTGGGTACCACACACTGCCTGAGCAAGAGATTTAAGATATCTGTGAATACACCAGCCAGTGGTCAGCACAGGTCTTCAGTACTCGGCCAGGTACTCCTTCCTGACCAAATGCTTTCCTTAGATTCAGTCTCCCAGGCAGCCTGCTCGTCATCTTCGGATACTGAGACCAAAGGATCATCGGGAGACATGGGGGTGCACGACGGTTCCTCCCTCTTCTGGTGGTCAAAGCGAGTATAGAAAGCATTGAGCTCATGTGGAAGCGAATTGAAGATGTCTCAGATCGTTATTCTGATGCAGGTGAAGAACTCGAAAAAGAGATCAGAAATTTTTAAAAATGTGTACTGTAACTGGAACCAATCAAGTCAGGTAAACAGGGCTGAGAGTGAATATAAATTGTGATAAATGGTTATATGGCCGAAAAAGATTTGGAAAATCTCAAGTTTATCTACAGCAGAACAAGGCAGGCTGACCAAAAAAATTTTTTTAAATAGTCTAGTCTGGATGAAACAAGGTCAGAGTGAGAACATCAATGAACCAGAAAACGTAGCTGCAGAATTAGGACCATTGAGTCTGGTCCACCATTCCATTATGGCTGATTTATTATCCCTCTCAATCTGATCATCCTGCCTTCTCCCTGTAACTTTTTACACCCTGACTAACCAAGAAACTATCAACCTCCTCTTTAAATATACTCAATGATTTAGTCTCCATGGCTTCCATGGCAATGAAGTCCACAAAATCATCATCAGCTGAAGAAATGCCTCATCATCTCTGTTCTAAATGGACGTCCCTCTATTCTGAGACTGTGCCTTCTGGTCCTAGACTCAACCACTATAGGGAACATTCTCTCTACATCCAATCTATCTAGACCATTAAAGATCAGATAAGCTTCAATGAGATCTCATCTCATTCTTCTAAACTCCAGTGAGTACTGGCCCTGAGCCATCAAACGCTCCTCATTCATTTAGCCCTTTCATTTCCAGAATTACTTTTGTAAACCTCCTCTGGACCCTCTCCAATGCCAGCACATCTTTTCTTAACTACAGGGCCCAAAACTGCTTACAATACTCCAAGTGATGTCTGACAATGCCTTATAAAGCCTCAGTATCTTTGCTCTTCCTTACCATCAACTGAACTTGCAAGTTAACCCGAGTCTAGTCTGATAGCAATTTACACACACTCAACTGAACACCACTCCATTCCCTTTGCAATTTTTGCTCATTTTTTTCTTAACTCCTGCTAAAACATTGTTTTCATTTACATCATTATTATATTGTAATTTTCCCTTTACTGTGTCTATTGTCTTGTTTATTAATTATTGTACTGTTTTGTGCACTTTATGTAGTCCCGTGTAGGTCTCAAGTCTAATGTAGTTTTGTGTTGTTTCAAGTAGTCTAGTGTAGTTTTATGTTGCTTCATGTAGCACCATGGTCCTGGAGGAATGTTGTTTTGTTTTTACTGTGTACTGTACCAGCGGTTATGGTTGAAATGACACAATAAAAGTGACTTGACTTGACTGTAACAAATCCCTCACATGAACCACCAAGTCCGTTTGCACCTCAGGTTTTTAAGATTTTCTCCCCATTTAGAAAACAGTCTATGTCTTTATTCCTTCTAACAGAGTGAATAACAATATACTTCTGTACACAATATTTTATTTGCACTCTCTTTCCCCATACTTCCAATCTGCCCAAGTCCTTCTGCCAATTCCCTACTTCTTCAACACTACCTGCCCATCCACCTACAGTGGCATGCAAAAGTTTGGCCACCCCAGTCAACATTTCTGTTACTGTGAATAGCTAAGCGAGTAAAAGGTGATCTTAATTCCAAAAGGTATAAAGTTAAAGATGACACAATCCTTTAATATTTTAAGCAAGATTACTTTTTCATTTCCATCTTTTACAGTTTCAAAATAACAAAAAAGGAAAAGGGCTCAAAGCAAAAGTTTGGGCACCCTGCATGGTCAGTACTTAGTAACACCCTCTTTGGCAAGTTTGACAGCTTGTAAACACTTTCTGTAGCCAGCTAAGAGTCTTTCAATTCTTGTTTGGGGGATTTTCGCCCTTTCTTCCTTGCAAAAGGCTTCTAGTTCAGTGAGATTCTTGGGCCGTCTTGCATGCACTGCTCTTTTGAGGTCTATCCACAGATTTTCGATGATGTTTAGGTCAGGGGACTGTGAGGGCCATGGCAAAACCTTCAGCTTGACCTCTTGAGGTAGTCCATTGTGGATTTTGAGGTGTGTTTAGGATCAGTATCCTGTTGCAGAAGCCATCCTCTTTTCATCTTCAGCTTTTTTTTTTACAGACGGTGTGATGTTTGCTTTCAGAATTTGCTGGTATTTAATTGAATTCATTCTTCCCTCTACCAGTGAAAGTTTCCCTGTGCCACTGGCTGCAACATAAGCCCAAAGCATGATCGATTCAACCCTATGCTTTACAGTTGGAGAGGTGTTCTTTTCGTGAAATTCTGCACCATTTTCTCCAAGCATATCTTTGCTCATTGCAGCCAAGAAGTTCTATTTTAACTTCATCAGTCCACAGGACTTGTTTCCAAAATGCATCAGGCTTGTTTTGATGTCCCTTTGCAAACTTCTGACGCTGAATTTTGTGGTGAAGATGCAGGAAAGGTTTTCTTCTGATAACTCTTCCGTGAAGGTCATATTTGTGCAAGTGTCGCTGCACAACATTGCACCACCACTCCAGAGTCTGCTAAATCTTCCTGAAGGTCTTTTGCAGTCAAACAGGGGTTTTGATTTGCTTTTCTAGCAATCATACGAGCAGTTCTCTCGGGAAGTTTTCTTGGTCTTCCAGACATCAACTTGGCCTCCACCGTTCCTGTTCCTGCCATTTCTTAATTACATCACGAACTGAGGAAATGGCTACCTGAAAACGCTTTGCTATCTTCTTATAGCCTTCTCCTGCTTTGTGGGCATCATTTATTTTAATTTTCAGAGTGCCAGGCAGCTGCTTAGAGGAGTCCATGGCTGCTGATTGTTGGGAAAGGTTTGAGGAGTCAGGTTATTTATAAAGCTTTGAAATTTGTATCACCTGGCCTTTCCTAACAATGACTGTGAACAAGCCATAGCCCTAACAAGCTAATTAAGATCTGAGACCTTGGTAAAAGTTATCTGAGAGCTAAAATCTCTTGGGGTGCCCAAACTTTTGCATGGTGCTCCTTTCCTTTTTTTCCGCTCTAAAATTGTACAAAACAAAAATAATACACTAATCTTGCGTAAAATGTTGAAAAGAATGTTTCATCTTTAACTTTATGACTTTTGGAGATCAGTTCATCTTCTACTCACTTAACTATTTACAGCAACAAAAGTATTAAGAAGGGGTGCCCAAACTTTTGCATGCCACTGTATCTTTGTATCGTCTGCAAACTTGCCCACAAAGCAATCAATTCCATCATCTTAATCATTGACATATAATATGAAAAGAAGTGGCCCCAATACCGACCCCTGCAGAGGACCACTAGTTACCAGAAGACAAACAGAATTATTCCCACTCTTCGCCTCCTACCAGTCAGCCAATCTTCTATCAATGCTAGTACCATTCCTATCATACCACAGGCTCTTAACTTGTTAAGCAACCTCATGTGCAGCATCTTGTCAAAGGTCTGCTGAAAATTCAGTCAATATATACTGTCTCTCCTTTGTCTATACTGCCAGTTATTTCCTCAGAATTCCAACAGATTTGTCAGGCAAGATGTCCCCTTAAGTAAACCTTGCTGACTTTGGCCTATTTTATGTGTATCCAAGATCCATAAAGCCTTATCCTTAACAACAGACTCCCAACATCATCCCAGTCACTGGAGTCAGGCAAACTGGCCTATAATTTCTTTTCTGCCTCCCTCCCTTCTTAAAGATTGGAGTGACATTTGCAGTTTTCCAGTCCTCTGGAACCATTCCAGAAAATTGCAATTCTTTAAAAATCATTACTAATGCCTCTATAATCTGTTCAGCTACCTCATTCAGAACCCTGAGGTAAAGGTCACACAGACCAGACGGACTATCTACCTTCAGACCATTTAGCTTCCCAAGCACCTTCTCTTAGTAATAGCAACTACTCTAACTTCTGCCCCAACATCTTGAATTTCTAGAATACTGCTAGTGTCTTCCACAATGAAGGCTGATGCAAAAATACACATTAAGTTCCTCCACCATTTTTTGTCACCTATTACAGCAGTCCAATATCCACTCTCACCTCTGTTTTACTCTGATAAAACTTTTGGTATTCTTTGATATTATTGGCTAGCTTACCTTCATATTTCATCTTTTCTATGTTTTTTCATTGCATTCTGTTTGTTTTTAAATGTTTCCCAATCTTCTAATTTCCCATTAATCTTTGTTATATTAAACTTCGTCTTGCTTGAATGCTGTCTTTATCTTCCATTTAGAATACCTTGCCTCATCCTCCCTTTGGAATACTTCGTCATCTTTGGCATACATCTATTCTGCGGCTTCCAAATTGCCCCCAGAAACTTCAGCCATTGTTGTTCTGCTGTCATCCCTGCTTGTGACCCCTTCCAAACAACCTTGGCCAGCTCCTCTCTCATGCTTCTATAATTTGCTTTAATAATAGATACATACAACTTTGACTTCTCCTTCTGAAATTGCAGCGTGAATTCTATCATATTATGACCACTGACTCCTAGGGGTTCCTATACCTTAAGCTCCCTAAAATCCAGTTCATTACACAACACCCGAACTAGAGTAGCCTTTCCCCTAGAGGTCTCAACTGCTCTTGAGGTCCAGCAGCAACCGAATTTTCCCAATCTGTCTGCATATCAAAATTCCCCATGACGATCCTAACATTGCCCTAACATGCCTTTTCTATCTCCTGCTGAAATTTGTACCTCACATCCTGGCTACTATTCAGAGGCCTGTATATAACTCCCATCAGGGTCTTTTTATTCTTGTAGTTTCTTTACTCTATCCACAAAAATTCTACATTTTCCAGTCCTGTTATCTTATTCTAAAGATTTGATTTCAATTTTTACCAACAGCCAACTAACCTCCTCTGCCTACCTGCCTGACCTTTCCATACAAAGTGTATCCTTAGATGTTAAGCTCCCCAACTATGATCCTGTTTCAGCCAACTCAGTGACACCCAGTCATACCTGCCAATCTCTAACTGCGCTACGAGATCATCTACCTTATTCAGTGTGCAGTTAAATATAACACATTCTGCCCTGTATTCATCACCTTTTTAAATTTTGCCATGTTACACTTCAATTTATCCCACTGACTGCAATTTTGCCCTATCCTTCCTCACAGTCTTACTACACACTTGTATACCAACTGCCCCATCCTCAGCCCTATGACTCCAGATTCCAACGTCCTGCCAGCTTAATTTAAAACTCTAGCAAACCTGCCCGCAAGAATATTGTTTCCCTCAGGTTCAGGTGTCATCCATCCTTTTTATACAGGTCATAATTTCCCCAATGTTCCAGAAATCTGAAAGCCTTCCCCCTGCACCACTTCTTCAGCCACTCATTCATCTAAACTATCATCCTATTCCTGACTAGCACGTGGTACTGGGAGTAATCCAGAGATTACTACCTTGCAGAACCAACACAAGAATGGTTAAAACTAATTGTGAGGGATATGGAGAGTTATGGTCCAGGTGCAGGTCAATAGGAGTAGGCAGAATAATAGTTTGGCACAGAGCAGATGGGCTGAAGGGCCTACTTTTCTGCTATAGTGTTCTAAGACTCTAATAGTAGAATACTGATGTACTCAAAAGCTCACTGGTATCAAAAGTGACAAAGATTGAAAACAAAGACTGTATAACTGCAAGAGTGAAACAGTTAATGTCTCAGGCCAATGACCTTTTATCTCATAGACGATCATCTTAATTTTTCAAAACATTGCAGTCGTTAACATCTGTCGCCTTTAATTTGAACTGAATCCTGATGATTTCTGATAAACTTTCGGTAAAATGCCCAACAGTTATCGAACATGTTCACACTGGTTTCCCAGGACTAAGCATTATTTTCCCAGAAGGTACAACACACCTCAACATACTAACGTTGCAGGAAATTAATTTTATAAAATTTTGAGAGGCAGAGGTGGAGTAGGCTGCGGTATCTTTTCTCCAGTGAGGAAAATACTATAAGACATGCATTTAAGTTGAGGAGGCAAGTTCAAAGGAGACGTTTGGGGCAAGATCTTTTTTTAAACTACAGAGAATAGTCAACACCTGAAATGCACTGCCAGGGGTGGTAGTGGAGGGAGACAATGGAAGCAGTGATCTTAGGCACATGAACATGCAGAAAATGGAGGGATATGGACCGTGTGCAGGTAGAAGGCGTAGTTTAGTTAGGTTAGAAGGGATTAATTTAATTAGGTTTCATTATCTTAATTAGATCAGCGCCACATCGTGAGTCATAGGGCCTGTTCCGATGCCATACTGTTCTATGTTCTAAACAGCGTCTGTAGAAATCAGTCATGTTCAGTCTCTTCTCGAGAGGGGAGCAATTAAAAAAAGTTGACCTTATTTACGTTGCCACAGTCTAAAGGCTCCAGAATTTTATGGATTTCCCTCATGCTCGTGAAATTAATCTACTGCATTCAAGTTGCCTCATCACTTATAGAGGTGTCCTACAGAAAAATGAATTTCAAACATTCAAAGGTTGACTGAAAGGTAAGAATGTTCCAAGGTACAGAAGAGCACGTAGCTGTTGATGAAATCAAAGCGTACAATAAGATAATGACAGATAAGTCGGTGGCCCGAAGCTTTCGATCAGAGCAGTTTTCAGTGTGAGGCACGGTAACATGGCATTATAAACTGATTAAAATCAGATACTGCATAATTTCTGGAATAATATGTCATGGTTTCTGAAGCACAATTAAATTTGCACGTATGGCACCTGTATATAAGAGCAGTTGAGAACACCAACTTTCATCAATAAACCTGAAGGTCAGAGCACCCCATCCCACATGTGAACCACACTATCTCAAAAATCAGTCCCAGATAAAATTCAACCCATCTAAACATCTGATCAGTCATTTACACCAGATAATTCAGGGTGTTAAAGAAAAAGCTATCTTAATTCATCAACTAAATTAATTATTATCCTATATGTCTTTAATTCTAAATTTTTGCTTCAACTGTTCCACATATTGAACATAAACTTTAAAACTTCTAATAGCTGTCATTAAATAACTACTTTGAAACTATATTCCTCTGTACTACAGGAATAATATAGTTACAATGTTAGACTCATACATCACAGCACAGTCTAACAAAAATTTGAATTCAATTTTATTTTGATTATCACAAAAATATTAAACTACCAGACTCTGAAAGTTCTTAGGCTTACTCTGGTGCTCGAGAAATAGAACTGCCATTCTTCACTTTATCCAGCCAGGAAGTCATTCTGACCCTAGACTAATATGGTTAATAGTGGCTAGCACAATACAGCGACCAGGGGTCAATTCCTGCTGCTGTCTGAAAGAAGCTTGTACATTCTCCCCGTGAATGTGCGGGTGCTGCGGTTTCCTCCCACAGTCCAAAGAGGCACTGGTTGGCAGGTTCATTGTAAGCTGTCTACTGATTAGGCTAGGGTTAAATCAGGGATTGCTTGGTGGCACAGCTCAAAGGGCCTATTCCACACCGTATCTTAACAAAAAAAATACGTAAATTGGATGGCATTCTGTTGTAACCTAGTAAGCCAGTTGCATCAAACCACAGAGAATTGCAACAGCATTGCCAGGCCAAAGCAGTTGAAGATGATAGCTCTTCTTAAAAAACACAAACACAATCCAGGAACCTGCCCCTGTACTATTGCTAATTTGGTATGCCCAGTTTATAGGCAATATTACTAATGAATACAGTAATAAATGGTGCATAAAGTATGAAGGGTTTGTCAATGACCCAAAATTAATTGGTATGTTAAAATGGTTAGGAAGGCAAATGAATATCTGTCTTCACTGAAAGAGAATTAGAGTCTAGAAATGTGGAAATATTATTGCAATTGCATAGGCAGAATGGGTGCATTATTTAAGGTAGGATACACTGATATTGGAGGCAGACCAGAAGAGATTCACTAAGTAATTCCCTGGAGGGTGGGGGGGGTCTTCCCTACCAGCAATGGTCAAAAGAAATTAGAACGATATGCCTTGGAGTTCAGGAAAATGAGGTGTGATCTTATTGAAACATGCAAGATCAGATATTGTGATGTTACCAGTGGTGGGAGAACCTCCAATGAGTAGATATAGTGACTAGGTTAAAGGGCAGATACTTAAAACTGAGCAGCACAGGACTTTCCTCACAGCGGGTGGTGAATCTCTGAAATTTTGTGGGGGAGACATCATTGGGGGTATCTAAAGATCAGGGAACTGACACAGAAGTGTGACCTGCAGCATATTCGCTGGGGTCATACTGAATGGCAGGCTACGATTGAGGGGCCAGTCGGCCTACTTCTGCTTCTATGTTCTTCTGTTCTTGTACCTTCCTTATGTGAGTGTCCAGCTTTTAATTCCATCCACTATTCAATCAATTTTGGTTAGGGGCGTATAATCAATCCCCAACAAAATTCTATGCCTCTCCGTATTTCTTAGCTCCACTCATAGACATTCCATATTGATTTTCCACACCAATATTCATCTCAACTTTAATGACATCTCCACCTCAACTCTTTCCCCATTTTTTTTTGCCTAGCTTACAAAACTCAGAAAACTTTTGGATGTTCATTTCCCAGCCTTTGCCACCCTCTCGCCATCTCTATAATAACAGCAATATGATACCATTCAAATTCGTTTGTATTATTAGTTGATCTACCTTATTGTGAATCTTTTGTGTAATAAGACAGTGTCATTACACTGTCGTGGCTTCTCTGCTAATCAGCATTTTTCTCAGTCACAATGGTAGCGTTCTGTAAATTTATGAGAAGCTGCCACCTTACGTGAGATATCCCGCTGAGATTTCCCAACCTTACGTAGCAGACCCTTGAAGAGGCTTTCACACCTTTTATAGTGAGATTCAATTCTTCAATCTGTAGTTCAGACTGGCGAACCAGACGCAAGGCTCTTATTGCCTGTCTGCACTTTCTCTTTATTCTGCATTCTGTTATTGTTTTACCCTGTATCACCTCAATATACTTTTGTCATTAATTGATCTGTATGAACAGAATACAAGTTTTTCACTGTGCCTCGGTACACGTAACCAATAAACAAACATGGCAGCTGCAAAGAAAGATTAAACCGAACAAAGCTGCTACCATTAGAATGGACTTCAAATCTGAAAACATCTTGTAGAAACTACATGCAGCTCTTAAAAGACTGTGAATTGTAATTAAGGACTTCTCACCTAATAGAATTTTATATCTTTTTAACTAACACATCAGCAAATATATCAAATCATAATGGGATGATTGACCAGTTTACCGGTGTCCCTGGCACTGATGGGAAATTAAATACTCAGAGGGAAAATGGGATCTGTAAAATGCCTGACTAAAGAAAGATCAACATTTCAAATAGATGAACAGAGCAGTCTCAGCAGTGATGGGTTCCTTGAATTATCAGCCTTGTTACATGGTCAAATTAAAAAAAAGCTTCAGATGTCACTTTCTTTGCAATGGTTGTCAGATTAATGAGAAAACAGTCCAGGTGCAGGATCTCAGCTCAAAATGTCATTTATACCTATGCCATTTGAGCTCCTCCAGCAGCTTGCCTTTCTGAATCAGAAAACACACTGCTTATGATAAAAGAGCTCTTTGAAAGCAGAAGGGCCAAGATCTGGGAATAGGCAGAGGTGAAACCTCATGTGAACATGAAGGAAGGCTTTGATAAGAAATAAATACAGGGGATGTATCCCTTATCCAAAATGTTTGGGGCTGGAAGTATTTCAGATTTTTTTGGGATTTTTGAATATATAATGAGGTAGCTTGGGATTGCCATAATTTCCAATTCTGCTTATGTGCTACTGATAAGCGGCATTTGACCTACATCACACATATGTACTTAACAGTAAAGGTTATCACATACCTTTAATGTAACGGAAATATAACGTGTGCAGGATAACAAAATCAGCACAGCAGCATCGGGAGAATACCTGAATCAGCTGTTGAACAACAACAAACGGCAGGCTTTCAGTCTCTGCCTATGATGACATATTTTGATTAAAAGGTTACAGTACACTGTATTTATATTTTCTTTTTTAAGTTTTATGTAAAATAATTAACATTGTAGACTTGTTCTGGTGTTAAATTTTCAACAGAATGATCTTCTCAAGCTCAATGATTTTCTCGACTGCTTCCTGATCAGCAAGCATTTTATTTTTAAAATTTTAAATCTTTAAAAATTTAATGCCATGCCTTTTCTTAAATATTTGCAATCAGCCTGCTGAATATTAACAATTACCTTAAATTTTCAGTCGTTGTGATTTTTGGTTGTTTCGTAGTCAGCATACTGTTAAGCAGCATATGCTCACTCAGATGCTGACGAATCTACTCAATCAATACACGATTGAGAACTTCATTTTTCACTTTAAAATTTTTCATTAACTTTTGTTCATTACATATATGGAGTCACTTCTCATAACTGTCTGCGTGAATCTTTCCAGCACACTGTGTAATTTTCCATTTGTGATGTCAGGGCTCAAGTAGTTTTAGATTTTAGACCGTTCCAGATATTTTGAATTTCGGATGAGGGGTACTCAACCTGTACTTAGAAATAAAAATTGAAGCAAATTTCTTGAAAAATACATTAATTTACTGATTTTCCCACAGAAAATTGTTCACACTGTAACAACTCTGTACTAAAATCATAATCTATAAAATGACTCCTTTTTTAATGCACAGAATTATGGTGTGAAAAATGTTGGGAAGGTATTGTTGTCATGTTACATAATTCACTTATTTTTTAAAAAAGGTTCGACAACAAAATTGTCAATGTGTTTACTTGAAGTCTGCAGAAAGCAACATAATCCTTAAATAAATGCATGTGTTGCCATCAAGAGTTAACAAGACCTGATTATAAATTGCTTTGTTTTTCTGCATTTTACAAGTTACCCCATATTTCCCCTTTCCTTAACAGCTGCACAAATCCAATTACAAAAACTCAACTGCGACGAATCTGCCAGATCATTGCACGTTGAGTCGGACGTTAATGTTCATTGCAGCCAGTTCAGCTACAAAGTATCGGAAAACGTAAGGCACAGATACAATCTCAATGGTGTCCGACTGCTGACACACAGTACACTGGTACTTCCTGTGGCGGGTTGCAGACCACGACGGCGGTGGTTTCTCCAGCACCGGTGACAGCAGGCTGCCGCACTTGACGCACACTCGAGCCACAGAACGGTCAGAGCAATTAAAGAGGCGGTCTTGCAGCAAGAAGGATGTGCCGTGAGCCAGAAGGGCATCACGTTCCATCTCCCCGAATCGAATGCCTCCCTGGATATTTCTTCCTCCCAGAGGCTGGTTGGTTACCTTATCCCTCGCCCCAGTAGTCCTAACTTGGAATTTGTCGGAGACCATATGACGCAGGCGCTGATAGTAAACCACCCCAATAAAGATGTCTGCCTCCAGCTCCACCCCGCTAATGCCACTGTAGAGCCTCTCTGTCCCGTAGTAATTGTAACCAGCCGCGTGGAGCATCTTCCCAAAGTATTCCAGAGCAGAGTTCTCCTCAGAGAACGTGAACGGCGTAGCATCGTGGCAGAGGCCATGCATGGCAGCAGACTTACCTGCCATGCTTTCAATCAGCATCCCTATGGTCATACGGGAAGGGAACCCGTGGGGGTTGAACAGAATGTCCGGCATCATTCCACTCTCAGTGAATGGCATGTCCTCTGCTGGCCATAGTCGGCTCAAAATGCCCTTTTGTCCATGCCGACTGGCAAACTTATCTCCAATCGTAGGGTTGCGAGGGATCCTCAAGGTGATGCAGACACGCTTAAACAGTGCAGTCCCACTATCATTGCTGCAGACTTTTATGTTATCCACAACAGCACTTTCTTTGCTCCTAGATAAAGTAACAGAAAAGTTTAAATTAATTGCAATTCACTAACTCTAAATATTAAATTCAAATTACCATATACCAACCACGATCAGGTTAATAACTTGAAATTTCACAATGGTAACAGTCTCTATCACAAATAATAGCACTTTCATATCATTTTCCCAAAATTCCTTTTCTTTTTGTATTTAAGTACCCAACAATTCCCAGTTAAAAGCCCCCAGGACTGAATTTATATCTGTCACTGTATTATGCAATTCATTTCCAATCTTAAACTACTTTCCCCACATCGCCTTTGACTGAAACTGCTTAATGTATCTACATCCTTACAAAAGTTCTTATATCGTCCTCGTAGTTTGCATGCGTACTTGTATATCTTTGTATCGTTGGCATATTTGTCTATCCCTTTACTCCTTTCATGGGAACTATTAAAGTAGAACGTAAATAGTTGAGCCACAAATCTGAAATGAGCAGCTTCAACTAATTACAGCTTGCCAATCTGAAAATGATCCATTATTTTCCATTTCTGGTTTCTGTTAGTTAGCCAGTCACCTATCGGCACAAAGCCCATTGACAAGAGCACTTACCTTTGAGTGTAGTAACCTTTGATGTGACGCATTATTGAATGGTTTCTTTTAATCTGGACATATCCACCCACGTTCCCCTTTAACTATGCTGCATGCTATGTCTTTAAAGAGCACTACTGACAGGTCTCACATCAACTGGCTATCTTCCCACAAATGGTGAATGAATCACCACCTAACTTATTCAGTGTTTTGTATAAACACCACACAATACTGTACAAAAGTCTTAGGCAATTTTTGCAGTAATTTTATATATTGTATCGTACTGCTCCTGCAAAAATAACAAATTTCATGACATGTGAGTGATGATAAACCTGATTCTGATATGAGTCTCTATTGTGGACTGAGAGTGGGAAGGGGACATGGAAGAGGGGAATCATGGTTGGAAAACCCTTGCCATTCCCAGCATACTTTGTTCCCGCCAGATTTACAAACTTGCTCTCCAATCCAATACTGTGCAGGAGGGGGTCTTAGGCACGCTGGGGGGGGGGGGGGGGGGTGTGTGTGTGTCTAAGACCTTTGCACAGTACTGTACATGTCATACTTGTCATAGAGTATTACAGCAGAAAAAACTAATATCCATCTAACCTTCCTATCCTTCCTATCCAGTATGTAAGGTTTAGAGAGAACAAGAACAAGTTCAACCTTTGGATGGAAAAACGATGAAAATGAACTTAATACTCTGGGTATTTAGACTGAAAATAGGAGTTAGTTACTGCATTAAAACTCACTTGTAGTAAATCACAAAACTTTCCCCCGTGTTGATATTCACATAGCCATAAAATGGGTCACCGTACTCCAGTACAGCTCCGATGGACGGCAATCCATCATCATCAAGCTTGTGTGTTATTCGCTTTTCACCGGATGCCACACCAAACACAAAGTTTCCATTACTTTGCTTAACCTGTTGATCAAGGTCAATCATTTCGGTTTTATAAACACTGCCCTGGGCAAATCCTCGCTCCCATGATGCCTTGTTGACAATCTTTCAAATAAAACAAAATACACATGACATTAGAACCATACAAATAGCTTCACACAATCATATCCCCAAACCAAATTCCAGCTAATGGAAACATACTTTTCTCCAAAATGTTTCAAAGTTAATGAACACTGCTACTTAATATACGGTTTAATGTAGGTTAACCTCTCTCTCAACATCAGCAAAACTAAAGAGCTGATTGTCGACTACAGGAAAGGGGAAAGAGGGCTAATGTGCAGCAGTCTACACTGGGTGATCAGTGGTAGAGAGAGAGACAGCAGATTTAAATCCCTGCTGCGAACATATTGGATGACTTGTTATAGGACTAACACATATAGCACAGTGCAAAAGTCGTAGGCAGATATATATATATAGCTAGGGTGCCTAAAGCTTTTGCACAGTGCTACTTTATGTATTGCACAGTACTACTGCTGCTGCCACAAAAAACAAATCATGGTTGGGAAAAGAGGAAGAGAGGGGGAAGGGAGTGGGAAGCACCAGAGAGACATTCTGTAATAATAAAACAATTGTTTGGAATCAAATAACCTTGCCTGGTATCTCAGGGCTGGGTGTGCCTACATCTGCATCACCACCTGCCTCTGGCACTCCTTCTCTGGCACCTGTTCCACACCCTCCTGTGGCACTCCACCTGCGCCATTCCCAACATCCTTCGCTCCTGCCAGATTTACAAACTCACTCTCCGCTCCACATTGACAAGTACAGCATTGTGCAGAAGTCTTTAGGCACTCTAGCCATATATACGTACGTGCCTAAGACTACTATAGATGCAACCACAAAAAGAGCATGCCAGTGCCTGTACTTTCTTAGGCGGTTAAGGAGGTCTGGCTCGTCACTCTGAACAGATTTCTACAGATGCACTGGAACGTAAGCAGCTGGAGAGTAGTGCACTCGGCCCGATCCATCACGGGCATATCCCTCTCCACCATCAGTAGCGTCAAAAAGAGGCAGCATCCATCGCCAGAGATCCCCACCATCTTCTCATAGCTACCATTGGACCAGCGGTACTGAAACCTGAAGTGCCACATCATCAGGTTCAAGAACAGATTTTTCCCTTCAACCATTCAGTTCTCAAACCAACCAGCAAATCCTTAATCACTACACTTTTGCAACATTATGACTAAAGTCACTATGTACTAGTCGACCTTGGAGGGTGTTTTTTTTGTTCTAAATGCGTTATTGTTCTTGTAAAAATTGCGTATAATTTATGTATAATTTGTTTTTCTTGTGATGCAACCTGTCTGTGACACTGCTGTAAGTTTTTCACTGCAAGCATGCATTCATATACTTTGTACAAAACAATAAACTCAACTTTTGACTTCTTAAAAATAGAGGAAGTTCAGTTTTCTTTACTAAACATTCTCCAGTGATATGCAATAAAATTAGTTGCAGGCTCCTTTCATGGTAAGTAAATAATCACTGGTCTCAAACGTTCAAACAAATTGTCACAACGTGGATTAAGAGTTCAGAGGTTTGAATTCAGGAAAGTAAGTAAATACATACCATGGCATCTTCCATATCATATCCAGTGTATGAGATGACAGCTACAACAGCATTTGTTCCTATGGGATAGTTATCCATATTAAAGAAGTCATACATATGTGGTCGCACCAGGGGGCTCTGTGGCGTTTGAAGACGATACAGTTTGCTGTCAGATCTATCTGAGAAAGTGTATAAAGGAAACCCCATCGTTTGCTTCCCTAAGAGAAAGGAGAAATAAATCCACTGTTGGAAATACAATGGGAAATTGAAGATCCACTCATCAATACATAGAAAATACAGAATTCAAGCATGTATTTTGGTTGTATTAGTGAAGTTATGATCAATAATATTTTGCGGACAATATCTTCAACTGAGATAACACATAGGATCACGATGTTTGCAACCCGGATGGAGGCCATTCAGCCCTTCTAAATCCACACTAGCCCAATATAGAAGCAATTCAGCTAGTTTGATTCCTATATCCTTCCCTCCAGCCCTGCAATTTCTTTCCTTTGGAGTAGTTATCTGGCTCCCAAATACATGTCTCTGGAAGATGAGAAAATCTGTAGATGCTGAAAATCCAAGCAACACGCAGAAAATGACCAAGGTCTCAGCCCAAAACAATGACTGTTTACTCATTTTCATAGATGCTGCCTAGCCCACTGAGTTCCTCCAGCATTTTAGAGCATACGACCATAAGATATAGGAGCAGAATTAGGCCATCCGACCCATCGAGTCTGCTCTGCCACTTCATCATGGCTGATCCAATTGTCCTTTCAACCCCAATCTCCTGCCTTCTCCCCGTATCCCTTCATGCCCCGACCAATCAAGAATCTATCAACTTCTTCCTTAATATACATCGTCAGCTGGTCTCCACGGCTGCCTGAGGCAAAGAATTCCACAGATACAACACTCTCTAGCTAAAGAAGTTCTTCATCTCCATTCTAAAAGGATGTCCATCTATTCTGAGGTTGTGTCCTCTGGTGTTAAACTCTCCCACCATAGGAAACATCCTCTCCACATACACTTTATCAGGGCCTTTCACCATTCAATAGGTCTCAATGAGGTCACCCTCATTCTTCTGAATTCCACCGAATACAGGCCCAGAGCCATCAAATGTTCTTCATATGACATACTATTCAATCCTGGAATCATTTTCGTGAACCTCCTTTGAACCTTTCCAGTTTCAGAACATCCTTTCTTAGACAAGGGGCACAAAACTGCTCACAAAACTCCAAGTGAGGCCTCCGCAGTGCTTTATGAAGTCTCAACACTACGTCCTTGCTCTTGTATTCTATTTTGTGTGTAATGCCAGTATTGAATCTGCCTTCAGTACCTTACTCCCCTGCAGCGTGTACACAGCTCGAAGCACTCACTGCAAATAAAAAATTCATTCACCTTAACTTTAACTCTTTACCCAGATACATTTATTCTGTTCTCTTGGCTTGACCTTTGTATCATTGGAGCAGGTTGACTCCATCTATACCTTTTATTATTCTAAATACCCTCATCACACCCCTTCTCACCCTCCTCTTCTCCAAAGATCACTCTGGTCCATCAATCCACAAAGTTCCTCACTCCTGGTATCATTTTTGTAAATCTCTTCTGCATCCTCCCTAAATTCATAGATTTGTTTTTCCCTGCTCCTGAGAACTTCTCCAAACTCCTGACAACCTTTTCATTTCAGGGTTAAGACAGTACAACAGTTTACGGCGCAATTGTTCCCAGTTTACTCACCCATCTGACACTGGTACATGTTCCTGGGACTTTGGTTATGATCAGAGTAGGGGATGAAACTGGCCACAACACTCAGCATGCTGTGTGGAAAAAGCTCCTGATGGCTCGTTATTCCAGGCAAGATATCTGCCTCTGTAATGGCAATGTTCATGTACAGCTGCAGGATGACAAGATATTGTAAGTGTTTAGCACATATCTTGTTCCAATATTATAGGAAATTATTCAATACTGTTATAACAACCACTGAGTTGATTTTCAGACACATCTGCTCGTTTTCTTTGAGGCAACAACAATATTAGGTGGTTTAATCTACTTAAACCTCCAGAGGATTATTTAATCTTCATTTGTTACCTTTTCATTTTTACTTATAGAGTCAGCCATACAGTACGGAATCGGGTCCTTTGGCCTAACTGACCGTCTGACTGGGTTAATTTAGGTGCTAGGGTCAGTGTACTGAAGATAAGTTAAGCCCGAGGATCATCTCCATCTGAATCAGTTTAACCACTTAGTAAACAATGAATTAGATTTGTTCAGTCTTCATGTGGAAATTGCTGGGGAGGGGTTATTACCTGTTCAAGTGTTCCAATAAGCTCTTCTTTTCCCAAGGCCAAGTTTCTCACGGGTCTCATCATCCGGCACATGGTGGTGAAGAGGTACAAACCGGGGTAAATACCAGGCTTACCCATCATCGGAATAAGAACAATTTCAATCCATGAAGGGACTTTTTTCATTTGTAGAACCTATCAGCAAGACAAACTTAATGCAATTGCCATAAAGATCTTTATACTGTGATTCATTAATTCTGATCTTTTCTATTATTTACCATGATTGTTATAAACAAATCAATGCAGAGTTTCCTTGCAAACAGACAGGAAATGGTCTTGCCCTGTCTTTATTGAATAAGTGCAGCCGAGCAGAGTGGCAGCTTTGTGGGAGGGAAGTACAAGATGGTACTCGTCTCTGATCATTAACCAGGACATGGCACACCACTGTTAGACCCCTGCAAACTTTGGGTCATTGGCTTTCTATCATCGTCTAAGTTCACACATCAATAAGACTGCTCTCAGAAAGGTACTGCATGGAATTTTAACTCAATAAGCCATTAGCAATGTCAAAACCGGGAAAACGAGAAGAATTATTAATTCTTGTAAGCTTGGCACGATAACAGTGGTTGGGGCAGCACAGTAGGTGTAATGCTATTTATAATGCTAGTGATGGCCGACAAGGGTTCAATTCCCACCGCTGTCTGTAAGGCGCATTCTCCGTGACTGTGTGTGTTTCCTCTGGGTGCTCCAGGTTCTGCCCATGCTCCAAAGACTGACCATTAAGGTTAATGAGTTGTGGGTCTGCTATGTTGGTGCCGGAATGACCATGGCGACACAAATGGGAAATGAATCACTACCTAATTCATTCAGTGTTTGCTGCTTCTCCCTTCCCCTTTTCCCAACCATGGTTCCCCTCTCCCACTCAGTCCACAATAGAGACCCACATTGATCTGACACAGAACGACACATTTCACTGCACGTGACAAATAATGCAAACTTTTATCCTTAATTGCAGTAATTACGTGAAAGAATTTCAGCCATCTCTGTTGGCAGCTCAAGATTTACAGCACTGTGCAAAAGTCTACAGCACATATATATAGCTAGGGTGCCTAAGGCTTTTGCACAGTGCTGTAGTAACTTTATGTATTGCACTGTACTCCTGCTGCAAAAAATAAAACAATTTTCATGACCTATATGAGTGATGATAAACCTGATTCTGATATGGGTCTCTATTACGGACTGAGAGCAGGGAGAGGGGAATCATGGTTGGGAAAAGGGGAAGGGAGAGGAGAGGGAGCAGGAAACAGAGAGACATTCTGTAATGATCAATAAACCAATTGTTTGGAATCAAATAACCTTGTCTGGTGTCTCAGGGTGTGTATCAGCGGCAACCCACACCCCTGCCCCGGCACTCCTGTCCCACACTTTTCCTGCGGCACTCCACCCTCGCCATTACCAAACATCCTTTGCTCCCAGCAGGTTTACAAACTTGCTCTCAGCTCCTTGTTGATAAAGTACTGTACTGTACTGTACACCCTAGTGTGTACACACTCTCTGAATTATATAAATATATGCCTCATTAAATAAAGCAAAACTGTGTTTGCATGGGAAATCCCAAGCATTGGTGTCTGATTGCTATAGATGGCGCTCTACAAGGATGGGGAAAAACGTATTGCTTCCTTCTTTAATATCCTTCCATTTAAGGCAACGATATACATTTTTTTTTGTTGATATCCTCTTGCTTTTATCACGCACTTCCAAAATTACTGAACACAACCTCCAGTAAACCAATCAGCTACAGAAAGAAAAGTGGTTCTCCAGTTACCAAGGGCATATTTTCATTACCATATATGACAAGGGTGAAGTACTACTACTAACAGAAAACAAAATACCGAGAGGATTCTCAATTCCGTGCCACAGACACAGTGCTTGTCAGCTCAAGGACAAATCTCCTGACCAAGATGTTCAAATTTCCTAAACTCCCTTTATCAGCAACCAAACGGATTGGCAGCTGAGGAAAGGAGAAAATGCAAGTCTCTGCTAGATGGGGTGCAGTCATCAAGAAAGACCAGTGAGCCATTCCCGCCGGCAGCCGCCACATAAAATAGTTCAAAGAAAAAATAAAAACGATACCTACTTTGAAGTTGCGCAGTGCATCAGCAATACTCGGTCCTTTCTCTTTCTCTACCCAGCCCACTACGGCGCCATCCAGCAGAACCGGGTAGCACTCAGAGTACGGCTGGCTGGGCTTACCGTCTACGGGCGTAACACCTACAGAGCACACAGAGCACAACAGTTCACAGCACAATCTGAGCAAAGAACAAACTGGTGGGGGAACTCTCCACCAAATTCCAGTATCTCTCATGTCTGCACAGCTAAAGAGCTGCTGCAACAGCAGTATTTTCAATGATTATAAGATACTGCTGCTCCTTCAATCATGCAAGCCCTCCCTGGTTTACAAACTTATGGACATCCCATGTAAACAACCTTCCACAAATGTGATTAAATTCAAACAAGAACCATCCCCAGAACCCTTCTAATAAACCTGCACCCACTCTGAAGTTTTAACACTACTGAAGTGCAATTTCCAGAATGAGATGCGATTTGTTTTCTATGGTTGCGCACTGGCCGCCTAACAGGTTCAATCCTCACCTCTGACACCGCCTGTGTGGCATCTGCACACTCTCTATGACTTTTTCCAAGGGCTCTGGTTTTCTCCCACTTTTAATAGAGATGTGATCTGAATATCGGCTCATGGAAGACAGCAATCTCCATACGTCAGCTTTTATTCAGCTAAATATGGCTGGCTATGCCATATTTGCAGTATAATGTGCAGTCCTGGTCCTTTCACTAAAGGAAGGATGTGGAGGCTTTGGTGCAGAAAAGGTTCACTTGATGTTATGTGGATTAGAGTATTATCTACGAGAAGAGGTTGGGCAAACTTGGATTGTTTTCTCTGGAGTGTCAGAGGCAGAGGGGCAACCTAACAGAATTATATAAAATCATGAAAGGTGTACATAATCAGACATTTCCCCAGGACAGAAACATCAAAGACCAGAGGGCAGAGCTTTCAAGTGAGAGGAGATAATTCAAAGGAGGCTTACAAGGCAATTTCTTTTATTAAAACACAAAACAAGACGTTGCAGGTGCCTGGAAAACAGTCAGGGAAGGAGGTAAAAGCTGATAGGACAGCAAAATAAAAGAAACGTTGAGACAGGCACATAAATAGGCAGGGAATTATGAAGCACGTGCAGCCGATGGGATTTGTTTAAATTGGCATAATTGAGGGTACAGATCTCATGGGCCAAAGAGCATCTGGCTGTTTTGTACATGCCACCGCTTGTACTCATTGGGTTTGAAAAACAATCACCGGTCTCCTGTTTTTTTATTCTTTAGTACCTTTCAAATTTTTGCTCTCTATATTTGTCACTATAATTGTGCCCACAAATGCTTTTTACAAGAAGAAACAAAAACACCCTGTGTACAAATAGCAGGTACTTCCATTCAGTTTAATGGCTTAGGTGTACACTTTAGTATGCACAGTTGCAAGTTATGCATCAACATGAATTCTCAAAGGACTTTATACCGTAGTCATTCCTAGTTAGGAGAAAAACAATAAAGGTACAAATCACTTACCAAGTGCACAAAGCAGAGCTGGCAGAGAGACTGTACTTGACGTCTGGGTCACAATCTCACAAATTGCAGTCAAATGATTCATCAACCCACAGGGTTCTCCATCCGGAGTGTGCACAGGACAAAGGAAGCCCCAGGACTCTGGCAGCAACTTGCGTACAGAGGTGGTTCTCATCTTAGCAAAGGCCGCCCCTCTGTGTATACAGCGGAAGTGGGAAAGATAACGGATGAAATTCAACTTGTCCGCCACAATGCACAGACCCGAATCTTGCAGCATTCCCAAACCTTGGATCAGAAATGAATAACAAGATTAAAATGAATGTGTTAATTGCCAGGGTTAGGATTATTGCAAGAAATAAGGAAATACTTTATTTTGCAATGGATTTAGTCAGGTACATCTTGCATAATTTTTATTTACTTGGAAGTTATACAAATGTTTTTAACAAAGAGTGCTCTCAGGTACTTTTCAGTAACTTTTAAATAAATATCGTTGCAGTTAAATAGTTTTGAATGATTGGAAATAAAGAAAACAATTGCTTTTTCAGAACTTCTGTTCTACCTATACATCACAAGCAACAGGGCAAAAAATGAACCCCCTTGTAAATTCCCATCAGCTGTACATGCTGGAGCTGTTAACTACGAAGAATGACATTTCCTTAGGTGATATACAAGGTATATCCTGCAGATAAATACATTCACCACTATATCTTTCTGCTGTAATTATCAAGAATTGCTTATATGAAAACTATTTTCTTTTCTCATATTTCCCTTCCCTTGTAAAAGATGGCCATTCCAGCATCAAATCTATGCTGGCACTCTGATTCCCATCAGTCCCATTCTCCTCACTTACTAAAGTCTTTTTTTAATGTTTTTTTTATTTTGCTGGGAGCAAAGGATGTTGGGAATGGCAAGGGTGGAGCACTCTGGGACAAGAGGCAGAGGAGGAGTGTCGGGGCATGGTGTGGCGCGGGTGGCAACATGCCCAGCCCCAAGACACCAGGCAAGGTCATTTGATTCCAAATAAATGGAATATTGATCATTACAGAATCTCTCTGGTGCTGCCCACTCCCTCCCCTCACCCTTCCCCTTTTCCTCTCATTGCCCCCTGCCCACTCTCAGTCCACAATAGAGACCCATATCTGATCCAGGTTTATCAGCACTCACCTTTGTCATGAAACTTTTGGGGTTTTTTTTGTCACGGTAGTAAAGTGCAATACATAAAATTACTACAGTATTGTGCAGAAGTCTTAGTCACACTAACCATTTATACATGCCTAAGACCTTTGCACAGTACTGTATTTCCCTATAATCTGTTCTCCTATGAACACGTGCATCTTCTCCTAACACCCACTTATAGCAGAGGCAATTTACAGCAGTGAGTTAATCCACCTGAACATCACTGGGACGTGGGGGGGGGGAAGACAAGATCACTCGAGGAAAATGCACACAGTCACTTCAGAGAGACTACCAGGAGTCAGATTAAGCCTGAAATGCAGGAGCAGCACTACAACAGCACTAACTGCTGTACCACTGTGCCACTCAGCTAGCAGGTTTTTGCCAAATGCCAAAACATAATTTGCCAATATTAATGGGTGATCAGGAATTAAAAAAATGTAATTAGGTTTACTCCAGTGCACATTCAGTTAATGGAAATAAAAATTCATTTTCTTTTCTGGGCAAAACCCCCTATCATCCAAGAGAGAATAATATTTTTTGGAATCGGACTTCAATCAATTTTCATGTTCACTGCCCTTAGATTATATAAATAATTAACAAACTTTAAATACAGCATAATGTGACCAGCTATCCAAATATTCATGCAATAAAAAGAAAGGTGATTTATCATAATCCTTATTTTGCTGTTTTCATGTGCTGTTTTAATTTATCCAAGTCTAGTCAATGTGTTATGTTTTAAATTCAAACAGAGATGCCAATACTCCCATCAAAGCTGGAAGGATTTTTCTCTATACACCTGGGACTTTGATAGTCCCAAACTAGCAGACTTGCTGGACTACAGAATAAAATCATTAATACCTAAAAACATTTTGCTTACGTGCTGCATCTTGCTTCCATTCTGAACTAATGAGTAGGGGGACGCAGAATCATCAACATATCCAAACAATCTGGTGCTAGATTAAGAGTTCCACCATACTACAATTATAGACAATAGACAATAGGTGCAGAAGTAGACCATTCGGCCCTTCGAGCCTGCACCGCTATTCTGAGATCATGGCTGATCATCTACTATCAATACCCAGTTCCTGCCTTGTCCCCATATCCCTTGATTCCCCTATCCATAAGATACCTATCTAGTTCCTCCTTGAAAGCATCCAGAGAATTAGCCTCCACTGCCTTCCGAGGCAGTGCTTTCCAGACCCCCACAACTCTCTGGGAGAATAAGTTTTTCCTTAACTCTGTCCTAAATGACCTACCCCTTATTCTCAAACCATGCCCTCTGGTACTGGACTCTCCCAGCATCCGGAACATATTTCCTGCCTCTATCTTGTCCAACCCCTTAATAATCTTATATGTTGCAATCAGATCCCCTCTCAATCTCCTTAATTCCAGCGTGTACAAGCCCAGTCTCTCTAACCTCTCTGCGTAAGACAGTCCTGACATCCCAGGAATTAACCTTGTGAATCTACGCTGCACTTCCTCTACAGCCAGGATGTCCTTCCTTAACCCTGGAGACCAAAACTGTACACAATACTTCAGGTGTGGTCTCACCAGGGCCCTGTACAAATGCAAGAGGATTTCCTTGCTCTTGTACTCAATTCCCTTTGTAATAAAGGCCAACATTTCATTAGCCTTCTTCACTGCCTGCTGCATTTGCTCATTCACCTTCAGTGACTGATGAACAAGGACTCCTAGATCTCTTTGTATTACTCCCTTACCTAACTCTACACCGCTCAGATAATAATCTGCCTTCCTGTTCTTACTCCCAAAGTGGATAACCTCACACTTATTCACATTAAACGTCATCTGCCAAGTATCTGCCCATTCACCCAGCCTATCCAAGTCACCCTGAATTCTCCTAACATCCTCATCACATGTCACACTGCCACCCAGTTTAGTATCATCAGCAAACTTGCTGATGTTATTCTCAATGCCTTCATCTAAATCGTTGATGTAAATCGTAAACAGCTGTGGTCCCAATACTGAGCCCTGTGGCACCCCACTAGTCACCACCTGCCATTCCGAGAAACACCCATTCACCGCTACCCTTTGCTTTCTATCTGCCAACCAGTTTTCTATCCATGTCAATATCTTCCCCCCCAATGCCATGAGTTCTGATTTTACCCACCAATCTCCTATGTGGGACCTTATCAAATGCCTTCTGAAAATCGAGGTACACTACATCCACTGGATCTCCCTTGTCTGACTTCCTGGTTACATCCTCGAAAAACTCCAATAGATTAGTCAAGCATGATTTGCCCTTGGTAAATCCATGCTGGCTCGGCCCAATCCTATCACTGCTATCTAGATAGATTGCTATCTAGACAATTGTTGCGTTGGTTGAAGAAGAACAACAGAAGCTTTACTAATTGGTACAAGTAACTGATTAAATAATATGTAATTTCTGTTTAAAGCTATAAAATATATTTGATTAAGTCACATTTAGATGCAGGTAGAATTTTCCCACTGACTCCGCCAGCTGCACGAAGCACTTGGACACTTTACAGCGGAATACTCACCTGATTTTGAGCGCAGGTTTCCTGTGGCCAAGAGGTATTCAAATGGGCGCGTCAGATCTGCCACCAAGTTAAACACCTTCATCAGGTTTTCAGAATTAATTTGGATGGCTCCTTTCTGGCTCTTTTTGTCCAGCGCTAGTTTTATGGATTGCAACCAGAACTCCATCTTCTCCTGCAAGCAATAATCTTATTTTTATATGATTATCACACGTACCGAGATACAGTAAAAAGCTGCCCAGATCATTCTATATACAAGTACATCAAGATTGCACAAAAGGAAAATATTAACAATGCAGCGATTAGTGCTACAATTACAGAGAAAGTGCAATGCATTATATAATAAACTGCAATGATCATGAGTTCGACTGGGAGATCAAGGGGTCATCTTTATCATATATAAAGTCCATTTAAAAGTCCCTTAACAGCAGGATAGAAGCTGCCCTTGAGCCTGGCGGTATATGTCCCTATGGTTTTGTATCTCTTCCCAAAAGAAGGTGCAGGGTGAGGGGAGCAGGAAAGGAGAAGGAGGACAGAGTTACTGGTATCAACATGAACTCAAATGGCAACTACAATCAAAAATTTAGTGGAATTCTATAGTACACAACTTGCCCGTCACTCTTCTCTGAACTACACTAACTAATCGAGCAGTGAGCCAGCATAGTTGTATCTATTTCCAAATTAGGTTAAATACAAACTACACCAGAGACTGCTGAACCTCAGTAAACAGAGTGGAAATCTGCCTTGTGCCACCATGCGAGCAGTTCAGAGAAGCTGTCACTAAGAGTTAGGAGCATCAGCATCTTCCCGAAGGAGTGAACAATGCTGGGTCACAAAAAGGGAAAAATAAATTATTCAACAATAGGATTTAGATAAAGTAGCATGTGGGGGACGTCACGTGATGACGTAGGATCGAGACGCTGGAACCCAGCCCTCCCGTAAAAAATCAATAAATTAATACTTAAATGAAGAAGAACTAGCCAATACTTTCATAAGGTTACTTATAAATTACTCTGGATTGTTTCAAGCTATGCCTCATAGACAGAGGACGAAGAAAAATACTACCGCGAAGACAGCTGAAGTTCGAAAAGAATCAAGGCCTACTTCTACCGAAGAACCGCGGACTCAGGTACAACACGCTACTGGCGAAATGGAACAGGAAACTGCAGCAACATCGGCCATTTCGAAAGGAAAAGATCAACGAGAACTGCGCAAGCTTACAGGAGTGAGCATGCGCGAACGAGAACAGCAAAAACTACAAATCCCAACAGCGACTTCAACTGAAAGTGACAGCGACTCTGAGAGAGAATCAGACTCTCTGGAACAACCAGGTAAAGACGGAGATGAGAAGTCCTTTGAAAATATATACAAGATTTTGAGGCAAATAATGCATAAATTAAAAGCATTAAAAGTAATTAAAAGTAACCAAAAAGTAATGAAAGAAAAAATGATGAGTATGGAGGCTATGTTTGATAATATGACAAAGAAACAAGAAAAAAAGAAACAAGAAAAAATGGAAAAGAAAATTACAGATTTGGAAATGAAAATGGAAGACATGGATGGAAGAATGAAGGAAATGGAAGTAGATAATATTGCCTGGACATCAGAAAGAAAACAACTCGTGGAAAAAATGGATAAACTTGAAAATTTTAATAGACGCAACAATATTAAAATTGTTGGACTTAAAGAAGGCATCGAAGGAGAAGACCCAATAAAATTTTTTCAAAAATGGATTCCTGAAAAATTGGAAATGGGGGAAGAATTTTCAATTGAGATTGAAAGGGCACACAGAGCTTTAAGACCAAGATCTCAAGATGAACAAAATCCGCGATCAATTTTGATAAGATGTTTAAGATACCAGGATAAAGAAAAGATTTTGAGGGCGGCTGCCCAAGGTGCCAAAAGAAGAAAGGGTCCATTGATGATAGCAGAGAAACCAGTTCTTTTTTATCCTGATATAAGTTATAACCTTTTGAAGAGAAAGAAAGAATTTAATTCAGCAAAAAAAATTTTATGGGAAAAAGGTTATAAATTTTTAATGCGCCACCCAGCAACACTGATAGTTTTTCTGGAAGAGGGAAAAAAATTTTTTTCCGATTATCGAGATGCGGAGGTGTTCGCACAAAAACTTCCATCTACTCGCTAATTCAACGTAGAGACTTATAAATGTAATGGTTAAAGACGAAGATAGAGACAGCGAATGGAATTGATGGACATTTAAGGACGATACAAGGGAGAAAAGTAAAATTTTAGAAATGTTAATTGAGAAGAATGTGTTTTTTTTCTTTCCTTTTCTTATATATACACTTTTTACGTTGCGGGGGGGATGGGGAGCTTTGAATCGGTTACTACGGGATTCACGTGTGTAATCATGGCGATTGCCACGACCCGTACAACAGAGGGGGGTAATGTTGTGTTTTTTTTCTTTCACAACATTAGTAGGGGGGTATTTTGTTTTTTTCCTTATACTCTATTTTTCTTTTACTTTTTTGCCTGGATGATTGGTGGGGACACACATAGCAACATGGAGACTTCTAAAAGGATTTCCCAAGATACCATGAAAGTTGAAAGATTAGGTATTATTATAGATTGGAGTAACATAATTAAAAATAATGACTAACTTATTGAATTTTTTAAGTTTTAATGTTAATGGGCTTAATGGACCAGTAAAAAGAAAAAGAATTTTAACATATATTAAAAAAATGAAAATAGACATAGCTTTCTTACAAGAAACTCATTTAACGGACATAGAACATCAGAAATTAAAAAGAGACTGGGTTGGAAATGTTATTGCAGCTTCATTTAATTCAAAGGCGAGAGGAGTTGCAATATTGGTTAATAAAAACTTACCAATTAAAATACAAAATGTATTAATTGATTCGGCAGGAAGATATTTAATTATACATTGTCAAATTTTTTCAGAACTATGGACACTTATGCATATTTATGCACCAAATGAAAACGATGTAAAATTTATACAGGAGGTTTTTCTGAATTTGGCTAATGCACATGATAAAATATTAATAGGTGGAGATTTTAATTTTTGTCTAGATCCAGTTTTAGATAGATCAATAAAGGCTACTACAAAATCAAAAGTAGTAAAACTAACTCTATCATTGATGAAAGATCTAAATTTGATTGATATATGGAGAAGAATCAATCCAAAAGAAAGAGATTATTCATTTTATTCAAATAGACATAAAACATATTCAAGGATAGATTTTTTCTTATTATCAACGAATATTCAAGATAGAGTGAAAAATGTGGAATATAAAGCAAGAATATTGTCTGATCACTCTCCTTTAATAATGACAATGATTATGATAGATAAAGAGGAATCAATTTATAGATGGAGATTTAATTCAATTTTACTAAAACGACAGGATTTTTGTGATTTTATGAAAAAACAGATTCAGTTCTTTTTAGATACAAATTTACATTCAGTTGATGATAAATTCATACTGTGGGAAACAATGAAGGCATATTTGAGAGGTCAGATAATAAGTTATACTTCTAAAATTAAGAAGGAATATATGATAGAAATAGATCAATTGGAAAAAGAGATTATAAAATTAGAAAAAGAATCTCAAAGAAATATGACAGAAGAAAAACGAAGACAACTTATCAATAAGAAGTTAAAATACAATACACTCCAGACTTATCGAACAGAAAAAGCAATTATGAGAACTAAACAGAGATATTATGAACTAGGTGAAAGATCACATAAGGTCCTTGCATGGCAATTAAAAACAGATCAGGTTTCCAAAACAATAAATGCAATCCGAACAAAAGTGAATAAGGTTACTTATAAGCCTCTAGAAATTAATGAGGCTTTTAAGAACTTTTATTCTGAGTTGTATAAATCAGAATCAAAAAACGATGATGCTAAGATAGAAAGATTTTTAGCACAAATAACTCTTCCAAAATTAGATATGGAAGAACAGAAGGGATTAGGTATGCCTTTTACAATGAAGGAAGTTGAAGAAGCTCTAGGATCACTTCAAAGTAATAAATCCCCAGGAGAAGATGGTTTTCCGCCTGAATTTTATAAAAAGTTTAAAGATTTATTAATTTCTCCTTTTATGGAGTTAATACATCAAGCGGAAAGAACACATAGACTTCCAGAATCTTTTTCAACAGCTGTTTTAATAGTGTTGCCAAAAAAAGATAGAGATCTTCTAAAACCAGCATCATATAGACCTATTTCTTTATTAAATACTGATTATAAAATAATAGCAAAAATCTTATCTAATAGATTATCTAAATGTTTACCAAAATTAGTGCATATGGATCAAACAGGATTTATCAAAAATAGACAATCGGCAGATAATGTAACCCGATTAATTAGTATAATCCATTTAGCGCAAAAGAGGGAGGAAATGAGTGTGGCAGTTGCTTTAGATGCAGAAAAAGCGTTTGATAGATTGGAATGGGATTTTTTATTCAAGGTATTGGAAAAATATGGATTAGGAACACCATTTATAAGATGGATTAATACCTTGAATACTAATCCCAAAGCTAAAGTAGTGACGAATGGTCAAATTTCGACACCATTTCAGTTAACAAGATCAACTAGGCAAGGTTGTCCATTATCACCTGCTTTGTTTGTGTTGGCAATAGAGCCATTAGCTGAATTAATTAGAATGGATCCAGATATTAAGGGTTTTAGAGTTAATCAGGAAGAATATAAGATTAATTTATTTGCTGATGATGTTCTACTTTATTTAACAGATCCATTACACTCATTGGGTAAATTATCTTATAGACTAGAAGAATATGGGAAAATATCAGGTTATAAAGTAAATTGGGATAAAAGCGAAATTTTACCTCTTACTAATGGAGACTATAGTCAATGTCGATTAATAACTCAATTTAGATGGCCGGCAAATGGTATAAAATATTTAGGTATAAGAATTGATAATGACACAAAAAACTTATATAAATTAAACTATTTACCACTTTTAAAAAAAATTCAGGAGGATCTTGATAAATGGATGGCATTACCAATAACATTAGTAGGTAGAGTAAATACTATAAAAATGAATATATTCCCTAGACTACAATATTTATTTCAATCATTACCAATACAATTACCCCAGAAGTTTTTTCAAGAGATAAATAAATATGTGAGGAAGTTTCTTTGGAAAGGTAAGATGTCAAGAATATCGTTGGAAAAATTGACATGGAAATTTGATCTAGGAGGGTTACAACTTCCAAATTTTAAGAACTATTATAAAGCAAATCAACTTAGATTTATTGCATCTTTTTTTGAGAAAGATAAACCGGCATGGATTAGAATAGAACTGGACAAAATAGGAGAAAACGTACCAGAAGATTTTATATATAAATGGGAATCTAAATGGATACGGGAAAAGAAAGAATCTCCTATATTAAAACATTTGATTGATTTATGGAATAAGATAAATGTTGATGATGAGACAAAAAAATCTTTATTAGCAAAGAGATCTTTAATTCAAAATAGACTTATTCCTTTTACAATGGACAATCAACTTTTATATAATTGGTTTCAACAAGGGATTAAATATATAGGAGATTGTTTTGAAGGAGGTATATTAATGTCATTTGATCAACTAAAGAATAAATATAAAATATCAAATAACACTTTATTTTGTTACTTTCAATTAAGGGCTTATATAAGAGAAAAACTAGGTCAAACAATGTTATTGCCGAAATCTAAAGAAATAGAAATTTTAATTCAAAAAGGAAATATTAAAAAATTTATATCTTGTATGTATAATTTGATTCAAAACCAGGCAACTAAACAAGGAGTCCATAAGTCAAGACAAAAATGGGAAAGTGATTTGAATATTAAAATTGAAGAAACAAATTGGTCAAGACTGTGTCTTGACAGTATGACAAATACAATAAATGTTCGGTTAAGATTAGTGCAATATAATTTTTTACATCAATTATATATTACACCACAAAAAATAAATAAATTAAATCCAAGTTTATCTGATCAGTGTTTCCGATGTAACCAAGAAACTGGTACATTTTTACATTCTACATGGTCTTGCTCTAAAATTCAACCTTTTTGGACAAATTTAAGACTTTTATTGGAACAAATTACGGGAATAAAACTTCCTCATAATCCAATATTACTTTTACTAGGTGATATTGAAGGGACAAAACCAAAACTCAAACTTAATAAATATCAGAAAGAATTTATAAAAATTGCGCTGGCTGTAGCCAAAAAGGCTATTGCAATTACTTGGAAATCAGATACATATTTAAGTATAGATTGTTGGAAAAAAGAAATCTATGGCTGTATTCCATTAGAAAAAATTACTTATAACTTAAGAGATAAATATGAAACATTTTTGAAAATCTGGGGCCCTTATTTACAAAAGACAGGATTAAATATATAGGTGCTCTGAAGAGAAAATTAATGGCTACTTGGGGAAAGAAATAAATACATATACTAAAGTTATTAAGAACTCCATGGAGCATGTGGAGACCTTCCAACAACCAGGCACTCTTTCTTTCTTTCTTTTCTTTCTTTCTTAATTTTTTTTATATAGGGAAGTTAGGGGGGAGGGATTAAGGGGAGGGGGGAAGGGTCACATATCCTTTTTTCTTCACTTGTAATCATTTAAAAATTTAATTAAATAAAATTTAGAAAAAAAAAGTAGCATGTGAAAAAATATGGAAGTTTAATTGAATAGTTAAAAAAGTAATTCTGGTGGATTTTTTTCCAAACTTGGCTGCCTAGTGCCGTATATATAACTCCCATGGGAAGTACTGATGCTATGCTTCCATTAAAGGCAAGTCATGAAGGTCAACGAAAGGATAAATGTGACAATATTCAAACACATCAGCAAGGAGTGTCAATTTACTGGCCAATATGTTACTGAAAAAGGTTTCAGCTTTTAGGTTTTGTTTATTAGTTTACCCGGAATATGAGATCAGTGTAGTATTGAGGAAGTCATTCAAATGAAGTGGCTAGTACTATGACTGACACTATCTGTTGGACATGCCCCACCTTACTCAAACACACATTAAAGAGCCAGTATTATGATTCAGTGAATTCACCTGATTATCTAGCCCAACTCCACTTTCAACTGTTACACTGTGCCCCCTCCTTTTTGAGAATCGCAAGATCGCTATTAAGTCAGGTCAGGAGACCCAGGAAATGAGAGAGAGAGGTTTGGAATGTCCTGGCCCTCAGCGATACAAAGCCAAGGGAAACGGCCATTGTCTCTTGCAGACGGAATTGTGTATTGAGTACTGTGCTATTTATTTGAAGCCCTCAGGGAATGACCAAAAGTGGGCTGGTTGAGGGGAGGCATCCCTCCACCCTGATTGACATCGAGACCCTGTGAGTCAGGATAAAAGAGGGTCTGGGGAACAGCCCCTTCAGACGCACCAGAAGAAACGCTAGAAATCCTGTAACAGCGTAATAGCGAAAGCCGGTGGAAAGCCCACGTGCGTCCTTTTCCATTTGCCTCGGAATTGGTGGGCCTTCCCACGGAAGAACGGCTTTAGCTAAACATCATAAAGGGAATGGGCAAGTTTTAAACACTCTCTCTTGACTCCAACCAAAGGCTGCAGCCTGCAGCTTGAATGAACTTGAGTGACTTTTATATTTCCATCGGACAATACATTATCCCCTAGACAACGATAGAGCTATTTCTTATTGATTATTATTATACTCGCGCTTTTAGATTTAGTATTGACGACATATATTATCTGTATGTTTGCATTGCTATTATTTTTGTGTATTTTTATCAATAAATACTGTTAAAAATAGTACCATCAGACTTCAACGGACCTCTCTATCTTTGCTGGTAAGTGACCCAGTTACAGGGTACGTAACACAACTAAAACAGAATAACCTGCTGCTCATACATACAAACAGCACAATACTGCGGAACAAGGATAATTTCATTGGTGCTTGCCTTCCATCCTAGCAGCTCTGCATTTCTGCCAGTCCCAACAAGATCCCGCATCTCTCTCACCTCGCCTTTCAGCATTTCATAGATTTCATTCCCTCTGCATCTCTTCCCCAGTCTATTTGACATAACCATAAAAGATGCGTTTTACTTCTTCCCTTCTCCACATCCAGAGACCCAAATGGTCTTTCCAAATGAAGCAGTGATTTACTTGGACCCCTTCTGACATGTGTACTGCATTTGGTGTTCAAACAATGGTGTCCTCTACACTGGCAGAGCCAAATGCAGTTGGGTGACCTCTTTGCACAGGGGCGACTAGATGCTTTTGCCGATTCTCACTAATTCTCCATTCAACTCTGACCTGTCTTTCTGTCACTTCCTCCACAATGAAACCCAATACTAGTTTGAGAGACAGCGCATCAGCTCCTAGTCAGGAATGCTGCGGCCTTTTGGACTCAATATCAAATTCTGTGGATATTGGCTCAAGTTTTCTCTCTATGCGAGTACATCCTGATCTGTTGAAGTCTGCTATAGGCATTGTGCATCTTTGTTTGTATTATCACTTGCTGACTCAGAAGCAAGTATCACCAAATCAGCCCAATGCTTCATACTCTATGACCAAACTAAAAAAGGCACGTGATCATAAACACGAGAAATTCTGCAACACACACAAAATGCTGGAGGAACTTGGCAGGTCAAACAGCATCTATTTAAATGAATAAACCATTGATGTTCCGGGCTGAGACACTACTTCAGGACTGGAAAGAAAAGGTGAAGGCACCAGAATAAAGAGGTGGGGAGGGGGGGGGGGGGGAGGAGATTAGCTGGAAGGTGATAGGTGAACCCAGGTGTGTAGGAAAGGTAAAGGGCTGGAGAGGAAGGAATCCAATAGGAGAGGAGAGTGGACCTTAGGAAAACGGGAAGGAGGGGGGAACCCAGAAAGAGATGATAGGGAGATGAAAGAGGTAAGAGGCCAGAATGGTGAACAGAAGAGGAGAGGGCAAGGGGGGTGGGGGAGGGAGGGAATTTGTTTTACCAGAAGAAGAAATCAATATTCATGCCAGACAGTTGGAGGCTACCCAGATGGAATACAAGGTGTTCTTCCTTCACCCTGTGGGTGGCATAAGAGGAAGCCAAGGACCAACACGTCAAAATGGGAATTGGAATTTAAATGTTCAGCTACCGGGAAGTTCCACTTTTGGTAGATGGGAGTGGAGGTGCTAGATTAAGTAGTCCCCCAAGTTACAACAGGTCTCACCAACGTACAGGAGGCACTGGGAGAAATGGACACAATAGATGACCCCAGCAGATTTGCAGGTGAAGTGTTGCCTCACCTGGAAGAACTGTTTGGGGTCTGAATGGAGGTGAATGGGAGGGTGTAGCACTTAGACCAGTATCAGGGATAAGTGCCAGGAGGAAGATTACTGGGAAGGCACAAGCGGACAAGGGAACCACCAGAGGGAGAATCCCTGCAGAAATTGGAGGTGGGGGGAGGTAACTATATGTTTGAAGTAGCATTCCTTTGCAGATGGCAGAAGCTGTGGAGAATGATGTGTTGGATGCAAAGGCTTGCAGGCTGGTAGGACAAGAGGAACTCTTTCACTGTTAAGGTAGCGGGAAGATGGAGTGAGCGCAGATATTCGGGAAATGGAGGAGAGGCGGGTGAGGGCAGCATCAACGGTGGAGGAAGGGAAACTCCGTTCTTTGAAGGAGGAGGGCATCTCTGGTGTACTGGAAAAGAAAGCCTCACCCTGGGAAGAAATACAGCAGAAATGAAGGAACTGGGAAAAGAGAATAACATTTTTACAGGAGACAGGGAGGGAAGAGGTTTAGTCAAGGCAACCATTGGAATTGGTAGGTTTATAAAAGATGTCAGTAGACAGTTTGTCTCCAGAGATGGAAACAGAGAAGTCAAGAAAGGGGAGAGAGGTGTCAGAAACGCATCAAGTGAATTTAGCAGCAGGGTGGAAGTTGGAGGCAAAGTTGAAGAAATTAACGGGCTTAGCATAGGTGCATGAAACGTCCATGCAGTCATCAGTGTAGCCCAGGAAAAGTTTGAGAACATTACGGGTAAGGTTTTGAATAAGGACAAAGCTAATGAAGAGGCAGACATAACTGGGGCCAATGCAGGTGCCCATGGCTATTCCTCGAGTCTGGAGAAAGTGTGAGGAGTTGAAGGAAAAACTGTTGAGGGTGAGGACCAGTTCAGCCAGACAGAGGAAGGTGGTGGTGGAAGTGAACTGGTAGGTTCTTTTACTAAGAAAGAAGCAGAGGTTTTCAAGGCCTTCTTGATAGTGTACAGGGATTGGACATCCATGGTGAAAATGAGGCAGTCAGTGAGGAAATCGACAGCATGTCTTCAATTGTCATGCTTTCTTTTCAAATCTTTTTATTATCAATCCAAAATTATCAAGAGTACATCGAAGTAAACATCACTTACAATGTCTCAAAGAAAAAAAGACATTCATATTAAAAGATCGAAAACATTTTTGTGACAAAAAGAAAAAAAAAAGAAAAAACCCTACTAAAGGAAAAGAAAGTGAAACAAACCCATTGGGTGTTCAACCCCGGAGCCGTGCGTCATAGAAAAAAAAGATAAACATCAAACCGCCAGCAAAAAAAAATACAACATTTACAGCTAGATCATGAAGGAAATCTATCAATTAACTCAATTGTCATGCTTTGTTTCTTTCCACTCAGAATTAAACATTTCACAAACTCAAAAATTAAAATCAGGAAAAATATTGTTAGCTACATTAGTAATGACTCTAAGTAGAGAATGCAAATAATATACATATTCCAAGCCATTCCTAGTCACTAACCTTCAAAAACATCAGATAGAGCTGGCCAGGAGTCAATACTTCATGATTTATTAAACTGTCTGGATTCTCTTCCTGACATTCACCCTTGGCGAATGAGAACAACTTCCGGGTCATCAAGCAGAGCAGATAAAACTTCTCCACATTGGACTTCAAGTGTATACACAGGCAGTGACTGTGGGTAAACAGGCAGAGCGTAATCTTCTATACAGTATGCATTCACTGTAGCAAAGTTACATTACATTTATTTTACAGTTCTATTTCACAACACCCCACGACCATTACGTTATCACTTCCTGTCAGTCACCTGATACACAGACACTCTTGTACCTGTAACTGTACACATACAGCTTTTAGTGCCCAAGACATTTACAAAATATTATATTTGTCAATGTGGAGCAGAGAGCAAGTTGTAAACCTGGTGGAAGCACAGGATATTGGGAATAGCGAGCACAGAGTGCCACATGAGGGGTGTGGAACAGGTGGCAGAGGAGTGCCAGGTGGAGGGGTGGTGTGGGTGCAGTCACA